>NC_140594.1:919116551-919716551 GCF_964204655.1 Triturus cristatus
TTGGCTGAAGATATGGTCTTCAGAGGGTGAAGATGAGACATCAATAAATGTTCTGCACTCATCACATTTGACCAACTTAATTCTCCTCTGTTGTGATTTTCCTACATCTAACCAGTCTATTCAAATGAGATTGCAGCCTATATTGATGTGTGCCTGATCCAGGCTGACAATCTTTGCAGTTGGGCAGAGGTGAGCTTATTGTACTTACCCCCCTTTGACAGAGCCAAGTTGAACCAGTCCAGCTGTGACACTTAAAGATTAACAGTAGAATAGCAATTGCTCTCATATGAACAAAGCATGTTTTCCATGCCCCTTGCCCATTTTGAATGCTGGATTCCACACTGACATGCTAGATGAAGTCCTATCAACAATCGCTGGTTGAGTTGAGGGAAACCTTTAAAGAGATACATCTTTCTTGATGACATGCAGGTGTGGCTGCCATTGCCATGGATTCAGAAATCCTATTAGTACTGTAAGTTACTGAGACTGGGACTGGATTGTGGACTAAAAGATGCATTGCGATTGTATAGTTCAACTCTCAAGTACTGCAGTATATCTGAGCAGTTGAGTGGCCTGACACAACTCGTCCTAATTCTAGAAATAACCTGGTCAGTCAGCCAAGAAAACGGTTCACTTTTGATTTGCTCAAGCTCTGCTGGCAAGCCCAGAGAAAACGATTGCACCAAGGGCAAGCATCCTTGGTTGACCTGTTTTGGAGTAGAAGAAAACCCTTCTTGTGCTTCAGTCTAAGAAGGAGGTAGCCTAACTGGTGTGCTGTGAAAATGTCTGACTTTAACTGAAACAACCTGCAATGCATGGTAAGACACTGCCAAAAGGCAAACGGGCTGCCAGAGAATACAGCAATGCTGCTGTTTCCAAGAAGAATAAACTATAACAAGATTTTAGAAAAACATAGTTTTCCTAACTCTCCCCACATTTTCAATCAAGTAAGATCCCTTTGATGCATACTACATTTGTGGGTGTGAGGGAAAAGACAAAAAGCCTCTAGGCTGAAGTGCCATCATCCTCTTACTGTCACCATCTACCCTTTGGCCCAGCAGCCTGTGGTGTTTCCTGTCCTTCCCTACTTTTTCTAGGTCCTCTCATTTGACAGCAGGGACAATGTGAATGTCTTGTCATCTTGGAGGGCAATGTGTAAAGTATTTATGCAGCATACAAACTGTAATGAAGTGAGACCACAACACAAGAAAAATCCTGCAGCAATTTAGTAATATAGAATAAATCTTAACAAATTATTTGACACCAATACGATAGAAATCCAAATAGTAGAACCGGAGTAATGAATTTTTAACTTTTAAGGTAAAAACTAGCACCTAAAAGATAAAAGCCAGCCGAAGACACCTAGTTGCGTAAGATCGGGTCAAAGTCGAAAAATATGGCCATCGGCGATGGAGCGTGAGTCGAATACAAAAAGTAGATGGAGCCCAGTCAGCACTAACCTTAGGACTTAGAAGGATTTTTGAAGAAAATAGTTCTGAGCAGGTAAAGTTCAATCGGCAAGGCTGCAGGTGTACGAGGAGGGAGCATTGCCATCGGGGAGCCACTGGACAAAGTTGTGGAGAAAAATTCTTTGTTCAGACTTAGTCACTTTTTGTGAGTCGGAAATCTCCAGCAGGACTAGGTTGGAGGCTAAAGCCAACAAGTGTTCCATGAGGTCAGATACCACTTTGGCAAAATACTGCTGAACAGGATTTGCTGCTGCAGAGGTAGAAGATAGAAGATGTCCAAAGTTAGGCCAACCAGCAATGCACCTTGAGCTGATAGACAAGCAGGTTCATCCTGGTCTTCATTCGGTTCTCAGGGCAATTTTTACCAAAAAACATTTATAGTCCCAAATTTTGCATTTTGGCTATCTAGGCACCTTTAGCACCACCACCAAGGGTCCAGTACTGGAGGGACACCACTTGTGGGGTTAGGATTCACTCAGGCTGGGTCCAGTGTGGGTTCAAGTTGGTTAAAGCTAATTTTGTAGGTAAGGTTCTGATCAAGAGGCCAGCCAACTAGTCCTTGGAAATACGCTGGTATTCCTAGGTTCGGCAGTAGGACAGGGTTCAAACACCAGTACTGGCCTCTGATGGTTCAAGTTAGACTTCAGGTAACAAAGCGGTCTGTCCAGGTGAGCAAGGCAGTCTTTTGAAGTACACAACAGGTCATAGCAACAGGCAGTCCTCTCAGAAACCTTCCGCAGGTCCAGAAATTCAACTTCTTATAAATGGTGCCTCCTTTGAAGTAGCAGTGGTTTCTAGGGTATTCCCTTTGAAGTTCTTAAAGTTTCCTGCTTCCCCTTTCCCTGGATCCAATCTGGTTGCAAGAACAATGTAGGGGAAATATGTCTTTTTTGAGAAGGCAGAGTATGGCCAATTCAGTTGAAAGTGGGGCAGTGCCCAGCTCCGTCCCATGCTATAAGTTGGTTGCCGATCCAGGCACACCTAGTCCCTCTATTGTTTACCTGTCTGGTAAGAATAAATGAAGTCCAACTGCCAACTACACCCAGTCATGTGACCCAGGAACAGGATGCATGCACCAACTAGTTAAGGCAAGCAAATTCCAACCTTCTAAAAGTGACATTTTCAAAAATTGTAGCCTAAAATCTGACTTTAAAATTGAAGATGATTTTTAATTACAAGTTCTCAGATACCAAACACAAAATGTTTACCTGTTCCCAATCAAAAATTAGCACTTATTAAATGCAATAATGCAACCCAATGTTATACTAAGGGAGAGGTAGGCCTCACAGTAGTGAAAAACAAATGTATGAGTTTTTCACTACCAGGACATGTAAAACTTAAAAGTACATGTACAACCTTTTAATTACAATGCACCTTGCCATATGGACTACCCAGGGCCTACCATAGGGGCGTGTATATGCAAAAAAAGGGGAATTTAAGGCTTGGACAGGGTGTTATATTGCCAAGCTGAATTGAAAACTTAAAATTAAATTCAAACTGCAATGGCAGACCTTGTACATCTTTAAGGGGCTACTTAAGCGGGTAGCGGAATAGGTGTTGTAGGCCCACTACTAGCATTTAATTTATAAGCCCTGGGTATTTGATATACAATTTACTAGGAACTTATAAGCAAATTAAATATGCCTATCAGGTGTAAGTTAATTTTACCATGTTTAAAGAAAAAAACACACGCACTTTTGCATGAGTTAGCAGTGGTAAAGTGCACAGAGTCCTAAGGCCAACATAAATGAATTCAGCAAATATAGGAGAGGTGAAGGCAAAAAGTTTGAGGGTGACCTGCAAAGAGGGTCAAGTCCTACTACTGTCCCCTGCTGTCGGCATGCCCCATGTTTCGAATTGCTCTAGGTTTTTCAATAAGGACTGCCTTCTTCTATGTACTGGATCACCATCCTATTAGTTACGTGGTAACAGTGGAATGGTGTTTCATCCTATGTTGCTTTAATTACATTATGCTTCCTGCTACCAACTGAATCCTCCTCTAAAATGGAAGGAGTGTTTTTTTATAACACACTTCATAAAAATCTGTTGAAATCCATAGAAACACCCCTTTATATCATGTGAAAGACTATCACTTTTTATGCAAGTGATCTACAATGAGCTGTTGCTGGGTCGTGAAAATTGTTCTGCTTTAGTTTAATAAAAAAGGGCCTTTACTTATTTTATGTATATATTTATTTATCCATTGATATACCAGACCAGGACCAGTTAGTGTGAGGTTGCATTACATTAAAAGAATGTTAACATGTCAGGATTACATCAAGATGGGGAGAGTGTTTGAACAACTTCAAACATTAACATATGTAGGCTGAGCAGGTGTGGTTTCAAAGTGCGAAAGTTCCTTTTAAGATCTTGGTGCCAGATGTACTAAGGTAAGGGTTTGCAATTACCAAATGGTGACTTTTTGTGATTTGCTATTTAGTAACCGCAAACAGCAATGTCCAAATGTGTGTTTAACACATTTGTGATTCCCAGTGGTTCATGAATAGACCTACCTGATTAATATTCATGAGTTAAGTCTTAGTTTGCGACCCATTGGGAATTGCAAAAATCACAGGTATGGTGGCCTGCTGGGGTCAGACAACCATGTCTGTGACTGCTTTTCAAAAGATAATTTTTTCAATGGGACCACTGCCTGCTCCTTAAAAATGTTTATACAAACATTCACAAAGGGGAAGCGCCACGGAGCTGTGTTGCAGAGTGTTGTAAAAAGGGGCGTGGCCTCTGAACACCTCTCTGCAACGCAGCTCCCTGGCGCATACTGGAGGTACCTGGTGGGCTAGCTGGCCCCCAGGGGACCGCAGGATTGAAGAGGAATTAATTCCCCAACTTAAAACGCGCCACAGGGCGTGTTTGCACACGTCATCTCAGGCCCTGCCCTCTTCTTTCACCATTGTACAAATATTCCTCTAAAATCAGCCGATTTACTCACCTGTTATCAGGAGAGAACCCAGTGCTGCATATTTTAGAGCAGCACTGACCCTGAAAAGTAATTCTAAGCGTACTTACCAGTAACTTGTATTTCCTTCCATAGGAATCCAGTGTGTGGTTTTTAGCAGAAAAGTTTCTAAGTGTCCATTTTTGAAACGTACAAATATTCCTCTAAAGTCAGCCAAACTACGAATTCCGATTTACTCACGTGTTAGCAGGAGAGAACCCAGTGCTGCATCTTTTAGCCAATCACTGACCCTGAAAAGTAATTCTAATAGTAGTTACCAGTAACTTGTATTTCCTTCCTTAGGAATCCATTGTGTGGTTTTCACCAGAAAAGTTTTGTGTCCAATTTTGAAACGTGCCAATATTCCTCTAAAATGAGCCGAACTACGAATTCCGATTTACTCACCTGTAATAAGGAGAGAACCCAGGGCTGCATCTTTTAGCCCAGCACTGACCCTGAAAAGTAATTCTAAGCGTACTTACCAGTAACTTGTATTTCCTTTCATAGGAAACCATTGTGTGGTTTTCACCAGAAAAGTTTCAAAGAGTCAATTTTTGAAACGTACAAATATTCCTCTAAAATCAGACGAACTACGAATTCCAATTTACTCACCTGTTATCAGGAGAGAACCCAGTGCTGCATTTTTTAGCCCAGCACTGACCCTGAAAAGTAATTCTAAGCGTACTTACCAGTAACTTGTATTTCCTTCCATAGGAATCCATTGTGTGGTTTTCACCAGAAAAGTCTCTAAGTGTCCATTTTTGAAACGTACAAATATTCCTCTAAAATCAGCCGAACTACGAATTCCAATTTACTCCCCTGTTATCAGGAGAGAACCCAGTGCTTCATCTTTTAGCCCAGCACTGACCCTGAAAAGTAAGTCTAAGCCTACTTACCAGTAACTTATATTTCCTTCCGTAGGAATCCATTGTGTGGTTTTCACCAGAAAAGTTTCAAAGTGTCCAATTTTGAAATGTACAAATATTCCTCTAAAATCAGCCAAACTACGAATTCCGATTTACTCACCTGTTATCAGGAGAGAACCCAGGGCTGCATCTTTTAGCCCAGCACTGACCCTGAAAAGTAATTCTAAGCGTACTTACCAGTAACTTGTATTTCCTTCCATAGGAATCCATTGTGTGGTTTTCAGCAGAAAAGTTTCTAAGTGTCTATTTTCACAAACTAAAAATATTCCTAAAAAATGTATGACTTAAACACATTCTTTCAACTGATTACAGGAGATTGGCCAGTGCTAGATCCAGGATCCACCACTGAGTAAGAAAAAGTGACGATAACACTACTTACCTGCTAAGTGAATTTCCTGCCATAGGATAACATTGGTGATTCTATGTGAAAACATTTGTGTCAACTTTTAAAATACAATAATAATCCTTAAAAATCACTACTGTAACCAAAACGCTTTTACTCAACTGTTTACAGGAGATGTCCAAGGACTGAATCTAGGATCCAGTCCTGTGGTTAGAAAAGTAATCCATAAAGTAGCTAATTACATCTTACTAGAAATTCACATTGAGCCCAATGTTGCTTTGTGTTTGAAATTGTGTTGCCCATTGCAACAACTGTAACTACTGTACTTAAAAGTCTATTGCCTATTTGCAAATTATTTAAACTAAAGTAATTCATTCTGAGAAAGTATATTTTGTATTGTAATGCATAATGTAATTAAAAAATAAAATATCTAAAAATAAACAGTTTAAAAAATGTAGTAAATCAGTATAAAAAAATCAGTATAACAATTAATACATTAAAAATTGTCATTTGCAAAACCTTTGAAATTCACTGAAAAAACCATGGGTTTCAGGCCTGATAGTTAGGAATTAGCATTTTTTACTATTATGTTTTATAACTGAGATTTGAGTGGCAGATAGAGGAACAATTAGTATGGCTTTGCCCGTGTTTTGCACTTGCATAATTTGCACATTCATGAATGAACTTTTGTATCAGTACGGGGACAGGTAATTAAGCAACACTCTGTATGCAATTTGTATTATACACTTTTGCCCGTTATATCGTTTATACTTACTAACTCATTCTGGCGAATACTATATTTTGCGCAACTTTGCACTTATTTAAACTTTGCACTACTGTTTTTAGCTGGCATTAAGGAGATTAGACTGTTTCATATTAAAATTCATTTTTTTCAAATGTATTTTTAGCCAGTTCCGAATAAGACCTTTGCCTAGCAAATGTAACATTTGATGTGAAATATGTTTTCTATGTCTATTGGCCCACTGCACCTGGTTTGCACTACTGCACTTTAAAATTCATTGGCTGCCTGTATCAGCGTCATGTGATCAAGGTCTTTCTGGGGCCGAAACGCATCATGGCGGTGCACGACACACTTTTGGATTGCATATATACACTGATTAGACTGGGTCCGCTTCGTCCTTTCTGCAAGCTTGAATGGTGTGACGAAGTTCCTGTATATATATATATATATATATATATATATATATATATATATATATATATATGTATTACCTACTGGCGGTCGCCAGTAGGTAGTTATAGTTAGGACCTATTTTCCATAGGGAATCCACAACATTCTATATGGAATAACTTTGGCGCCCGTTGACGAATCTTCGCGAAATTTTCAAAAATTTTGGCCAGCTTCGGTCCATTCCTATCCTGAAATTCTTGAGGTGATTCGTCAAGCGGGGGCTGAGAAAAAAGGGGGGTCCCTAAACGTGTTTTCCTCATGCCATTTCCCATAGGACCTTCAGCCACAGCTACAGCCCGAACTGCTGAATGGAATTACACCAAATTTGTCAAAGAGGTAGTCCTCAGTTTACAAACACGCCCTGTGGTGCAGCCAACTAGCCCACCAGGTATGTCCAGTAATCCCCACGGAGCTGAGTTGCAGAGTGTTGTAAAAAAGGGCGTGGCGTCTGAACACCTGTCTGCAACGCAGCCTCTAGGCGCATACTGGAGGTACCTGGTGGGCTAGTTGGTCCCCAGGGACCCACAGGATTGAGGAGGAATTAATTCTCTAACTTAAAATGCGCCAGAGGGCGTGTTTGCACACATGTGAACTCAGGCCCCACCCCCTCCCTTCACCACTGTGCAAACGTGCACCGTGGCGCGTTTTAAGTTGGGGAATTAATACTCCTTCAATACTGAGGGTCCCTGAGGGCCAAATAGCCCAACAGGTATCTCCAGTATGCGCCAGCGAGCTGTATTGCAGACAGGTGTTCAGAGGCCACGCCCCATTTTACACTTCTCTGCAACGCAGTTCCCTGGCGCATACTGGAGGTACCTGCTGGGCTAGTCGGCCCCCAGGGCACCACAGGATTGAAGAGAAATTAATTCCCCATTTTAAGTTGAGAATTCATTCCTCTTCAATCTTGAGGGGTCCCTGGGGGCCAACTAGCCCACCAGGTACCTCCAGTAAGCGCCAGGGAGCTGCGTTGCAGACAGGTGTTCAGAGGCCACGCCCTTTTTTACACCTCTCTGCAACACAGCTCTGTGGCGCTTACTGGAGGCACCTAGTGGGCCAGTTTGACCCTAGGGACCCTTAGGATTGAAGGGGAGTAAATCTCTCAACTTAGAATGGTGACAGGGTGCATTTACACAGTGGTGAAGCGAGGGGACGGGCCTTACGTGATGTGTGCAAACACGCCCTGTGGCGCGTTTTAAGTTAGGGAAAAAATTCCACTTCAAACCTGAGGGACCATGGGGGCCAAGTAGCCCACCAGGTGCTTCCAGGAAGCGCCACTGTGCTGCGTTGCAGAGAGGTGGTGCAGGTCGTGCCCCTTTTGACATCTCTCTGCTACGCAGCTCTGTGGCGCTTACTGGATGTACTACGAATTCCGATTTTCTCACCTGTTATCAGTAGAGACCTCAGTGCTGCATCTTTGAGCCCAGTACTGATCCTGAAAGGTAATTCTAACCATACTTGCCAGTAACTTGAATTTCCTTCCATAGGCTAACATTGACTGGTTTCACTTGGAAATTCTTCGAAGTGTAGAGTTTTGGAACTTTAAAATATTCACCTAAAATCATCTGAAGAACGAATTCCGATTTACTCACCTGTTATCAGGAGAGATCCCAGTGCTGCATCTTTTAGCCCAGCACTGACCCTGAAAAGTAATTCTAACCGTACTTACCAGTAACTTGTATTTCCTTCCATAGGATTCCATTGTCTGGTTTTCAGCAGAAAAGTTTCTGTGTCTATTTTCACAAACTAAAATATTCCTTAAAAATCGCCTGTATGACTTTAACGCATTCTTTCAACTGTTTACAGGAGATGCACCAGTGCTGGATCCAGGATCCCCCACTGAGTAAGAAAAAGTGAGGATCACACTACTTACCTGCTAAGTGAATATCCTTCCATCGGGTAACATTGACAGGTTTCACTTGAAAATTCTTCTAAGTGTGGAATTTTGGAACTTTAAAATATTCCTAAAAAATCAGCAGAACTACGAATTCCGATTTACTCTCCTGTTATCAGGAGAGACCTCAGTGGTGCATCTTTTAGCCCAGCGCTGACCCTGAAAAGTAATTCTAACCGTACTTACCAGTAACTTGTATTTCCTTCCATAGGAATCCATTGTCTGGTTTTCAGCAGAAAAGTTTCTATGTGTCTATTTTCACAAACTAAAAATATTCCTTAAAAATCGCCTGTATGACTTAAACGCATTCTTTCAACTGTTTACAGGAGATGCACCAGTGCTGGATCCAGGATCCACCACTGAGTAAGAAAAAGTGACGATAACACTACTTACCTGCTAAGTGAATTTCCTGCCATAGGATAACATTGGTGATTCTATGTGAAAACATTTCTGCTTTTACTCAACTGTTTACAGGAGATGTCCAAGGGCTGAATCTAGGATCCAGTCCTGTGGTTAGAAAAGTAATCCATAAAGTAACTAATTGCATTTAACTAGAAATTCACATTGAGCTCAATGGAGCATTGTGTTTGAAATTGTGTTGCCCATTGCAACAACTGTAACTACTGTACTTAAAAGTCTATTGCCAATTTGCAAAGTATTTAAACTAAAATAATTCATTCTGAGAAAGTATATTTTGTAATGTAATGTATAATATAATTATAATGTAATTTAAAAAAAATATATCTAAAAATAAATAGTTAAAATAAATGTAGGTAGTCAGTATCAAAATAATCAATATAACAATTAATACATTTAAAAATTGTCATTTACAAAACCTTTGAAATTCACTGAAAAAACATAGGTTTCAGGCACATTATAGTTAGGAATTAGCATTTAAAAAACCTTAGAAATTCACTGAAAAAAACATATGTTTCAGGTGCGTTATAGTTAGTTGGACATTTCTCTCATACAAAACCATAGAAATCCTCCCATTATAGTTAGTTCAGCTAACTATAACTCGCTATGGTGAGAGTAGGTCTGCCACTCTATCACAAGGATGATGTCATCAGTGATGTAATTTGAGATGTCATCAGTGATGTCATGAGTGATGTCACTGACCATGTCATGAGGGATGCAATATGTGACGTCATCAGCAGTGCATTGCGGGCACGTGAATTATAGTTAGCTGAACTAACACACTAAGGAGATCTGGATGCACTCAGAAGGTGTCTTTCAGTAGAATGGCAATATGAAAAGAAAGATAGTTGTAAAATGGATACATACTTTTTTTAAAATAAAAAGAAATCATTGGCTGTTTCAGACCATTCAACAGTAAAAACTAGGCTGTATGTTTAAATTATTAAAAGCATGTTTTTTATTGGTTCTTAAAAATGTGTTCCCACAGAACATTAGTTTGGATTTGCTGTTAGGTTTGAAAAGTCAAGCACTCTTGCTATTTGGATTTGAAACATTGTGTGCTGAACTTCTGCCCTCTCTGCTCACACCAGTGTTCTATGACCTGTTGCTATGGTAGCAGGCAGAAGTCATGTTGGGGGAAGGGATCATTTGGAAAGGGTTGAAATTTGCAACCAATAGAAATGTGTGCTTCCATTTGAAAAAATGTGGGAAACACTGTGATTTGAAGTTAACATGTATATGTGTGAAAAAAGAGAGGGAAACATTGCCATTTACTGGTTCTGCTGAGAGGTGTACAGTTCAGAGATTCTGGTTCTGATAATCTGCTGTGTGAGTGGCACATTTCTTTCTCAACTAACTACTTTTAAAAGGTGAGTTATGAATTTGAGAGGGGATGTATGTGGTGTATGTGGATAAAAATAATACAAATGTGATTCTTCTTTTAAAATTGTTTTACATTTTATGTTAAGGAAGATATTTAACTGCCTTGAACATGTCAGATATTATGGAGTATGTCTTCACCATAAGTTAAGGTGTATTGGTATCACCCAGAAATACTGTTTTGTGCCTAGAATCACACCATGAGTCTGTGTGCACACAGGAATTGTTGTCAGAGATTTAATTTGTGTTGCTCTTGCTCTGTTAGCCTTGCACTCGCAGGAAAGGGGCAGCTTGTTTTCAAGAACTGTGATGGTTGGCATTCAGCAGAAATCACTATCTCACAAATGAGAGGCAAATGCTAACACATTTGAAATTAGCATGGTACATTTTTCTTCCATTTTTAAAGTTGTGTTTTACATTTTATGTAAAGGAAGATATTTAAGTGCCTTGAACTTGAAAGATATTATGGAGTATGTCTTCACCATAAGTTAAGGTGTACTGGTATCACCCAGGAATACTGTTTTGTGCCTAGAATCACACCATGAGTCTGTGTGCACACATGAATTCTTATCAGAGATTTAATTTGTGTTGCTCTTGCTCTGTTAGACTTGCACTCGCAGGAAAGGGGCAGCTTGTTTTCAAGAACTGTGATGGTTAGCATTCAGCAGAAATCACTTTCTCACAAACGAGAGGCAAATGCTAACACATTTGAAATTAGCATGGTACATTTTCTTTCCACTTTTAAAATTGTGTTTTACATTTTATGAAAAGGAAGATATTTAACTGCCTTGAACATGTCAGATATTATGGAGTATGTCTTCACCATAAGTTAAGGTGTATTGGCATCACCCAGATATACTGTTTTGTGTCTAGAATCACACCATGAGTCTGTGTGCACACAGGAATTCTTCTCAGAGATTTAATTCGTGTTGCTCTTGCTCTGTTAGACTTGCACTCGCAGGAAAGGGGCAGCTTGTTTTCAAGAACTGTGATGGTTAGCATTCAGCAGAAATCACTTTCTCACAAATGAGAGGCAAATGCTAACACATTTGAAATTAACATGGTACATTTTCCTTCCACTTTTAAAATTGTGTTTTACATTTTATGTAACTGAAGATATTTGAGTGCCTTGGACTTGTAAGATATTATGGAGTATGTCTTCACCATAAGTTAAGGTGTACTTGTATCACCCAGGAATACTGTTTTGTGCCTAGAATCACACCATGAGTCTGTGTGCACACAGGAATTCTTATTAGAGATTTAATTTGTGTTGCTCTTGCTCTGTTATCCTTGCACTCGCAGGAAAGGGGCAGCTTGTTTTCTTGAACTGTGATGGTTAGCATTCAGCAGAAATCACTTTCTCACAAATGAGAGGCAAATGCTAACACATTTGAAATTAGCATGGGACATTTTCCTTCCACTTTTAAAATTGTGTTTTACATTTTATGAAAAGGAAGATATTTAACTGCCTTGAACATGAAAGATATTCTGGAGTATGTCTTCACCATAAGTTAAGGTGTACTGGTATCATCCAGGAATAGTGTTTTGTGCCTAGAATCACACCATGAGTCTGTGTGCACACATGAATTCTTATCAGAGATTTAATTTGTGTTGCTCTTGCTCTGTTAGCCTTGCACTCGCAGGAAAGGGCAGCTTGTTTTCAAGAACTGTGATGGTTAGCATTCAGCAGAAATCACTTTCTCACAAATGAGAGGCAAATGCTAACACATTTGAAATTAGCATGGTACATTTTCCTTCCACTTTTAAAGTTGTGTTTTACATTTTATGTTAAGGAAGATATTTAACTGCCTTGATCATGTCAGATATTATGGAGTATGTCTTCACCATAAGTTAAGGTGTACTGGTATCACCCAGGAATACTGTTTTTTGCCTAGAATCACACCATGAGTCTGTGTGCACACAGGAATTCTTCTCAGAGATTTAATCCGTGTTGCTCTAGCTCTGTTAACCTTGCACTCGCAGGAAAGGGGCAGCTTGTTTTCAAGAACTGTGATGGTTGGCATTCAGCAGAAATCACTATCTCACAAATGAGAGGCAAATGCTAACACATTTGAAATTAGCATGGTACATTTTTCTTCCATTTTTAAAGTTGTGTTTTACATTTTATGTAAAGGAAGATATTTAAGTGCCTTGAACTTGAAAGATATTATGGAGTATGTCTTCACCATAAGTTAAGGTGTACTGGTATCACCCAGGAATACTGTTTTGTGCCTAGAATCACACCATGAGTCTGTGTGCACACATGAATTCTTATCAGAGATTTAATTTGTGTTGCTCTTGCTCTGTTAGACTTGCACTCGCAGGAAAGGGGCAGCTTGTTTTCAAGAACTGTGATGGTTAGCATTCAGCAGAAATCACTTTCTCACAAACGAGAGGCAAATGCTAACACATTTGAAATTAGCATGGTACATTTTCTTTCCACTTTTAAAATTGTGTTTTACATTTTATGAAAAGGAAGATATTTAACTGCCTTGAACATGTCAGATATTATGGAGTATGTCTTCACCATAAGTTAAGGTGTATTGGTATCACCCAGATATACTGTTTTGTGTCTAGAATCACACCATGAGTCTGTGTGCACACAGGAATTCTTCTCAGAGATTTAATTAGTGTTGCTCTTGCTCTGTTAGACTTGCACTCGCAGGAAAGGGGCAGCTTGTTTTCAAGAACTGTGATGGTTAGCATTCAGCAGAAATCACTTTCTCACAAATGAGAGGCAAATGCTAACACATTTGAAATTAACATGGTACATTTTCCTTCCACTTTTAAAATTGTGTTTTACATTTTATGTAACTGAAGATATTTGAGTGCCTTGGACTTGTAAGATATTATGGAGTATGTCTTCACCATAAGTTAAGGTGTACTTGTATCACCCAGGAATACTGTTTTGTGCCTAGAATCACACCATGAGTCTGTATGCACACAGGAATTCTTATTAGAGATTTAATTTGTGTTGCTCTTGCTCTGTTTGCCTTGCACTCGCAGGAAAGGGGCAGCTTGTTTTTTTGAACTGTGATGGTTAGCATTCAGCAGAAATCACTTTCTCACAAATGAGAGGCAAATGCTAACACATTTGAAATTAGCATGGGACATTTTCCTTCCACTTTTAAAATTGTGTTTTACATTTTATGAAAAGGAAGATATTTAACTGCCTTGAACATGAAAGATATTCTGGAGTATGTCTTCACCATAAGTTAAGGTGTACTGGTATCATCCAGGAATAGTGTTTTGTGCCTAGAATCACACCATGAGTCTGTGTGCACACATGAATTCTTATCAGAGATTTAATTCGTGTTGCTCTTGCTCTGTTAGCCTTGCACTCGCAGGAAAGGGGCAGCTTGTTTTCAAGAACTGTGATGGTTAGCATTCAGCAGAAATCACTTTCTCACAAATGAGAGGCAAATGCTAACACATTTGAAATTAGCATGGTACATTTTCCTTCCACTTTTAAAGTTGTGTTTTACATTTTATGTTAAGGAAGATATTTAACTGCCTTGAACATGTCAGATATTATGGAGTATGTCTTCACCATAAGTTAAGGTGTACTGGTATCACCCAGGAATACTGTTTTGTGCCTAGAATCACACCTTGAGTCTGTCTGCACACAGGAATTGTTCTCAGAGATTTACTTTGTGTTGCTGTTTTTCTGTAATATTTGCACTCACAGGAAAGGGCCAGCTTGTTTTCTTCAACTGTGATGGATAGCATTGAGCAGAAATCACTATCTCACAAATGAGAGGCAAATGCTAACATATTTGAAATCAACATGGTAGATTTTACTTCCACTCCCGCAATGGGTGAGGTAGTTATTACATGTTCAAAATTCCAATTAACTTTTACCACACATGTACTCTTACATACCTCTGTGCAGTCTTCATGCAGTTGTGCAAGCGTCCATGCAGATCTGTCTTGCACCAGACAATAATCAGTCTCCAGAAGCACGCTCTTAGCACACAGACAGGTGCTTCTCCTGCACTCCCAAGCTTACTACTCAGCTCTGTGTGGTATTTTAGATAGCAGTGTGTAATGCTAATACATTCAACGTCACCAAGGCTCATTTCCTTTGCTCTACTCTAATCATTCACCCTGTAACACATGCTGATGGTCTCAAGTACCTGTTAGGACGTGCTCTTTTCTGCCTCTCTAAAATATAAGGAAAATGTGTCAGGCTGCCATAGTAATTATCACTTACTCTACCACAGTAGTAAATGTGCTTTGAAATTGCCAAACAAAAATTGTTGTGTGCCTAGAATCACACCATGAGTCTGTGTGCACACAGGAATTGATGTTAGAGATTTAATACGTGTTGGTATTGTTCTGTCAGACTTGCAGTTGTAGGAAAGGGACAGCTCATATGATAGGATTTGAAAAGCTCAAATAAAAAAATCATAATGTATTAAAATTACATAAAGGTATTTTTTTTTAGTTTCTTTCAGGTATTGCTGAACAACAGTGAAATTAATTAAAGATGCCTATAAAATCAAGAAAGAGAAAAGAACAGCAACAACATCTACATTTGAAGAAAACTGGACAAAAAAATTAGTTGAAGAACCTCATGTTGGAAAAAAGAAAAAGCCTTCTGGTAAGCAGACTAAGGATTTTTTTTAAAATATCTTCAAACATAGAAAAAATGTTAAAAATATATCCACTGCAAATAGTGTTTCAAGTACAAAAGAACAACAGAGTCGACAGAAAATACTAAAAGCTAATGTCGAATCAGAAGTAAGAAAGAGTGATTTAACACGAAAAATAGATTTTAAAAACATTCGTCGGAAAATGTTTCAGAGAAGAGTGATGTTAAATTTGCTAAAGGATGTGAAAAAATATAAGAAGAAAACCAAATTTTATGAAAAATAGAAATATATTGAAACAATTGTTGCAAAGGCTTTGGAAATAAAAAGAAAACTATTCATTTTAATTTTGAACAGGATGCGTAGATTAGAAAAATTAGTTAAAGCAATGAAGTCACAAAGCAAAAGGAAAAGAGTAGTGAAAAAAAATTACTTTTGTAAAGTGTTCTTAGGAGAATGGAAGCATAGTTCAAGCACTGAACCATTTTTTAATCAAGAGAGTTATCTTCATAGTAATAGTTTGTTGCATGCAGTTGACACCAATGGTCGAGCTTATGAAGTTAAAGATGGTTGTATAATGGAAAAGGAGAAAATGGTTCCAAGAAATGAGGAAGAAGTGTTAGCTGATGAGGTTATGGGGAGACGTCCCAAAGCCCCAGTGTACACTTGGAATTGTAGTAGTATTTGCACTGTGCGATAGGAATCTATTGATAAATTACGTGACTTTCTAAGAGAATATAGTAAAAAGAGTGTTAAACAGAAGATTAAGGTGCTTCAAAGACTAGACCCATGCAGAGTGAGAGAGAATACTGGTTTGCAAGGACATTCTCTTGCTTGTCTATCTAGGAAAGTTTGCCAAAGTGTTTTTCACCATTTTAGGATGCTGGCTGTTCATCATACTGAAATGAGAAAGTTTGTGAGAACATTGTATTTTGCGAAAAGTCCAGCACTAAAGTTAAATGACTTGAATAATGCTCTGTTCCGTGGATCTGTATCAGATGTAGTGAAGGTTACTGCTGATATTCAGTTTTGTTACTTTGGTCCAGAGCAAGAAAGTGCAGGAAATGACACAGTTATGGAGGAAAATGTGAAAGAGAATGTAGAACTCACTGTTAGTAAAAATTTTGAAGATGAAATGACAACATTTACTATCATCTCTAATGAAAGACCAAATATTACTTGTTTTTGTTGCCGGAGAAGCCATTACAAAATTCAAACAAGGAATGTTGATCTCTATAAAAAAAGTGAAAATGAAGATAATTATAAGTGGAAGGATTTTGCAACATATATATTTCTGGAAAATTGTTTTGATTTGGGTGAAGATCAGCGTATTTGTAAATACTGTTATAACAAGTTAGAAGAAAATAGAATGCCAGCTAGAGTTGTACATAATAATTTAGAATTGGTTGATATTCCTGCAGAACTTTCTGATTTAAATACGTATGAGTCTATACTCATTCAATGTGTCCATCCATTTCAGACCATAGTACGTATGGAGCGCAAAACAGGTAAATTACCTCCTTCGGATTTACAAAGAGGTTTAAAAGGAAGAGTTGTCTATTTGCCATTGGATTTGAAAAAAAATATGGAAACAATTGATGCAGATAGATTGGAAACTGAACCATTAGTTTTTCTGGTTAATGGTGTACCGACAAAGAATAAGAAAATTTGGCAGGAGCTGGTAGATGTATGAAAAGTACAAAGAGCAAATTTATATTTGAAAATAAATAATAAATGGTATGAAACTATTTATATGGATAAAGATGAAGAAGAATTACTAGCAGACACAGGAATACCAACAGGGCAAATTGGATAAGTCAAAAGAAGAAGAAATTTATGAACATTTCAGCATACATCCTCTTCATTCTAAAGAAGTTATGGGAAACACTATTGATCTGTTTCAGATGAAAAAAGCACAAGGAACTCCCGTGAGTGTATGGGAGGAGAGCTTGGAAGCTCGTTGTTTTCCCCAGCTGTTTCCTACAGGAAAAGGTGGATGATATGATGAACGTCCAGTACAGATTCCTGCTTCTGAGTCTCGGACTACAAGACTATATGCAGAAGATCCGAGATTTCGTCAAAGTATTCCTTATTTGTTCCATCTTTTATTTGAAAGTGACTTGTCTGCACTATCTTATGCAGTAAATCGCATTTTGAAAACTGGAGTACATCTACATAATGTGTCTGCAAAGGATTTTATGACCAAAGTGCAACAGCGAGATGATCATTTGGAATCTCAATTGATTAATTTGATGGCTTGTCAGCGTGGGACTAATGAATATTGGTACCGACGCCATGGAGACTTGAAATGTATGTTACGGAATTTAGGAACTCCTACATGGTTCCTTACCCTAAGCTGTGCAGAGTACGCTTGGGATGATTTACTGGATTTTCTTCGAGAGGCAAATTCAAATATTGAAAACATCCAATACAAGACAGCAGGAGAATTGTGCTCATTGGATCCAGTTAATGTTTGCAGATATTTCAATCATAGCTTTGAGGCTATGATGTCCTTCATCTGCAATAAAAAAAATCCACCTCTTGGAGAAGTTGTGGATTTCTTTTGGAGGAAAGAGTACCAAGCAAGAGGTGCTCCACATATTCATATGCTGTTGTGGATCAAGGATGCACCCAAATTTGGAACAGATGCTGATGAAGCAGTTTTATCTTTCATTGAAGGATATGCAACATGTGCTATACCTAAAAGCACAGAAGAAAAAATAATTAAAAGAGCAAGTTTTACGTTTCCAAAGTCATCTGTGTGGAAAATACTATCGACGAACGTACAAGAGTAAAGATAAATTCTACACAAAATGTCGATTTGGATTTCCACGACCTGTTCTTTCAAAAGGAAGAGTAAACAGTTTTTATGTCAGCTGTGTGACATACTATTACAAGAAAATCGTCTAAGAATACCTACAACCAAGAAGAAAAGAAAAGTCAAAATATATAAATGACTACAACCCAGTCATTTTATCCATGTGGAATGCTAACATGGATATACAGTATGTTGCTGACAATTCTATTGCTGTTGCTCGGTATGTCACATCTTACATCACTAAATCTGAGAAAACGGAATTGAAAGAAATGTGGGAAGAGATTTCTCACGAGAAGACTGTCAGTAAAAAGCTATACAGTTTCAGTTTAAAGATGTTATCGCATCGAGAAATTGGATCCTACGAATGTTCAGATAGGTTATCATCTGCAAGTCTGTACTCCAAATCCAGAAGAATAATTTGGGTAAGTTTAGGCCTTGCAGGAATGAGAAATCGGGTTCTGAAATCTATTCGAGAAATTGAATATTTAGCAGAGTACGAACCTGAAAATACAGACATTTTAAGAACAAACATGTTGGACACATATTACCCACAAAGAAGTCATCATCTTGAGAACATGTGTCTCTATGAAGTGCTGCAAAAATACATTTCTAAACGGAATGCCACAGAAGACATCAACAATGGAAAATATAAAGTCACTGGTGAGGAAGGATGTTTGGTAAAACAAACAAAAGGAAGTTTGATTAATCATCGGAAGCTGAGTTGCGACACTACTGACAAAAAGGAATTTTACTACTTGGCACTTTTACAGCTCTTTAAACCATGGCGTTCAGAGGACGAACTACTTGGAGATTTTCAGAGCTATGAAGATTCCTTTAATGCTTGCAAAGATAGCATAGAATGCAGTACTTTCACAACTTATGTTCAAATGTTAAATGAAGAAATTGAACAAGAAGCAACAATTGCAGCTGAAGTAGCTAGAGACCGTTCTCAAGACAGTCAAAGTTCTGGGACGTTCAGTCAAGATCCTCTAGGACAACCAATTGTAGAAAATGAAGCTGCAATAGCCATGACTGAAGTGGAAACAGCTATGAATCAAGCTCAGGAAGATTTAATAAACTTACCAAATATGGAACAACAACTGAATGATGAACAACAAAATATTTATGAGGAAGTCAGAAAAAAAATTGATCACGGATTACTACATCAAAATAAAGAGTGCTCATGCACATCTTTTAAACCAATCAGAATGTATGTGAGTGGACAAGCAGGAACTGGAAAAAGTTTCTTAATTAAAGTAATTAGAAGCTACCTACAGAACAAAACGGATTCAACTTTGTCTTGTGTTGTTACTGCTCCAACTGGGTTAGCAGCGTATAACATCAAAGGAGTTACCTTACATCGTTTGCTAATGTTACTAGTAGAGCATGAGAACAAAATACAATACCACAAGCTAACAGGAGAAGCATGTTTTGAAGTTTCAAGAGTATTGAAGAAAATGAAAGTACTCATTATTGATGAGTTAAGCATGGTATGAAACTTAATGCTTGCCTTTGTGCATTTAAGAATGCAGCAAATTCTAAAGACAGACTATGACGTGTTATTTGGAGGAAAACACGTCATAGTTTTTGGGGATCTTTTGCAGCTCACTCCAGTTAAAGGACAACCAGTATTCCATACACTTACACATGAAGACACAAAAAAGTCGTTAGGAAGTATAGGTAATGTGAATATTTGGACATACTTTGAGTATAAAGAACTCATTACCAATATGAGACAAGCCAATGATGAGGATTATGCAAGTATTCTCAAAGATATCAGAATTGGGCTACTCACAGAACATGGCAGAAAAGCTTTACAGAGTCGATTGCTATGTAATGTGTTTCAAACAGAACAAATAGTTCCAGAGAAAATATACAAGAACATTGCTGGAAAAAATACTGTAATCTGCTTAATGCCAACACTACATGAATGCTCTATATTCAATCAAGAACTTTTGAAATTGGAAAATGAAGTGATTATAAAACTGGAAGCTGGAAGATAAAATACAGCATGAAGGAATAACTATTATATTGACAAGCAAATTGACAAGTAAATTGGATTCTCTAGAGACAAACATATCGAAAACAGCTGGTTTGGAAAATAATCTTTATGTATGTATGAACTGTTGAGTAATTTTAAGACGTAATTTGGATGTAGAAAAAGGTTTAGTGAACGGAGCTTTGGGTAAAGTTGTGGGTTTTGTAAAGTCCCAGAAAAAAGATGGAATTGAATTTTTAAAAATAAAATTTGATCAGATTGAAGAGGTTAAAGACATTTGTCGTTGTTCAGTTCGTTTCTTGCTTGTGAAAGACTTATATGTACGTAGGAAGCAGTTTCCATTTTCTCTAGCATATGCTGTAACTATTCACAAATCTCAAGGATTAACTGTAGATAGTGCTTTTGTAAATATTGGATCTAGTGTGTTTAAAGAAGGTATGGCATATGTTGCTTTGTCACGCATGAAAAAATATCTGGTTTATTCATGATAGACTTTGATGACTCAAAAGTTAGTGCTGATGCAAACTGTGTAAAGGAGTATAATAGATTAAGAAGAAGCTATGCTCCTCATTTAGGTCAGTATCCTGTGTTTGAAAAACGTGTTGTTTGTCGGAAAAGGAGAATTGAGAATATCTGTAATGATGATGTACAGAAGAGAAAACAAAAGGAGAGTGATGTGATTCCAAGCAAAAAGAAAAAGGACAGTGTTGAAGAGGTTGTTGGTTGTCATTTTGAAAATAGCTCTGGTGTCAACTGCTACGCAAATGTAGTGCTGAATGTTGTATTTTATCTTGAAATTTTGCAAGAGCAGATAATATTAAATCATGAAAAAAGATTCTGTTCTCTGCTGAGTCTCCTTTATGAGAAGCTGAGTAATGATAAAACTAAAATAGAAAGTGCTTCTGATGTTAGAAATCTTTTAGATGTATTTACTCAAAATGTCCAGCAAGATGCACAGGAATTCTTAATGTATATGCTTATGGTACTGGAAGATGAAGGGGTAGAAATAGAAAACATATTTGGTGTCTCATTTAAATGGTAACATTGTTGTGAAAACTGTATGAACACATGCAGCAGTAATGTTGATTCTGAAAGGTTTATATATTTAACATTACCAGAGAGTAAATCAGTGACTTTTAGTAAGTTAGTTAAAGATGCCAATCACAACATGGAATGTTCTCAATGTAAATCAGACATGTTATCAACGTTATTTTTTAAGAAATATGGACAGTATGTAATTTTAATGATACAACGTTGTAGAGCAGATGGAACTTAATTGCAAACTTTACTAAAGAAGTTTGTAGGAAATCAATTATCAATATCAGGTAAAACTTTTGTTGCAGTTGAAATAATTATTCTGGTCATTACACAGTGTATCTGAAATGTGAAAAAGGATGGACACTGTGTAATGATTCTCAATTGATTTTCAAGCAACGTTTGCCTTATGATTTACCAAATTGTTACTTATTTTTTCTGAAACCAAAATTTTAGATACAAATTCCAGCATCTGAAGAAACCATTATTTCAATTTCATAGGATTAACATTGGATATTTCACTTAAAAAGGATTTTAAAATTACCATTTGGCCTCATGGAAAGGTAAAGGTAACAATTGTGGACTTCTTTGACAGATATTATTTTGGTGTACGTGCTTAAGCAGCAAGATATTCAGACGTTATTTATCGCAAATAGTTATTGTTGTTAGAAAGTATTTTTAATATATTTGTGACATTTCTATCAAGGTCTGTTTTAGTGAGAAGAGTTTCAGAGCTTTTTTTAAACAATCTTTCAGATTGTTTTTTTTTTTGCCCGCTGTTAAATGATGAAAATAATTGATATCACTATTTTCAGTGAAATTCAATACATTCTGAAAACAGCAAAAAAAGGGCAAAAAATTGCTTTGTTAAATATGAAAAAACATGTATTGTTTAAGAAAATGTATTGTTGAATATTAATACTTTTTATCTTTTTTTCAGATCTTGAAACAAAATTTAGGAAATGTAATCCATTTTACTTGCAATTAAAAAAAAACATTTAAAAATGTGTTTTAATTTAAAACAAAGGCGGAGAACATGGAAAGGGGGCAGGGTAGAGACTTCCTGACCCCCTAGACTTTGTCAGGGAGTCCCTGAAGGATCACAAAGGGTGAAAAAAATGATTAATTTAAAAAAAACAAAAAAACCTGCGCGCACGGTAAAAAAAAAAATGGAAAATTGATTTGAAAAACAAGTTTTTGTGTTTAGTTTTTAGGTGGCTCTAAAAAGAGTCCTTTTGTTAATGTAGGGACAGAGGAACAGAAAAAGTAAAAAATGAAAAAAACTATGGCCGGGTGCATGAGTGCTGCTCTATCTTTCTGTCAATGAGATCAATACTGGTTTCACAAAGAGAAATAAGAGCATGACAGTCAATGCACCGTGTATACACCCTCCGAAAAGCAGGGCGTATATCAAGAGGTGCAGAAGTAGGTGAAGGCGCCACCGCAGAAGAAGTGCTCGGCTGAGCTGCCAATGATGTGCTCGGCTGAGCTGCTGCGGATGTGCTCGGCTGAGCTGCTGGAGAGTTTTCACTAGCAGCTCGAGCAAAATGCACAGGATGTACTCCTTCAACGTGCCTTAACATCGTGTGAATACTAAAAGAGTATTTCTTATTAGCATTTCCACGTGATAAGGTCCATTGACAAATAATGCAGGTGACTTTGGAAGTATTTACCTTCTTCTGCCCCTCAGGAAAAGTGAAAAACTGCCATATGAAAGACTCTTTCTGCTTCCTCTGCCTCTGTGGCACAAGAGTCTCCTGATCACTACTAGAAGATGGCTGCTGCTCTGCCATTGTATCACAAAAACAGATCAGCTCCTTCTCCCAGGGAATCAGAAGTAATAATGAGGAGAGTGGGTGTGGTATTAGAAGAATCTGGAACTGAAAGTACTATGAACCAATAAAAAGTGTTGTTTCCTAATCACATGACTTGCCTGGGTGTGGTGTTGGAAGAATCTGGAAGTGAAAGTACTTTGAACCAATGAAAAGTGTTCTTTCTTAATCACATAACTTGCCTGGGTGTGTTATTGGAAGAATCTGAAAGAGAAAGTACTATGAACCAATGAAAAGTGTTCTTTCTTAATCACATGACTTGCCATGCGTGCACCGTGCGCGCACGGTGCATGCGCGGAGCACAAGCGCATGCGCGGAGCATGCGCGCGTACGTGAACGCGTAGCACACGCGCATGCGTGAACGAACCGCGCATGCGCAAACGTAGTGCGCTGTAGTATGCGAACGTAACGCGCGGACAACGCACGACGTGCGCATGCGCACACGAAGAACGTACGCATGCGTACATAGTGCATGCTCCGAGCGTGTAAAAAGCACGTGCGCATGCCCAAACTCCACGAACGTAGCGCGCGGAGCACGCACGACATACGCATGCGTACGTGGAGAACGTACGCATGCGTAGACAAAGAACGTACGCATGCGTACGTAGTGCGCGCACCGAGCGCGTACGGAGCACGCTCGCATGCGTGAACGTACCGCGCGGAGTACGCACGACGAACGCATGCGTATGTGGTGAACGTACGTACGCACACAGCACCGCGCGCACGGCAAAAATACTTTAAAAAAAAAAATAAAGAATTATAGTGTTTATAAGTTAATAGAAGATATTAACTATGCTGTTCAACTTTATCCAATTTTTTTTTTTTTAAAGTTGAACCATTCCAAATTAAAGGATACAGGTAATCTATAACTATATACATGTGTAACTTTTGGTAAAAGAAATATATAAAAAATAAAATAAAACATTCATATATTAGCATTACAAAACCTAGGAAATTTACTGAAAAAACCATAGGTTTCACACACGTGGAATTAGCATTTAAAAAACCTTGCAAATTCACTGAAAAAACCATAGGTTTCACACACGTTATAGTTAGCTGGAAATTTCACTCGTACAAAACCAATGAAATTCCCCCGTTATAGTTAGTTCAGCTAACTATAACTCGTGCGCCCGCAATCCACTGCTGATGACGTCACATATTACATCACTCATGACATGGTCAGTGACATCACTGATGACATCACTGATGACATCTCAAATGACATCACTCATGACATCACTGATGACATCATCCAGTGACTGTGTGTTTCTGTAAAATTTAAATATGTTTTATATATTTATAGTGAAAGGCCTGTGGAAGAACGAGTGGCTGTACAAGTGTGTGAATGGATGTTTTTCTATGTGCGTAATTGACTGGAAAAGTGAGTCATTAAATGTATCTTACTGCAGACTAGTGACTAAACTGTGTGAATGTCTTCATGTTTCTGTCTGTTGGTGTATAAGTGGCTGCATGGTTTTGTGAATAGCTATATGAGTGTCTATATGGGTTATCGATTGGTTGTCTGAGTATCTGTATGCTTGAGTGTTTGTGTGGGTAGGCTGTGTGTGACTCTGTGCATAGATGTGTGAGTGGGTGATTCTTTGGGTGCATGGTTTTAACAGTGCATCTCTGATGGACTGTATGGTTGAGTGAGTGTATGTATGGGTGTGTTAGGGATTGAATGTATATCTCAGTGGTACATTTGTGACTAACTACATATGTGAAAGGCAGTATATATGCGTGTAAGAGTATATAAGTGGTTATATGTGAGAGTGTGTGATTGTGAGAGTGGCTGTATGGATGAGTGTGTGCTTGTATCAATGATTGTATAAGAGCGTAAGAATGTGGTACTATTTTTATGAGTAAGTGAACTTGTGTGTGTATAACTGCATAGGTGAGTAAATGGGAGTGTGATTAATTATTTGCATGACTGACTAGGTGTGACAGTACCTCTATGGATGATTGGTGGTGTGTGAGTGTCTATGTAGCTGCATGAATGCATATGATAGTCTTGTACGGAGTGACTGTAAGTATGAGTGACTGTACATATGAATGAGTGGAGATGTATGTAAACCTAAGAGTTAATAAGTGGGTATGTAGTTATTGGTATTGAAGTATCTGTGGTTTTGAGAATGGACGTCTGAAATTTTGAGTTTGTGTATCATCGGTTAAATTAGGGTGTGAGAAGATGCAGTAATTTATCACATTGATGATGTCATCAGTGATGTCATCAGTGATGTCATTTGAGATGTCATCAGTGATGTCATCAGTGATGTCACTGACCATGTCATGAGTGATGTAATATGTGACGTCATCAGCAGTGGATTGCGGGCGCGCGAGTTATAGTTAGCTGAACTAACTATAACGGGGGAATTTCATTGGTTTTGTACGAGTGAAATTTCCAGCTAACTATAACGTGTGTAAAACCTATGGTTTTTTCAGTGAATTTGCAAGGTTTTTTAAATGCTAATTCCGAACTATAACGTGTGTGAAACCTATGGTTTTTTCAGTGATATATATATATATATTCACAGTATAAGCACCCTTCCCGGGAGCTCCTCCCATAGATCGGTGGCGCGTAAAGCCAGTAGAGCAAAACTGTCATGTAATTGCAGTCTAATATAAATAAATAAATACGCGCTCTCAGAAGTCCATGTCAGGATATTTATTCCAAGTTCTGGTTACGCATTTTGGAAGCAAGGCTCCCTTGATCACGGGAGCCTTCCTGGAGGCAGACTGCATATATATATATATATATATATATATATATATATATATATATTTATATATATATATATATATATTATATACTGGCGGTCGCCAGTAGATAGTTATAGTTAGGACCGTGTTTCCATAGGAAACCTGAAAATTCTATTTTGTATAACTTTGGCGCCGGTTGACGAATCCGTGTGAAATTTTCAAAACTAATGGGACTCTCCGCTCAGCTCCTACACTGAAAGTCTCGGGGTGATTCGTCAAGCGGGGGCTGAGAAAAAAGGGGGGTCCCAAAACACGTTTTCCCCATGCATTTTCCCATAGGACCTTTAGTCGAAGGTACAGCCCGAACGGCTAAACAGAATTACTTGAAATTTGGCAAAGAGGTAGTCCTCATGTCAGGCATGTGCCTTTTGCATATATGGTGTCAATCTGTTCTTCCTGAGAAAATTGCAGTTAAAAGCACGTAAATATCTATAGGCGCGCACCGTGCATGCACTGTGAGCGCACCGTGCGTGCACCCTAACGGGCGCAAGCGTAATTCTGATTGGTGGTTACATGTCAGTCAACGTTCGAATCGGTCAAAATCAGGAAGTGTCGACCGCCATTTTCTGTGTTTTGGTTGTGTGATAGTGAAAAAGAAAGGTGGAGAACGTGAAAAGGGGGCAGGGTAGAGAGTTCCTGACCCCCTAGCCTTTGTCAGGGGGTCCCTGAAGGACCCCGAAGAATGAAAAAAACATTTTATTTTTTTTTCAAAAAATCGCGGGGTGAGCGCACCGTGCGCGCACGGTGAAAAACCTTAAAAAAAAAAATATTTAAACAAGCCATTCCATATTACAGGATACAGTCAATCTATAACTATATACATAGGTAGTTTATTGTAAAAAACAAAATATAAAAAATATAATAATACATTCATAACTTAGCATTTAAAAAACCTTACAAATTCACTTAAAAAACCATAGGTTTCACACATGTTATAGTTAGCTGGACATTTCACTCGTAAAAAACCATTGAAATTCCCCCGTTATAGTTAGTTCAGATAAGTATAACTCGCGCGACCGCCACTCTATCACAAGGATGATGTCATCAGTGATGTCATGAGTGATGCCACTGACCATGTAATGAGTGATGTAATATGTGACATCATGAGCAGTGGATTGCGGGCGTGCGAGTTATAGTTAGCTGAACTAACTATAACGGGGGAATTTCAATGGTTTTTTATGAGTGAAATGTCCAGCTAACTATAACATGTGTGAAACCTATGGTTTTTTAAGTGAATTTGCAAGGTTTTTTAAATGCTAATTCCTAACTATAACATATGTGAAACCTATGGTTTTTTAAGTGAATATATATATATATATATATATATATATATATATATATATATATATATATATATATATCTATATATATATACCTTCAGAGCAACTCGGCAGTGTCCCCCACCAGAGTATCCACAGCACAGAGGGATTCCACAGCACGGCAAGGTAGTTCAATTTGTGTCTATTTCATTTTCTTCAAACACCGGGTGCAAAACAGCAGGGACGGTCGACGCGATTCGGCGAATGCCTTCAACTGGACCATAGAGTCCCATAGTCTAGACAGTCTTTTTTTTTTTAAAGTGATAGAGTGCAAAAACAATATTTTTAATAAAAGGATTACCTTGTATGTTTCAATAGACTAGAATGTTAACCCCTCATTCGACTTGTGTGAGTCTGGCATAAAATAAGTGCCATTTTTCTTTTAATTTTACTTTTTTTGTTATGTGTGAATATACAAACAATGTTGGTGGTGTTTTCAGTAAAGTACTCATCCTTATATCGGCATAAGAGAAATTCGGAAGACTTTCACACATAGACATAAAACGTGATGAACTCGAGAATTATTCAAATCATGCTCATGTTAGTATACACATTCAAACTGGAGAAGACTACTGAGTTGAAGCTGTAACTAGATTATGGATCAGGCTTTAGACTTAATCGATATTTAAGAAAAATACAGTTAACACTTGAGACCATGGCCTCAAATAGCTCTATCCCAAACAATTAAGTTCCTAAAAATGTGGGATAAAATGAGAAAGTGACCTGTGCAATGTGCAATTTGCATATCAACAAGACAGGATGCTATAACCTCATGAGACATGTTTTAAAACCTAAAGATTAAAATAATAAGCACTAAGTGCAAGTAATGTTGTGCAAATTAGCAGGTTCAAACTCATAAGTGCAAATTGCAATAACTGTCGCATAGTGCAAAAATATTGTGCAAAATAGCAGTTTCGGCCTCATAAGATATGTATATTTTTTGTGTAAGATGTATTTTTAAATCCTACAAGTTAAAGTAACTAACACATAGTGCAGATATGTTGTGCAAGATTGCATTTTCAGGATTAAAAAATACTTTGTCATTTTCCAAATTTGATATTTTCAAAATTCCTCATAACTTTTAAAAAACTACATTTTATGTATGGGATATGCCACAATCCAATTATTCACTGTATATTTCTTCAAATTCAGTCTATTTTCAGTCTTGTTCTTACAGCCATGATTTTTTCCAAGACTCATACTTGTCATTCTCCCTGATTTCTCCATGAGCAAGTTGATTGTCAAAATTAAGACTAGGACTTCCATAGGTTTTATAGGTGAACATGTAATTCTGCATCCAAATTGAGGCCAAAAGGTTTTTCTGTTCCCAGAGCTATTATGAATTTGGACTCTGCTCTTCTGAGTTCCATGGTTTTATCACCACCTCTTTCATTTTGTTTAATCACTTTGGCTCCGAAGTAGCGTAACCCTTGTGCGTTCCCTTTATGTTTTTCGGAAAAATGCTTGGCCATTGGGTACGCCAGATCTTTATTTTTTATTGCTCGTAGATGTTGCAGGATGCGTAGTTTTAATTTATTGATGGTGCTCCTGACATGCAATTGTTTGCAAGGACATTCCAAAACATATACCACGTGTTTTGTGTCACACGTGATATGTGCAGTAATCCATTCCTTTTTTCCGTTTGCCAATGTATACGAGAGTGTATTAATTTCATGTTCACACGCTTTGCATTTGGAGCATTTCCAAAATCCAGGCGTTGTCAACCAGGTTCCTTTTTCCTTTCCAGGTGTATTAAAATGACTTTGTGTTAAGATGTCACCTAGTGAGGAAGTCTTCCTATAGGTTATTTTAGGAGTCGATGGTAAATTTCTCTTTAACGAGTCATCAAGCAAAAGTATGTTCCAATTCTTTTTGATGATTTTCCTTAGACACTTATTTTCAACATTAAAATCCAGAATGATCCGAATTGTTTCATCATCATCCAGATGATCTCGTTCTTTCAGTAATTCTGATCTAGGTTTTTCCATTATTCTGTTCTTTGATTCTTCTATGACTTTCAGGGGATAATCTCTTGCCAGAAATCTAGCACCTGTATCTTCTAGATTTCTCTCCATATCATGGGTTTCTGAGCAGTTCCTCTTAATGCGAAGCATTTCGCCGTATGGAATACTCCATTTTAGATGTTGTGGGTGTCCGCTATTGGCATGGAGGATGCTGTTTGTTGCCGTGGGTTTTTGATGGATTCTGGTACAGAGCTGCTGTTTCTGTATGAACACTTCTACATCCAAGTAGATCACTTGATTTTTACTCCAATTGGACGTGAAGGATAAGTTGTAATTATTCTCATTCAGGCTCTGGATGAATTCTTCCAATGTCGACTCGTCTCCTTCCCACACTAAAAACAAATCGTCTATGTACCTCATCCACGCTTTGATATTGGGCCTGTATCTACTCTGTAGAATGCCATCTTCCCAGACTGCTATGAAAAGATTGGCATACGTCGGGGCAAAAGAAGTCCCCATTGCTGTGCCTTGTCTCTGGAGAAATATCTCCTCATTAAAAAGAAAAACATTGTGTGCCAAACAATAATCCAACATGTCTATGATCATTTGTGAATGTTCCAAAAAGCTCAATGATCAAATTTCCAAGAATGTACTCACTGCTGCAAGACCATCTTTATGACAAATGGATGTGTACAATGAGGTCACATCTATTGTGATCATGATCTGATGTTCGTTCCAATGGATAGATTTCAATTTATTCAAAAAGGCCGTCGTATCTTTTAGGTATGAAGACAATTTCGTCACATATTCAATCAGGAACACATCAATGTAATGGGATGTTCTTTCCAAAAGAGAACCCATGGAACTGACAATTGGCCTGCCTGGGGGGTTTATAGTTGACTTATGCACTTTCGGAAGAAAGTCAATTGTAGGTGTGACTGGATAATCAACCTTGAGGTACATAAATTCCTCAAAGTTGATTAGCCCTCTCTCCTTCCAGGTCAGTAGTTGTGAATGATATTCCGTGGTCCATTGTATCATCGGATTTTTGTCTAATTTTTTATAGTGATCCTGATTCGTCAGTTGTCTGTGGGCTTCAACAATATATTGCTCATGGCTTTGTAGGACAATATTGCCGCCTTTATCGGCAGCCTTTATGATGATGTTGTGGTTGTCTCTTAGTTCTTTCAGTGCTTTCGGTTCCCCCCGCGTGAGATTCCATGATGATTTATTATTCCTCCTCTATTTTCTCATGGAAAGTTGATTGATTTCATCTACTACGATTTCATGAAATAGGTCGATCTTATTTCCAGGGGGTAGCTGTGGACAAAATTTAGACTGAGACTTCAAACCACTTTCACCACCTAAATGAGTGTTGATGCCTTCTTCTTGACAGAATTTTAAATCGTCTTCAATACTGGAACTAGAACTAATACATCTGTCAGGGTTCGAACTTCCAAGGTGAGATAATGTTTTTAAGGCTGGCAGATCTTTTGTGGGGAAATGTCCTTAGTTTTGGAGGCCAATACCTCTCCTACTGGTGTCAATTTTTCTTCGAAGTATTTTTTTAGCTTGGCTTTGCGACAGAACTTGTATAGGTCAATGCGTACATTTGGGATATCTAAAGTAGCATTAGGGCAGAATGTAAGTCCTTTATTGAGCAGGCTAACGTGATCTGAGTTTAGGATCATACTGGAGAGGTTGATGACCAGATTCTTATTAAGTGATATCTATTTTATTTTTGCTTTTTCTTCTCTTTTCTTCTCCTCTTTTTGGCCTTGCTCCTTCTCTTGCCACGTCTGATTGGGGTGGGTTTTGTCCCCTCCCCCTTCCCCATTTTGTTTTTCTTGTTCGACCTCGTTGTCACGTTTCCATCTGAGCTAGTCTCATCTCCCCACAAAAATCCAGTTTGGTAATCTCTATGTCTTCATCTGCCGAGCTCAGATCTGAGCTATCATACATCCCAAGTGAGTCGTGACTGATACACTTGTCCATTGCCACTCTATTCCTTAAGGAATCATATTTCCTCGCGAATGTATAAATGCGGCCGTTAGCATAATCAATGCGATCACGATTAAATTTACTGGCTTTTCTTTTTTCTACATCGATTTCATGCTTAGTTATTTTATTCTCCATTGCCTCCATCAGTCCTTTTTTCTCATCATTGTTTGGAAGTTTATCTAACTCTTCCTCCATCGCTTTAATTCTTTCCAGGGTGACTGCCAGTTTGCGTTCAGCATGTATTTTTAATGTTTTCATTAATCTGAGGGAGCATTCATTTGTGTCCATTTGCCATTGTTTAATAAGATCCGTGTCTAGATAATTAAGTGTGGGCATGATCAGGATTCGTAAACCTCTAGGTACTCTTTTAAACTTGATGTACGTTTCTAGCGTAGTTTTCTCCCACCACTTGTTTACTTCCATTATCTTTGCCTGTTGTAGTTCTTTAACAAGGGTTTGGACCGTTTTGCTCCTCCCATCTGTATGCACGCTATTGGGACGAGATGGATCTATGACAGCCGAATTGTCGTCCAAAAGCTCATTCGCTCTCTGTGCTCGATTAAGGTTTCTATCCGCCATGTTTGTTGATCAATTCTATGTTCGTCAGTTGCACTTCCTCACTTTTGATGTTCAATTATGTGATAGACGTTAACTCAATTTGGTTGCATGGGGTTAATTAACATTGTTGAGTATCTGGTGTAAAGTGTCAATTATTGAAAATAAATATGTTTGTCGCGCTGTGTTCCTCATGTACACCTCCTAATTTATTCGAGAGTGTATTGTTCCATTATATGCCACAAGCAATTCCTTTTTTACTTGTACTCCTTTCCTGTTACGGGCGCGGGACGCTGTGAGCTAAGCGGTTTCACTTTCAACCGTTTTCGCTGCGTCTCTCGTGCGGTTGATACCTGTCGTGGTTTTCCGGTATAGACCGGGTTAGCTATGCGTTAGCCCCCCCGCCGCCTACACAGCGAAGTTTGAATCCCGCAAGGCTTCCCACGGTCTCCCCGTACTCACCAGGCAGCTCTTCCTCACTTTTGCCCTCGGCGTTTCCCTTCACAGCAACGTTGGGTGGTCCTTCTTCGCTGCTCAAAACGTGTGGCAGAGGCATCAGTTCAGAGGCTCCGTATCACGGAGCGAGGCTGGCTTCACGGAGGAAAACTGTTTCACCTCAAGAATGGAGTGCCTGCGGTGTGCAGATCAGCCACTGCACTAATATCTTCAGAGCAACTCTGCAGTGTCCCCCACCAGAATATCCACAGCACAGAGGGATTCCAAAGCACGGCAAGGCAGTTCAATTTGTGTTTATATGATTTTCTTCAAACACCAGGTGCAAAACAGCAGGGACGGTCGACGCGTTTCAGCGAATGCCTTCAACTGGACCATAGAGTCCCATAGTCTAGACAGTCTTTTTTTTAAAGTGATAGAGTGCAAAAAATATATTTTTAAAAAAAGGATTACCTTGTATGTTTCAATAGACTAGAATGTTAACCCCTCATTCGACTTGTGTGAGTCTGGCATGAAATAAGTGCCATTTTTCTTTTAATTTTACTTTTTTTTGTTATGTGTGAATATACAAACAATGTTGGCGGTGTTTTCAATATATATATATTCCACTGCAGGATCCCAGGGGTACCATCATCCAAAGAAAGGCGCATCACCAGGAAACAGACTCCAAAGGCAAAGTTGAGAGTTAAATGATGATTTATTCAAGCATCAAGTGTCCAAATATATATATATATATATTTTAATGCAATTCATATCACATTCTAAACTTGTGTGAAAGTGCATTAAGATTATTATGTTTATTTCTTGCATTTGACATCATTCATTGTGAGGACTCCCCTTTTCATAATTACCAGAAAATGTTCTTTAACGGGGGCACAGACAAGTATTAGCTAGGGAGAAAGATCCGCAGTTCCTTGACGATTCAATGCATGCATGGTAGAAAATTAAACATCTTTTGTGACGGTCTGGTCCATCTTTTCCATGCAAGGAAATTGGGAACGTCATTAGCATTACAGTATTGCCATTCTTTTAAGTTTTTTGTTTATAATCACTTTTGCCACTATTTCGATCATTTCTGTTATAACTGTACACATCATATGCACTGAGATAGAAAAAGAAAATTATACGATACATACCTTGGGTGTGGATTATTGATTCTGCCTATTAATGATGAAAAAAGGTTTTGAGTCCGTTAACAGCAAATATTCCTGTAAATCCCATTGCACAGATCATTAGCCAGAATGTACCATCCTCATATAATACCCAGGTGGTCCATGTTCTGCAGTCTATCATGTTTCCTGACTCTATTTGGTAAATTGTCATTGAGCCCACACTTTTGCCAGAGTGAAAGAAAACCTAATCTCGGGCAGTATTTTGTCAGAAAAGCAATAACCCTATCAGAGAGAAATATTGTTTAGGAAATCTACCTGTTCCTCTACATTACACTTGGTTAAGCCCGCTGATGTGTCTTGTGGCAACATCGGGTGCCTGGGCAGTGCCGTTTCTACCATTAGGCAAGACTAGGCGGCCACCTATGGCGGCAAAAAGGGGGAAAAAATGTAATTGGAAATCAAACAGCAGAAAAAATTAGCAAGTTAGAGGAGAGGGGGAGGGGGCGTCATTTTTCAATTCTCGCCTAGGGCGGCAAAACACCTAGAAAAGGCCCTGTGCCTGGGATTAAGAACTAAGTACTAGGCTTGGGTGAAGTTGTGTTTACGCCGGAATAATCATATGCAATTTCTATTATTTTGCATTCCTTTTGTCATGGGTAATGCCTGAGTTTACACCATGAGGCCATGTCACGTAATATAAATGGAGGTCAGATTAAAAAAAACTATTGCAGGAGCACTGAAACAATGTGAACATAAAGAATGAATCACTCCTCTCACGATACTGAGCTCTTTGTTTTAATCGGAATTGAGTCCTTCTGTCCAAAATTAGCACAACAATGTATTTAAGGCTAAGAAATAGAGCAAAATACCAGTTCAGTATTTTCCTTAATTACATGACATTTTTGTGCCATTTCATATAATTTCCAAAGAGGAAATTGGGCACATTTCAACCCTGTCCTTTAACTATTACTCTGATGTGTGCCTACCGCTCTTCAGGATGATGGGTTTCTACGTTACATGGTCTAAGGTTTGTTATGCTGTTATGCTTCAATTTCTTTAACAGGATAGTGGTTATTGGCAAGGATATAAATCTGGGGATGTCAATGGAATTGAATAGATCAAGAGCAATAATGGGAGTTTCACCTAGTCCCTACCAGCTGTATAAGTTTGCTAATAACTTGGTGGACGTATGGAATGAGAGGCATCCAAGATGAAGGCAATACTGCTGTAGTATGCAACAGAATAGAGCCCCTGGGTCTGAACAAAACAAAAAACCAAAAAAATATTCTTTGAAAAACAAAGTTACATAACCTAGCTGTGGTGGAGTATTCCTTTTAAAGGTCAATTTCACTCACCCACCATATGTGGCATGCTTCAACATCGGGAACCTCCTCGCACTGTGATACCTAGTCACGATGCATGCTGCAGCCCCCTCACTGAGAGGGAGGAGCACCGTGGATGCTTTTAGATGTATAATAAATACCTTTTAATGAGCTCAGGATGGTGAGGTGGGCAGAGCGTGCATGAAAATGTTGTGGATTAAAACTGGCTACAGAGTACACAAATACTTTTATTATTGGGTCTCTGGATCAGGATTAAAAAGCAAGACATTGCAGGAGGATAACCTAAACCTGCTAAGATGTGTATATCAATATTTTGTTGCCTGTAATCCTCGAATGAGATGTTGCTGCATTCATCAGGACCTATATTGATGGTGCTTCTGCTCCAACTTGTGCTCAAACCAAAATATGTGTAATATGAGAAATAATAAAAAAATCCAGTGGTCTTCTGGGAATGCAAGGGAGGTATCCACTGGCGTTCACCCACAAACTTTGGGCATTGTGCCTCAACTCAAACCCTGTTGTGGAGCTCAGGGTACTCTCTATCCTTGTGACAGTCTGAGTATGACAGCTTCTGCACCAGGTGGAGCACCTACTATATTATACAAGGTGAGTTTCTCCAGGAAAGACATTGTTTAACTTTTGCCCATGGGGTGTCAGTTCAGTCCCTCCTGTGGATTGTATTTCTGGACAGGAAGGAGGAATATTCCCTGGGGTAAAGAGTGGATGCCTCGAAATTAAAAGACAGAAAGTATATCAGGCCCACAGAGAAGGTCGAAATGCATCATCATAATAAAGTGTGTTTGGCGGGCACACACACACAGCCAAATAAAAGCCTAAAGACAGGAGTTAAGATGATTCATACCTCCATGATAACTGGAAAATCATGTGATAGAGCACCCCAACCACATGTGGGCCCATGGTATTTTGAAACCATACACTAAACAATACTGTATCTCTTGATAGACGATCATGTATATTGAACACATTTTCGTTGAAAGCGTATCATGTGAATATGCATGTTGGGCACAGATTTTCATCTTTTTTCTTAAAAAATATTTTGTGAATTTGTCTCTGTATGTATCGAAAAGTAATTTCACTTGTTTGATTGTTCAAGTCTCTTCAGTGAATTTGTCTTTAATTTCATTAAGTTGTGCAAGTTATTGTAAATACATGTTGTGGATGGACTACAGGTCCACAAGAAGAAAAATCTTCTTTGTGTGTTTATCATGTCACATGTTCATCAGTATGTATTCTTTATATAAATGCATGTCATGTAAGTCTGTAAAGGTTTATAAATGTGAGGACATACAAAAAAATGATTAAAATAATCACCAACGGACATTGGCAAGTGAAGGCGCAGAATAATTATGCAGCCTTTACAACTATTTTACAAATTTATGGTATAGGGTGCAACACTTTGTACATCTTTCTAAAAGTAGCATTTTTATAATTGTGATTAATAACCAGACTTTACCATGAAATGTGGCTCTTCACCACAATTCCAAACATGAACTGGTATCTCTTATGGTTGGACATTACACTTGTAAAATGTAATAAGGTAACTCCAATGTTATCCTATGGGAGAGTTAGGCCTGGCAATAGTGAAAAACGAATTCATGAATTTATCACTCCCAGGGCATGTAAAATTTAAAAGTACATGTCTCCCTTTTTAAATATAGTCAATTCTGTCCTCTTGGATGTCCAGGGCCTACTTTAGGGTGACTTATATCTAGCAAAAGGAAAGGTTTGGGCCTGGCAAATGGTTTGATTTGCTAGATCGACATAGCATTTTAAAGCCCACACAGGCTTTGCAATGGCGGGCCTGAGTCATGTTTAAAAGGCTTCTTAGTTGGGTAGCATGAACAGTGCTGCAGGCCCACTAGTAGCATTTACATTAAATGCCATAAGCACGTGTAGTACACTTTACCAGGGAGATATATTGAAATTAAATATGCAATCTGAGTATGAGCCATTGTTACCATATTTTAAGCAGAGAGTAAAAACACTTTAGCACTCGTTAGCAGTGGTAAAGATCTAAGAGTCCTAAAGCCAGCAAAAACGAGGTTGGAAGAGGTGGGGGGAGACCACCCTAAGCCTGACAGGTCTAAATCTTACATTATTAGGATTTGTATATACTGAGGGTCTGTGGCAGGTACGCTTGGTTCAATAGTGAATGAGGAAAATCTGTGGTATATCCTATATAGGCACGGAGCTATTCTTTTCATCATCAAAGCATCTTTATTCGGTTCACAGATCCATAAAAGCATCAATAAATACAAAGACATAATAAGGAAAAAATAAAAATAAAAAATATACATATGTATATATACAGTACATTGATCCTCATGTTGGTTGGTTGCAATACAGTACAAAACATCTAGTTCTTACATCAGCAGCAATATGATTGATTCCATAAAGTGCAAACTGCATGGTGCAAAATACTATATCATCAGGAATACTTTATCATGTGTATTACACCGCAGTGCTGCAAGGCTGGGTTTTACAATTAGCATAGATAGGATTAGTTCCATAAAGAGCAAAGTGCAAAATATCGTGCCTTTTGCATGGCATAGCACAGAAATTTTTAATCTTCACTGTAAGTTTATGCTGTCATTGACTATAAACAAGTCAGCATTTTAAGTTTCATGTGGCTCTCATAAAAATAAAACATATTGTTGAAATTCATAAAATTAAAATTGTAACCCTTTCTTCATCCTTATAAAATTAGCAGCCAGTAAAAATCTACTAATACCAAATACTATAAGCTTGGAACTGTCAGTTTTTAAAATGCGCAGCACTTCAGTATATTTCCTAATACACAATTTCCTGCCCAAAGGTTTTATCCATCTATTTCTGTGATTTCCGTATACAGGGCAGAAAAATAAGACATGCGCAATGTCCTCTTTACTTCCTAAATGGCACTGGGTGCACCTACAATCATTTCCCCATTTCAGAGTTGTTCCCCACTTGGATGTAAAAGACTTTGTCTGGAGAGTGCCGTACCTAAATTTTAGATACAGTACCTTAGCAAGTAGGGGTTCAATCTCATCTAAAAATTGTTTGAAACAGGGAGTTATTTTAAACATCAAAAATTGGGTTGTGAGTGCACCAAATCCACTATTTAAAGTGACGCTGTGTCAAATAAAATTCCAGTAAATGGTCTTGATTTCACGCTTTGAGTCAGGGGTCAACGTACTCGGATGTTCCCAAAAACTACTCAGGCCTAGATCCAAAAGCCATTTACGGATATGGGCCAACCACGGGAAGGTGACGTGGGTATCAAGAACCAATAATTCACTCATTGCTTGTCTATAAAAGTATGCAATTCCTCGGTGGTCCATATTCTTATCCAATATGACAAAGTCATCCAAACAGCCCTTTGTCCTATTCGTTTTATGCCCAGATCAAGCATTAAGGGGATCACGGGTGTGTTTTGGGGAAGAGCAATTAGTCTTCTCAATACCTTGTTTTCCCCCACAGTTAAGTTCAAGAGAGATCCCCCCCCCCACAGCTCTGAGCCATATAGGGCAGCAGTTTGGGCCCTGGAATTGTAAACTTCTAGGGCTGGGGTGATAGCCTTTGTCGTAGTTGTAAGAAGTTTCTTTATGACGGGTTCAGAGTTTTGTATTAAGATTGATCTCAATTTCGTTATCTGTGGGTTCCATGAAAGTTTAGAATCGATGGTTACCCCAAGATAAACAAAATTAGAGACATGCTCTAAAATCTCTCCATACAGCTTTATATCGTTCTTAAAACACTTATGAGGCCTTATAGACATGTATTTAGTTGTTACTGGATTTATTTCCAGGCCTTTTAATTTGCAATATTCATCAAGTGAATTTAAAAGGTTTTGCAAGCCCTTTGGCGTTTGCGACAGCAAAACTGTGTCATCAGCAAATGTTAATGCACAAACATGGTTCCCGCCCAGTTTCACAGAATCGTGTTTGGATTTTTGCAGGAACTCAACCATCTCGTTAACATATAAAAGAAAGAGAGTTGGCGCCAGGACACAGCCCTGGCGCACACCTCTCTTAACTGGTATCTCATCTGTGAGTTCCCCCCCTTTGCCCCAACGCACCCTTGCAAAGTTATTCTCGTGGAGCCTGACCAGCTGTACTAAGATATTTTTTGGTGCCCCCTGCAGTAATAAATTTAACCATAAGAGGTCTCTAGGGATTGAATCAAATGCAGCCCTTAGGTCAATGAAGGCCACATATAAATGGCCAGATCTTAGCCTTGTATATTTCCAGGCTATAGTTACCAGCCTGAACACTTGGTCTATGGTACTTGTCCTTCTTCTAAAACCCGCTTGACATGAGGAAAGTACATCGTTTGCAATCATCCAGTCATTTAACCTATCTAAAATCTGTTTAGCATAGACCTTTTGCAATATATCTATCAAACTGACAGGTCTATAATTGGCGGGATCATCCCTACAGCCCTTCTTATATATCAGGAAGATCTCCACGCCCTTCCAAGATTCAGGAATGGGCTGTCCTCTAGCGATTGCATTGCATAGGAGATTAATATATGGGGCCCACACCTCAGGCGCATGTTTAAAAAGATCACCCAGTATCTTATCCGGACCAGGGGCTTTCAATGGCTTAATAGCAGCTATGGCCAGGGTGGTATCTTCTACGCTAAATTGTAGTGGTGCAATCTCATTTGATGACATGGGATCCTCAATACTACATGGAGGATCTCTGGTCATTAAGGCCGATGGAGCATATAGATGGGCAAAGTGTCTATGCCAAGCACAAGGGTCCAAATTATAATCTTGAGCCGGGTTACTTGATTTACTACCATTTGCAATAATTTGCCAAAACAAAAATTGATCACCTGCCTTTGAAGCTGTTATCAGTTCTTCCCAACTTGCATCTTCCCCGTTTCTACGGGCTGCTTTCAAAACTTAATTGTATGTTTTTCTTACTTGTCTAATCATAATTATATCCTTGGTTTGCAAGGCGTTAATTAGGCATTGTTTGAATGCTGCACATTCTTTATTAAACCAAGGATTAGACAACCATATCTTATTACTATATTTAGTCTTCGCAGTCACCAATTTAGTTAAATGGGGTTTTATGTTTTCTACCAACATTTGGTGGATCTGTTTTATAAGTGTGGTCTCAGGGCACTCGTTTAAGTAGAGCGATACCAAGTCACTAAAGATGTTATAAATACAAGTGAGTGGTTCTACCTTTCCCAGTATGGATGGCCATTTTACTGCCCTCCTATTATTGCTCACTATGGGCTGTGTAACCTCTGTGTCCAATCCAAGATGGATCAATGAATGTAGCAGGAAATATTCCCCTGTGAGATCTAAACGCAGAGGGAAATGATCACTTTCTCTTCTGTTATCAACTTTAAAATCCTTGACATAAGCCCAATGAACAGCACTTATCATAATATAGTCAATCCGAGATGAGGAAATGCCTCTTGAAAAAGTGTTAGAGCATTCGAGATCAGAGGGGGTTCTACCATTGCATGACCTTAATACTTTCTCTACAGTAAAATTAAGTAGTTGCATTGCAGAGACAGAGCATCCCAGAGTTTTTTCTATCCTTAGCGATGGGATACCCAAAGCTAGGTCTTCTTCCTCAAAGATTGTATTGAATCCCGTCAAGAACACTCCTGGACCTGTGTAAGTTACGGAAGAAAGGACTGCCCTGCTACCAGCGGACTGCCCTGCTGCATGAGGGACTGCCTTGCTGTCTGAGAAGGAAGACTAGATCTGGTTGCCTTCATTTGAGGCTAACCAGAGTGACTCCAAGGGTCTACTGGCCAACCTCTTGTGTGAGCTACAGAGACACAAGAAGCTTCAAAGGACTCCTTGCAACTGCCCATCTGGCCTTCTGCAACTTGACCTCACTGGACCTGCAACTGCACCTGCCTGAGCCCTGCTGGCCTCTTCTGGAGTGAGTACCTGATCACCAAGAGGTGCCTCCTCAAGTTCTGTTCCCTTAGTTGGCATCAGAGTATACTCATCCTCATAGGTGAAGATCCTATTGGCTATTCTCCTTATGACCATGATTTAGCCATTTGCATCAAGACTCTGTCACCGGCAATGACAGTCAATGCAAGGCTCCAGCGGGAACTGCTTTTCGCACTACAGCGTCTGCCTGAGATAACTGTCAGCGCAAGAGCCACACTTTGTACTACATCAGTGACAGCCTTTAGTGACCGCCAATGTAAAACTACAGCAATGACCATCCAAGATGCCCAACCGGCTCTTTGTGCTACAGAAACGACAACCCATGATGCCCAGCCTGCTGTTAGTGCTACAGCATCTACCATCCACTTTTTGTGCCTAACCTTAAAAGTAACTCTTCAGCGGGACTAACCCGGTCCCTGCATCCAACCTGCACTTCATCCCTGTTAGCCTGAACTTGTGACTTTCCCCTGATCTAGGATGACCAGATCACAACAAGTAGTATTTTGGATTTATTGGTGGTATTTTCACTAAAAATCTGTGGATCTACTTATTAGAGTTTTGTTGTGATGGTATCATTTAAAATATCACAATGAATGTACTTTATATATTTGGGGGGTTTCTTGTGTTGTATTTTCACTTTATTGCTGTTTTAATGGTGCATAAATATTTTATACATTGCCTCCACATTAAACCTGAATGCTTTGTGCCAAGCTACCGGAGGGTTAAGCACAGCTTAATTTAACGACTTTTGTGGTTCACTCTGCTAAGGATTGTGGTTGTTGCCTGAGTGGTGCTTCCAACTCCTCAACCAATAACACAATTTTTACAACTATTTACTGAAATGATGGCTCTTTCTTCTTTCACTCCTGGTTAGGAACTGTAGAAAATAATAGTGTATTGTAAATCTTCCACTAAAAAAAGTCAGTCGCATCACTCCACTCACATGGACGGACCACTCAATTGTCACTACTACATAACAGGGGCTGCCAAGCACCTCTACGGAGTCTAACAACACACCAAGCCACTCCTAGAAGAATGGTACAGAAATGGTACAGAAACGCAATAGCTCAACACCATCCAACTTAACTGTCCAGGCTTCTTTTAGTTCACTTGCTGGGCGACAGGCACTCTGCAAAATTTGAATGGGCAGTTCTGCGCCCAGAGTGCAGGGGACCAGGGTGGGGGGGGTTGGGTTGGGGGTTTGTTGATGTTTTCTGGTTTGGTTTTACCATCAACACGATTTATTGACATTGATGCAGAGGTAGCAGAAATCTTTTGCAGTCACAATGGGTACACAGTGGGATAAGAGTGTCAAAATACAGCTGGCCCCTGACGTTATAATGCTTCAAGAAACACACGTGGTAGGCAACTCCTGTAAGGCGCTACACAGATGGGGATACAAAATGGCGGCACATGCGGATTTCACGACCAGTTTGCGGGGTGTCGGAATTATGGTGAGAAACTCCTTCCCCCTTGCCGTGAGCTCCACCTGGGCAGATGAGGGGGCAGATATATAGGTGTCACGGGTCTACGGGAGAGACACAGTATAACGTTTATGTACCACCCGGCCTACAATGCGCCACGTTTAAGGATCTGAGCACGGTCTTGCTTTCACTCCCGGAGGGGCTCCTAGTGGTTGGGGGCGACTTTAATTCTGTGGTCTCAGGTGAGTTGGACCGCCATTACCCGCGGGCTATAGGTACATCCTCTCAATGGCTGCCAGACTTCCTTGAGGCTTTGGGGTTAGTTGATGGATGGCGGGCTTATAAACCTGGAAAACTCCAACACACTTTCCACTCTGGGGCACACCATAGCCTCTCCCGTATAGATTACATCCTGGTCCCTGCCTCGCAACTTACCCACATCCACAACATCAAACATTTAGCCAGGGGCATCTCCGATTATTCCCCATTGTGGGTACATATTATCCTCAGCCAGACTTGGGTGGGAAGAGTCGCCCCTATCAACCCTTGGTATCTCCGCTACCCCACAATCCGCAAAGACCTTCTCAAAGCCATAGAGAACTACTTTCAAGAAAATTAGGGAACGGTGGATAACCTGCAGACCCTCTGGGAGGCCTTTAAGGCAGTGATAAGGGGACAGGTCCTCTCATTATTAGCTGGGGTAAGGAAGGACAGACAGAGGGAAATCATGGATATAGAGGCGGAGATCTACCGGCCAGAAAAATAATTGGAAACTGAAGTCACATCGGAGACATTCCACAAACTCTGCCTCAAACAACATAACTACAGAGCACTGGTGAATGACAGGGCATAAAGTCTGGGGAGGGAAAAAATGGGCAAAATTTATGATCTGGGTGACAAAGCCGGGAAGTTAATCGCCTGGCTCGATAAAAAGGAGTGTGCAAGTAGACTGGTCCCAGAAATCAGGACACTGGGTGATGACTACTTAACAGACCCACAAGAAATTGTAAACAAATTTGCCAACCATTTCACTGCGGTATACACTACCGTTGTGCCCCATACTGAGGAAGACTCTAGCAAACTCCTGCAAGACATAGTGCTCCCCACATTGTCTCAGGATGAACGTGACTTTTTAGCGCTTGATGCCAGACGGACTTGCACAGGATATCAGATCTCTGCGCTTGGGAAAGGCCCTCGGCCCCAAAGGGATTCCCATTGAACTATACAAACTCAAACCGGATAGAGAGGAGGTGGCTACCAGAGGACCAAAGGCTAGCCACGATAGTCACCATTCCCAAGCAGAGTAAACCTAAAACTAACTGTGCCTCCTAAAGGCCGATTTCTCTACTTAACGCAGAACCCACACTTTTCGCCAAAATCCTTGCCACTCGGTTAGCTAAGATGATTGGAGGTCTTGTACACCCTGACCAATCCGGTTTTATGCCGCACCGTAAAACAGCCCTGATTTTTCATAGAGTCCATGGAGTGATGGGGAGAATGGCCACCATTCAGGAACCAGCTGTAATAGTATCACTAGATGCGACTATGGCATTCGATACCATCGAATTGGCATATCTGTCCGCAGTACTTGCGAAGATGGGGTTTGGGCCAGGCTTCATTCAGTGGGTGCACCTCATATACTTTTAACCTCTGGCGCAAGTCGTAGTCAACAACAAGAAGTCTGCAACATTCGCCATGAGCAGAGGCACCAGACAGGGATGTCCACTTTCCCCCCTCCTGTTCGCTCTGGCCCTTGATCCCTTGGCGGCATGGATCTGGAGGGACCCTGTGATATGGGGTCTGTGTTGGTCCCCTGAATGGGAGGACCGTATTTCTCTATACGCAGACAATATCCTCCTTCACCTGGCTCCTGCCAAGGCATCTCTGGTGGCAGTCCTAGACATCCTGGCAATATTCGGCAGATACTCTGGATTCTCCGTCAACTGGCATACATCCTTCCTTTATGTCCTACGCGGAGATCCCCCCGCTTTACTGCAAGACTGTCCAATCCAAATTAGTGAAGTCGGCTTCAAATATCTAGGAATTTTTATCTCCCTGCATCAAATGCCCCGATTTAATCACAATCCCCTTCCCCCATTTCAGAGACTCAAACACGATATAGCAAGCTGGAAATCACTTCCGCTATTGGGCAAAGCAGCCCTGTTTAAGATGATGTTCTTACCCCGGTTCTTATATGCCTTGCAAAATTCACTAGACCCGGTTCCAATGGAGTATTTCACAGAAATTGAGGCCCTCCAGAGAGACCTTTTGTGGGACGGAAAGCCTCGCATTGCCTTAAACAAGCTCACGCTACATTGGTATGATGGGGGTATTGGCCTCCCTGACATCAAGAAATACTATTGGGTAGCACATTTGGCAGCTATCAATCATGGTACATACGGCTGTCCTTACGACCCAGGCTACACCATGGATAGATGGCTTCTCCCGGGTGGGAACTACAACAGAGCACTTTACTCCAAACCAAACCAATATCACCTGTCAGGCCCTACTGGACACTCGGTTCGTATCTGGCATACAGTCACCAAATCCTTAGGTTGGGGACAAAAGCTCATGCTAGCGACCCCCCTATGGGACTCAGAGCAACTGGGTAATCTCTGGAAATCGAAGGGATTCGATAGGTGGGACCTCATAGGGGTTTCCCGAATCAAAGACCTGTGGGAAAAGTGAGAGATGCAAACATTTGCCTCTCTACAGCAGCAGTACGAATTAGCAGATTCAGAGCACTTCAGGTACACGCAAGTCCGTCACGCATTGCAATCATTCCTCACTAAAGGTACAGTCCCCCCAGACTCCTCCCCATTGGAAGATAGGTTTCTAGATGGTCATCTACCTGAGAAAACCATATCGATAACGTACAAAAAACTGATTAACAACATGGCAGACCCCCTCCAGCCCCTGTGAGAAAAGTGGGTACGAGATGGCATAGAACTAGATGATGAAGAGTGGCAGGAATCAATGATCCCCCGAGGGTGGTGGTGGCGATCTCAGCGAGACTAGGACTAGTGCAACTTAAAATTCTCCATCGGGTATATGTCACGGGGCCTCATTTGGTACAAATGGGTAGGCCTGGGGGAGGGGAATGTAGACGGGGGTGTGGCAAAGAGGGCACGTTTATGCACATCATCTGGGACTGTGAGCAGATACGATCCTATTGGCAGAAAATACATGACATTTTAAATGAAGTGCTCGCACAAGCCCTTTGCCCTGAAGCGCATAGTTGCCTGTTGAACGTGTGGGAACCCTCTGATCTAAATAACTATCACGCGCAGTGGGTTACGCTGGGATTAATGTTGGCTAAAAGAAAAATTGCAAAATTGTGGGGGGTGACGCACCCCCCGTGGTGCAGGCATGGGAAGCAGATCTTGATTGGTGTATGTATAGGGAAAAGACAGTCTACATAGCACGGGCTGCCCCCAAAAGTGGGCCCGAATTTGGAGTCCGTGGAACTCCTAGCGAGGAAACATCTGTACCCACCCCAAGTAGTCTTGACCGAGATGATCCACCTACCCCGTAGCCTGACGTTGTGATGTAATGTAATGGCATACTGTTGCTCATTGTCTCCGTTGACTGTAAATATGCTACCTAATTTGTACTTCTTACTTTTTGTACTGCATATTTTATGTCGATCAACGTTAATAAAAATAATTATAAAAAAATAATATTAAAAATGAAGACAGTCCTCTCAGGGGCACCCACAGACCTCTGCCCTCACTATATTTACAACCTAGGAAGAGCCACAATCAGCACTGTACTCACTTCTATCATCTACACCTCCCTCAGGATATCTACTTTTATAGGTAACTAGAATCCTCAGCCGACCCTGAAATACTCAACAACTACCGACCTATCTCGCTGCTCGCCTTCCCAGCCAAAGTCATTGAGAAGTCCATCAACAAACAACTCTCTGACCACCTAGAATACCACAAACTCCTGGATGACTCAAAATCAGGATTCTGAAACAACCACGGCACCGAAACAGCCCTAATTTCTGCTACAGACAGCATATGCACTATCCTCTAGTATGGGCACACCACCACCCTCATGCTCCTTGACCTCTCTACCACTTTCAACACCATCTCCAACCACACACCTCATTTCCCCCACCCTCGGAAACCCGCCCACCGCCATGGACCACACACACAACCTGGGAATCATCCTGGACTCTGAGCTCAAAATGGACCGCCAGATCAACTCTGTCTCGTCCTTCTGCTTCCACACCCTCTGCCTCCTATGCAAGATCTTCAAATGGATCCCCCTCAAACACAGAACGACCATCAATCACACCCTGGTCAACAGCCGACTCAACTATGGCAACACACTCTATGCTGGAATAATTACAAACCTCACCCACAAGCTACAGAACATCCAGAACGCCTCCGCAAGACTGGTCTTCAACCTGCCAAGACACTGCCACATCTCCCAGCACCTGTGCACACTCCACTGGCTCCCCATCGAGGCTAGATTCACCTTCAAGATACTCACCCACACACACAAGGCCCTCCATGACACCGGACCAGAATACCTTAACAGCAGACTCAAATTCCACGAACCCCAAAGGACCCTACGATCAGCCCAGCTCTCCTACGCCGTGGTCCCCCGCACCAGAAAATCCAGATCGGGAGGCCGCTCCTTCTCCTTCCTTGCAGACAAGGCCTGGAATGACCTTCCACTCCACCTCAGGCGGGGAACAACCTTTACAACGCAACTTTTACAACGCACTACCTTTACAACGCATTTTTTACAACGCATAATCCATTACAACGCATGACATTACAACGGATGACACTACAACGCATTTTTAAAAACTACCTTTACAACGCATTCCATTACAACGCATACTACCATTACAACGCATACCATTACAACGCATAATATTACACTACACTATCCAACACTTACCCTACTGTTGCACCCCCTGGAGTTAGAATAGTAATTTTTACCCCTATACTATCCAACACTTACCCTACTGTTGCACCCCCTGGAGTTAGAATAGTAATTTTTACCCCTATACTATCCAACACTTACCCTACTGTTGCACCCCCTGGAGTTAGAATAGTAATTTTTACCCCTATACTATCCAACACTTACCCTACTGATGCACCCCCTGGAGTTAGAATAGTAATTTTTACCCCTATACTATCCAACACTTACCCTACTGTTGCACCCCCTGGAGTTAGAATAGTAATTTTTACCCCTATACTATCCAACACTTACCCTACTGATGCACCCCCTGGAGTTAGAATAGTAATTTTTACCCCTATACTATCCAACACTTACACCACTGTTGCACCCCCTGGAGTTAGAATAGTAATTTTTACCCCTATACTATCCAACACTTACCCTACTGTTGCACCCCCTGGAGTTAGAATAGTAATTTTTACCCCTATACTATCCAACACTTACCCTACTGTTGCACCCCCTGGAGTTAGAAAAGTAACTTTTACCCCTATACTATCTAATACTTACCTTAAATGCAATTTAATATTATGCGTTGTAATGGTATGCGTTGTAAAGGTATTATGCGTTGTAATGGAAATGCGTTGTAAAGGTAGTTTTTAAAAATGCGTTGTAGTGTCATGCGTTGTAATGTCATGCGTTGTAATGGATTATGCGTTGTAAAAAATGCGTTGTAAGTGCATGCGTTGTAAAAGTGTGCGTTGTAACATCATACATCCCCTCAGGCAGACAACATCGCTTCCCATCTTCACAGGAAACCTCAAACCCTGGCTCTTCGACAGACCCCCTCCTTGATGGACTGGAATCTGCACCCCCCTACCCCTAGCGCCTTGAGACCCTCACGGGTGTGTAGTGGTTCTTTACAAATTCCTGAATGAATGATTGACACTCATCGCAAGACTACACACAGCAGAAATACAAGAACCAGCATTCAAGTGGCTAGCTTCCTTCTTCTCTGGAAGAACACAAGTCAGACTCATGCTGTTAACATCAGAACCCAAGGACCTCACCTGCATAATCCCACAAGGATCATCACTCAGCACCAGACTTTTCAACATGAACATTAGTCCTCTAACTAACATCATCAGATCCTCTGAAATCAACATTATCTCCTACGCTGACAACAACCAGCTAATATTTTCCCTCTCAGACGACACCGTTCCCACCAAGAAAAAACATCAAACAGGGCATGATCAGCATGGCCAATTGGATTAAGCAAAACTGACTCAAGCTCAACTTTGACAAAACTATAGTACAGATCTTCAGAAATAAGTGCTCACCTTGAGACTCCACCTGGTGACCTGCTGAACTTGGATCCACACCCACCCCTACTGACCATGCTAGGAACATAGGCCTCATCTTGGACACCAACCTCACCATAAAGTCCAAGGTCAATGCTGTCACCTCCTCATGCTTCCACATCCTCTGCATGTTGCATACAATGTTCAAGTGGCTCCACCTGGACAACAGACATACCATCACACAGGCCCTAATCAAATGCAGGTTGGACTATGGCACACACTCTGCACTGGCATCCCAATCCATCTTCTTCATATACTTCTAGTCATCCAAACGCTGCTGCCAGACTTTCTTTTGACCTCCTAATTTGTTTCAAGTCACTCCTCAGAGAGCTCCACTGGATCACTATCCAAAAGCACTGTCAGTTCAATCTTCTCACACATGCATTCAAGTCACTACCCAATACAGGACCTGCATACCTCAATCACCTGCTTCACTTCAACAAACCTCCAGGCAACTTTGCTCTGCGTCACTCTCATGTGTGCACACACTCAACATCCACAGAAGTAGAATGGGAGGTTGATCATTCTCCTACCAAGCTGCAAATCTTGGAACAACCTCCCTAAAGACATCAGGGCATCCACCACACTTCTTGATTTCCTCAAGAAGCTGAACATCTGGCTTCTCATCATTGTTCTTGTGGGACCATTGAGACTGCTTTTACACAGACCTAGCCTCACCACTCTCCCACTCTCACCTACTCAGTGCATGGATATACTTACGGGTGATAAACATCACTTTACAAATCCACCTTACGTTGCATTACCATTATTTGTTTCAGAATGCACCATTTTAAGAGCTGCATGTAGCCTTCTAGAAGGTGGAAGAAATGGTACATGACCTATTGTGGGATGGATGTACAAATGAATTATTTTGGACATGCAGAACATCAGGGTTTATGATGGAAAGAAAATTAATTATAATAAATTAGTGATTATTTTTTAAATATAATTTATGTAATTGATATTTCATTATGTTAATTGTGCTTTTCATTTTCATTTTATGTGCAGGTGGTGGGGTTTATAGGGGAAACGTGTGGGAAGTAATTTATTTTTTAATTAATTAATAATTAGTTATTGATTAATGTTAATTTTGATTTTTTTTTGCTGCAGGCTGTGGGGTTATAGGGGTAAAGGTTGGGAAGTAATTTTTTTCATTAGTGATTAGTTGTTAATTGAAATTAATTAATTCATGTTAATTGTCAATTTTTTGGGTGTGAGTTGTAGAATTTTTAGGGACAAAGGGTGGGAAGTCATTTATATTTAATTAATTCATAATTAGTTGTTAATGAATATTACCTAATTGATAAGTAATTATGTTAATTATGTAATTAAATAGTTATGTGGTTTATAAGGGGAAAGGGTTGGGAGAAAATTAATTTAAATTATTTAATAATTTGTTGTTGAATACTGTTAATTATTTAACAGACAATTAAAATTCGTAATTTAGTAATTAGTTTTGTTTTTAAAGTTAATTTTAGGTGGGGGCTGTGGGGTTTAAAAGGGTAAAGGGTGGGAAGTAATATTTAGGTGCCGATTCCGATCCGGTAAAAATAATTTGCGTATGACCCGTATCCGTATTTTTTTACGTACGAGTCGTACAAGTACCGTACAAACTGCCAAGTACGATTCGTCCGTGAAAAATAACTTTGAATAGCGTCGGGAAAAGTCTACGAGAGTGCGTCGGAAAGTTTTTACGTCCGAATATCGTCGGGAAAAATGTACGAGAGTGAGCTGGACATTTTTACGTGCAAATCGTAAAACACAAGTCTGAGCGCGCAAGTACGATCCCGACCGTCTGTCCGAATACACAATTGCACGTAAAATGGCCCGTACGGAGCCAACGCAGTAGCACACATGTACACGGGTAAACTTATGCCCGTGTACGAGTCGTACAGCCCCCCACCCCCAAATATGTCAGCACCATACACCACCCTGTCCGCACTGTACTCCAGCCCCGCAAATGTACGCGCCGTACCCCCACATGTATGGACCGTACCCCCCCATGTAGGCGCCTTACCCCCCTGTCCGCACTGTACCCCAGCCCCGCACCTGTACGCGACGTACCCCCCATGTACACGCCTTCCCCCTGTATGCTCCTCACCCCCATGTACGCGCTGTACCTCCACATGTACGCGCCATAACCCAGGGCCGCACGTGTACGCACCGAACCCCCACCGCATGTACGCGCCGCACTCCAACACCGTACCCCAGCACCCTCACCCAGCATCGCGGATGTACGGATCGTACCTACGCGAAAAAGACTCTTACAGAACCAGGACACTGTAAAACAGCACAAGGAGGGTCAATTCGACTCGCACAACACCACAAAACACGTGTACATGACAAAATACATCTCAATGACTGACCTGGCACATCTAAACAGGCAAACAGAGGCCCCAAATCACAACCACCTCTTATAACACACCCACCAAAATTCAAACACAGCCACACAAAAATGGACCAATAAAAAGGGCCCACACACACAACCCATGAGCCTTTGCAACAGACCCACTGCTGCCAGACCCCACTGAGAAACAACTCCACTGAGGAACAACTCCACATCACTCATACCTCCACTACACCTTCACTCACACACCTCCACACAACCTCCTCCACAAACATCCCCCTCTTAACATTCACACACACACCGTCACATTCACAACCACACACCCACAACCATCCACATCCACATCCCACACCCCACACCATGCCCACAGACAAGAATCCAAAGTTCACAACGGCGGAGCTGGACCTCCTTGTCAACGAAGTCATCAGAGTCGAGCCACAGCTGTTTGGAACATTGGTCAGACAGACCAGCATAGCTGAAAAATCTGCCATGTGGCAGAGGATTGTCGATAAGGTGAATGCTGTTGTGCCCATCCGAAGGACCAGGCATGAATGCCAAACCAGGTGGTATGATCTGCGCAGGGCGGTCAAGAGGAAAATGAACGAAGAGTATGCCAAGAGTAACATCACTGGAGGTGGGCCGCCCCGCAGACCCGTACACTACCATCCCTGGGAGGAGAAGGTAGTGGCCCTGCTACCGCCGGTGGGAGTACACAGAGTGGAAGGAGTCGCAGAGCCTGGTGAGTACACAAACAACTTACGTAACATGGGGGCAATGGGATCCACACCACATATACACCAAATGCACGCAACTTCCCCCAAGCACTCACCGCACACAGCCACACTAAAAAATCACGCTCATGCCACTAACGTCTCCATGCACCCTTCACAAATCAAGGCAAGGCCATGTCCAAGGCTACAACAACCACAAACACAAGACTGGATGTCCGGGACGCTGGGAGGGTGGGCCCCACACAACACATTGTGAAAATGAGACGCAGACACCAATGCCCTCAGCCCATATGGCATAGGTACATACCCATGCACAATGCACAGGGACTGGCAAAGTACTGACAAGGTAGCTGACACTTGGCCCTGCTGTATGCAGCACAAGGCCCTCCTGGGACCACTGTACACTCAAACACCAACTCCACAAGCACAGGTATCTAGCACAGGAACTCACACTCACTGTCATGCCAGCATGCACCATGAGGGGACAGACACATCACCTAGGAGACCCAATGACAACTCACACTACACACAACAGCACGCCCGGTCACAACCCCCCCCCTAACACAAGCACACACCCCCGGGGCAGGCAACGGATTTACACACTCCCACAATGGACATGTGACACAACAAGACCAAACCAGAGCCAAATAAGCATCAGAGCCAACAATCTACACGTCAAACACTCAGGAGAACATCCCAATCTGTCCCCCGCAAGATACCCATCCCCAAGTGGACATTGAGAGGAATGCTAGGCACATCCAACTACCTGGAGGAACTTTGCCAACTTGAATATGTATGAAACATAGATGTTGCATGAAACACCATTAACATTGTCTCTCTCTCACACACAGGGCAACGTCGACAATCTCCCCCCAACACTGGGGGGGAAGAATCACAGTCCCAGGCTCCGCATGAAGATGATACCACTGGCAGCGACGACTCTCACCACTCCGTGGATGACCCCAACCAACCTGGACCCTCTGGTGCCCAAGCCCCTGCAGCACCTGCATCAGGTACATCTGTGCCAACCACCACCCCCATTCCTGCCACATCCCAGGACACACCCAGGAGCACTGCTCGCACTGAACAACAGAGCCAGTCTGACCAGGAGGGACAAGGTTCTCCGGGCACCCAGGAGGAGGCAGGCAACCCTGCAAATGCCATCCCTCAGGGGTCCCGTAGACCCGATGTGCCCACAAGGGCAGGCCAGGCTCAAGTGGGTAGGGGTGGTGGGAATGGAGGCAGGCGGAGGCGCGAACCTGACCAGCCAGCTCAGGACACCGGTATGTCACACATACGCAACATCCTGGACTCATACCGGCGTGACACCAGAGGCATCAACCAGGTGGTGTCCAGACTCTCCGAGATGCAGGGGACCCTCGATGACATTAAGAACCTGCAGGTCGAGCATCATGCCAGTCATCAACAACACCAAGGACGGATGGAGGCAAGACTGGCTGAGCTCCTGGCGGTGCACAGGGACGTGAGCCATTCACTCCGTCAGATCGCCCAAAGCATCGGCAAGCCTCCCTGTGCCACCAGGCGTAGACCAGCACCAGACACAGGGAGGGAGGAGGAGGAGGAGGATTCGTCTGACGGAGTGTCCCCAGCATCGTCAAGGCCTGCATCTGAGGGTCCCCGGAGGAAGGTGGGTCGTCCACGGAAAAGACCGTGAGAGTCAGCGGACCATCCACATCTCCCAGGTCACCTGGCCTGGCACCTGGCCCTCTGGCGCAACAGCAGCACCTCATCCAATGACATTCTCTGCCACATGGACTTGCTGGTCACAGTCTGACCAATGATGACCAACACTGTGCCCTGGACTCTGATGACTTCCAATGCCAAGGATACCATCTCCCCCTGTGAACTCTGGATTCTATTTCCCCGGTAGAGCACCTAATTGCATCTACCAACCCACTTACCCCACCGCAAATAAATATATCACTTTGGACATGAGACGTTCCTGTCACTTTGCATTATTCAATGACATATGTGTGTGGAAATGTCAAACTATGCCTGAGTGTTGAACTAACTCCAGCCATCCATACCCTGGGATCAGAGTCTGGCACAGGACACACATGGGTCACAAGGTATCATTCAATGTAGGCATGGAGCACAACACTCACCTGTGATGGCCTCTGGCTGCTGAGGGGGTGCTTGCTAAACTGTGCGGAGAGACCTATTTGGGAGATCATCATCAAGGCGTAGAGGTCATGGCTCATGTGGAGGTTCCTGGGGAGGGAGTCCCAGGTATGTGTGGCCAGGTGGGAGAACAATGTCCTGTATGTTGGAGTATGGTGGATGTGAAGAACGGTGGCCAGGGCAAGGTTGGATGCACGGAGATGGCCCAACGGGATCTAGGATGACAGACGTACAAAGTTGGTTGGGGTCGGGGTTGTGGACTGTCTCCTGAGTGTGGGTTGGGAGTGTGGAGGTCATCCTGCAGCAGACAGTGATCCATTGCAGCTATCTATGGTGGACGGTGAAGTGGCTGGGGCACAGGGTGTTGAATCTGAGGTGTGCAGATGCACCCTGGAAGTGGACCAGTTTCCTGGGAGTCTGGATGTACTTGCTCCGTAGAGGGCAGGTCAGTATTTGACACGGATGTTGTCATGGACCTGGGGGATGGTCTGTCTTTTCTTGGAGTGGATCTATCTGTGGATCATGTGCATAATGCAGAGGGTGTTGCAGCATGAGGTACAGATGGTGTGGACTAGCATGGCATATGTGAGCGAGCCAAACATGATGCACACCATCTTGTGTGTGTGGCCACTGGGTGCTTGTGCAGGGCTCTTGCGGGTGGGACACAGGCACTTGACCCAGCTGGAAGGGGACAATCCTCAGATGATCACCTCAGTCCTGTACAAGTCCAGCCTCAGGTGGCTCGTGTTCAGCCGATCATCAATGGATCTCATGCATACTTGAATGATGGAACTGCCAATGTCTGTGTCTTTGTTGAGGGTGAGGAGCACCTGGCTGTCAATGGCATACGAGCTGATGATGAGGTGCTGTGCGCATGTGATGGTGGAGAGGGGGGTCCTGGACACTCTGTAGATTGACATGCTGAGAGATGATATCTGTGCCATGTCCCAGACGATGACACCATACTACATGCTGAAGCCTTGAGTCCCACTCCCATGCCTTTGCTGGGCTACAGAGCCGGTGGGGAGTATTAGGGACATGACCTGGTTAGTGTGACAGGGCCTGGAAGGCGGGGCAGTGCAGTGTAGGCAGTTGGAGTTGCACACTCAGCATGCAAAGGTGTTGTGTGTGTGCCCAGGGTATGTCTGACAGCAGGCGTTAGATGTGCGGATGGACATAGTTCGGAGTGTGGCTGATACATCAGACTGTAGTGTGACGTGGGTTATGCAAGGACAGGATGGTGGTGCAATGTGCACCTTGCATGTGCTGATGGTCCAGCCTTTGGCACCGCGTGGCGGCAACAGTGGCATAGACAAGCTGAGGACAGCCAAATGAATGGGTGGAGGGAGGAAGTGAGGAGCATCTTGGAGGCGTGTGTGTTGCCAAATCTGGATACTCTGTCGGCCCTTGCTGCAGGGGCCGCAGCAGCAGGCGGCATCTCCTTGCAAAATGACAGAATTTGCACACATAGACTAGGATGTCAGAAGGACAACTGCAACAGGCGCGTGTGTAAAGTAAGGAGTGTCCAGTGTCACATGGCACACCCAGAGACAATGCATGCACAATCACCAAAGAAGCATGACACCGGATCAGGAAACTGAAGGCCGATCTGCGCACAGGAGACACACCCTCAGCAGCTGTTGATGGCCCATTGCGTGGACCAACATGCCAAAAAACATACACAACCATGTACTTCATGCCCAATAGGGAGCCTAACGGATGAGCAACTGCATGCATGTTGCTAAACTACACATGGACTCCTATGCATAATCTTCCACAACTAGGCCAGATATGCCGCATGCAAAGTGGCAAGAGACCTGCATTGACAGAGATGAGGCACCGTGGAGTGTGACGAACACCTTTATTACTCAGCCTCACACTAAGGGAAATGCATCAATTGGAACAGACTCACAGGTCATTTGGCTGACCATGTGTGACCTACACTGGACACCCCCTTCAACACACAGATGTGTAAATCCTACTGAGCTGGCACACAAGTGAAGGGGTTGAGCCTAACACCCCTTGCTGCACACGGAGAGTCTACAATTCCCCATTGAGCCTCATATGGGGATGTCCCACACTATGTCCACCATTAGCATCCCGTATGTTTCTGAGGGACGTTATACACACATTGATGCCTTCATCAGAATCCACAAACCATTACAGATGACTGTCAGGAAGGGTGACTATCAATTCATGGGAGCCATGCAACACGTCATGTGGCCCATGGTGAGTCGACAAGTATGCATGGTAACACAACATGCACAGGAGCAGTCCCCATATATCACAAACACGTACCACCCACAAAATGCCTTGCTGCATTCCTTACCCCAAATGACTTTAAACCATGTCTGTGCATATAACTCTGATCCAGCACACGTTGCAATACTCATGAGGAATAGCAGGAGAGCAATGATGACATGAGCAGACGGCAGCCGCAAGAACCTGGGGAGGACAGATACATAACAAGTCTGCGAAGAGCTAGTAATCCTCAGACATGTACATGTACTCCACAGCAATTATGTTGTCACCATGCCCTTAATGAATTTAGTGTCCCAGCTAATATGTGCGGAATGACATCATCACTTGAATGACACATCAGAACACACCTCCAAGTCACTTAGCACACAGTCAGCTTGACACACACATTGCAACACATGCCACACAAGGCTCAAAGCGTGCACACTCAGACACAGGGACTCACCATCATGAGAAGAAGTTGCGGATAAGCTGACTCCGGATGACCTCATCCTCATCCTCACTTGCCCCGTGCCCGAGCCCTTCATCCTCCACGGGTGGATGATCCTGCTCATCCGGATCAAGGATGAGTGGCACGGCCTTCTCCACTGCCATGTTGTGCAGCATGCATCACACAATGAAGATTTTGCAGACCTTCACCGGGGTATATGGGAGGGCGCCGCCGGTCTTGTGGAGGCACCGGAATCTGCTCTTCAGGAGTCCAAACGTCGTCTCAATCACGCGCCTCGTCTGCCCATGGGTGTCGTGGTACCGGTGTTCTGCGGCTGTTCTGGGGTTGCGGAGAGGCGTCATCAGCCATGGCATGTTGGGATAGCCAGAGTCCCCTACATGGAAACATCATGTGAAGAAGTGGGTCAGGAGATGCCGTAAGATACAAAGATAGCGCTGAACACAGGACTAACAGAGTATACCCACCAACAAGACATGCTCGTTCCGCGTGCAGCTGCAGCATCATTTCTGGCACCCTGCTATGCCTCATGATGTATGCATCGTGTGCGGACCCTGGAAAACGTGCACAGACATGGGAAATCAGCATGTTAGCAAGACACACCGCAAGGGCATTAATGGAGTGGTAATGTTTTCTGTTTCTATAGGCTACCTCCTGTGCCTGTGGTGGTACCAAAGCCACATGTGTCCCATCAATGGCCCCAATTACATGAGGCATCCCTCCCAGGGCATAGAACTCACCCTTGACACCTGTCAACTGCTCACGAGTGGGAAAATGGATGAATTCATCCAGGTGCACCAACATGGCTTCTATAACATCATGCAGGACACGGCTGAACATTGTCTGGGACATGCCACCGACATCAGCTATGGTCAATTGAAACGTGCCGGTGGCAAAAAAATGTAGGGCTGCCATCACCTTCACCTTGGGGGTCAGAACTGTAGGATACCTATGTTGTGGTTGGAGGTGTGGTGCAAGCTGCGGGTCAAGTCCTCTATCAACTCTTGCGAGAAGCGGTATCTGCATATGCAGTCATGTTCACGCATGGCATCCAGGTCTGGCATTCATCTGGGAAAAGGCGGTGCCCTGCAGAGATTTGGAAGGAATAACGGAGAGTGAGTACATTACCACACCAATGTCACTGAAGTGAGCATATGTTCAACAGCTAATACACATCTGCTTAATACAGAGTCTGTGCTGTGCAATACATCCAGGACACGTGGGCCAGCCAGGTGATACTCCTACGAAGAGCCAGCCACAATAGTTTCATGGCAATGTTGACGTGACATACCATTAAAATAGCTGTGGGCCAGTGTAAGTGACAAGCCAGACACATTACATAAGTGACAGACATCCACATATCAGCATTTGAAGGATGTCATCTCATACATACAGCTGGCGTGAGTCTAGACGCACAGGTCACATGTCATCTGGAAATGGACAGATGACACACATTTCCATTAAGGGGTCCATGTCAAAAACTGATGACACAGACATTGAGAGAACGCAGATATTGCCTCATGTCAGGAAGTCATCTTCGAACCATCATAACACATGTAACGTGTGAGTCCACATGTGGCATGGTGTGCGTATATGTGTGTCATGCACATATGCACACAGACACATGTTGGATGCTGCAACAGCAGATGGAGTTGACGGAACACCAACGGAAAGCTCATGGGAACACATGACACACACATGACATAGTCACATCGTGGCACGCTGGTGTAATTATCCGTGTCCTTGCATCAGGGGACAGTTGCGGGTGTTGCTGACTGTGCCATACCAGTGATGCAGTGCTTGACATGTGTGTCATACATGCACACATGTGCAAAGTGTGAAGGGGAAGTGTGCCACGTAGTGCCCCATCACACATGACATGTGTAAACAGCTCATCACACATCTATTGTGCCACAACATGAGGAGACATGTGCCACATCACTGCCTGACACACCTAGGCCCTGCACATGAAGGACTGCACTGACAATGACTTGATGTACAGCCTTGTGCGAGTCTGACACCTCCATTCCTTTTGTGTGCACCTCCTATCACCAGTATAAGCAGTGAAACGCAGTACACACGCTCTGAGGGCGTGTGTAGGGCCCATACTCACGCGTGTGTACCTGCCGTACACACGTGAGTACATGCCTATCACTATAGTTGTGTTACTGTAGGTCCGAGTGATATGGCACATACTCACGTGTGTACGGCCTGTACATGCGTGAGCACGTGCCGTATCACTCGGACCTACAGTAACACGACTATAGTGATAGGCACGTACTCACGCGTGTACGGCCCGTACACGCGTGAGTACGTGCCGTATCACTCGGACCTATGTTACCCCCAACTATAGTGATAGGCATGTACTCACGCGTGTACGGCCCGTACACGCGTGAGTACGTGCCGTATCACTTGGCCCTACGGTACCCCCAACTATAGTGATAGGCACATACTCACGCGTGTACGGCCTGTACACGCGTGAGTACGTGCCGTATCACTCGGACCTACGGTACCCCCAACTATAGTGATAGGCACGTACTCACGCGTGTATGGCCCGTACACGCGTGAGTACGTGCCGTATCACTCGCCCTACGGTACCCCCAACTATAGTGATAGGCACGAACTCACGCGTGTACGGCCCGTAAACGCATGAGTATGTGCCATATCACTTGGCCCTATGGTACCCCCAACTATAGTGATAGGCACGTACTCACGCGTGTACGGCCCGTACACGCCTGAGTATGTGCCGTATCACTCAGCCCTACGGTACCCCCAACTATAGTGATAGGCACGTACTCATGCGTGTACGGCCCGTATATGCGTGAGTACGTGCCGTATCACTCGGACGTACGGTACCCCCAACTATAGTGATAGGCACGTACTCACGCGTGTACAGCCCATACACTCGTGAGTACGTGCCATATCACTCGGACCTACGGTACCCCCAACTATACTGATAGGCACGTACTCACGCGTGATAGGCCCGTACACGCGTGATTACGTGCCGTATCACTCGGCCCTACAGTACCCCCAACTATAGTGATAGGCACGTACTCACGCGTGTACGGCCCGTACACGCGTGAGTACGTGCTGTATCACTCGGTCCTATGGTACCCCCAACTATAGTGATAGGCACGTACTCACGCATGTACGACCCGTATACGCGTGAGTACGGCCCGTATCACTATATGAAATGTGTGAAACGTGCCGTACCTGTGTGGGGATTTAAGAATTACAATGGGGACACATGAGGGACAAGTATTAGGGCCTAAACGCATGCTTGTTGTCATGGATACCGAGTTTCAAGTTCAAAATTTTACATCATGTGGTCTGGAAAAAGCAGTTGGCCACATTATACATTATTGCGAACTGGTTGTTGACTTGACATGATGCTGCAAAATCGAAAGATGCAAAGGCTGTCACTGGTGTATGTTTAAAGGGATTGGAGGAAACGTAGGATGCAAATGAGTCTGACCAATCACTCTGTACTCCTGTAAATGAAATAGGCCAGCAAGGTAGATATAAGGCAGGCAGAACCCATGAGAGGGCACTTGCCTGCACAACTTGTCAGTCGATACCACTGCTGCTGTATTGTCTCCCTCTGGCACTATGTCAAGGACTGTGGAGAGGGCCCAGCCTTTCACCCAGGAGGAGAACGAGACCCTGCTGGATGTGATCCTCCCACAGTACCCCATGCTGTATGGTCGACCAGGGGAGCAGGTGAGTGATGACTCCACTACCTTTGCCTGTGCACCTTTATTGTGTCTGTCACTTCTGGCATTGTGGCCAGGTGTGACAGACATGCAATGTTGGTTGGTCCCAGGGGGGGGATGGCTTATGTCTCTCATGCAGGGCTTGATTTAGTTCATGTGTGCACTCCTCACTTGCATTGTGCTTACTGTGACATTCACTGCATAGTGCATGGCACATTCCGCCAGCCTAATCCTCTTGGGCATTCTTGTTCTATTGTCCTGCGGTGATTCAGTGGTCACCCCGGTGTGACAGGTGACTGCACCCACAGATGTGTGTGAGAGTTGAGTGGAGCTGTGGTGAGAGTGGTGAGAGTGCCCAAATGATGTGTACGCCCCCTGGACATTGATGTGTGTGAATGTTTCTTGTCATGTGGGTGAGTGTCTATGTGGAGTGTTGCACCACAGCTGCATGGAGGAGGCAACTGCTCAATCCATCTGATGTGTGAAGTAAGCCGTGCTGTGTGTCTGACTTGCTGAGCTGGCCCCACACCTGTGACCCCCCCCTGGCAAGTGGCAAATGTTCTGAGTGAGGTTTGCATCTGCTGTTGCCAATGGCAGGTGATTGATGTGTGCCTGTGTGTGTCTGTGTACTCTGCTGAGGTTTCGTCAGTGGCATGGGGCATGTGACTGCTTTGCAGTGCTGTCCATCAGCTTTGTGTTGCTTGGGATGCACAGTGTGTGCCATGATCAGGGATTGTTTCGCACCCCTCATGCCACCTGTGTACTTACTATGCCATGTAGTGCATTGGTGCGTCCCCTGTGGAAAAAGTCCCTATGACTAAGGTGCTATTACTTGCCAGCATACTATACCCTGTTCACCAAATTTAACCCCTTCTGTGCCCATGACGAGACCATCTCGTCATGGGACCCACCCTTGGGGGAAGCGCTGGCGCTCCCCCGTGATTCGTCGATCATTTTTTTATTACTGGGGAGGCAGGGGAAGACCTTCCCCTGCCTCCCCCCGCCCCCCCCCGCCCGCGTCATCAATGACGTCAGCGCGTGAGGCGCGCTGACGTCATCGGAGGCTTCCCCTTTGCTCTCCGAGGCGCAGGAAGCCATTTGCTTCCTGCGCGTCGGAGAGTAAAGGTCAGTTTTGGGGCTGGGGAGGGGGGCTATCTTGTGATCGGTGGGTGCTGGTCGCGTAGGGGGGTGGGGGGTGAAACGAAATAAGTCAGAGGGGTTGCAAAGTGCCCTGATTTTTTTTTTTCGTATACAAATACACCAGCATCACAGAGTTTGCCAGTGAAGTGCTACTTTCGTTTACTCGTCTAACGTTGAAGAGCATTGTTGTTCCCAGGGGGGGGCGAAATAAAGTGAGACAGAGGGGTTGCAAAGTGGCCAGATTGATTTTATTTGCTTCCAAGTACACCAGCATCAGAGTTTGCCAGTGAAGTGCTACTTTTGTTTTCTCGTCTTCCTTTGAACAGTATTGTTGTTCCCAGGGGGGGCGAAATAAAGTAAGACAGAGGGGTTGCAAAGTGGCCAGATTGATTTTATTTGCATCCAAGTACACCAGCATCTGAGTTTGCCAGTGAAGTGCTACTTTCGTTTTCTCGTCCAACTTTGAACAGCATTGTTGTTCCCAGGGGGGGTGAAATAAAGTAAGACAGAGGGGTTGCAAAGTGGCCAGATTGTTTTTATTTGCATCCAAGTACACCAGCATCAGAGTTTGCCAGTGAAGTGCTACTTTCGTTTTCTCGTCTAACTTTGAACAGCATTGTTGTTCCCAGGGGGGGCGAAATAAAGTAAGACAGAGGGGTTGCAAAGTGGCCAGATTGATTTTATTTGCATCCAAGTACACCAGCATCAGAGTTTGCCAGTGTAGTGCTACTTTCGTTTTCTCGTCTTCCTTTGAACAGCATTGTTGTTTCCAGGGTGGGAGAGTGTACCATTTCTGGAGGTACTGCAATACCTGGTTGATGGGTGAATTGGAAAACACAATGTGCACCATGGTTCTGTGTTTATGGATGTGGTCTACCATACTGCTTATGTTTTGTAAGGATGTAAGCAATGGACAGTGAAACGGTTCCCTTCAGGGCCCTCTAGTCATGTCCATAACTTTTCAGGTGAAACCACTCACTGATTTCTGAATAGTTAGTGAGAGATCGTTTAGGTAACCATGTTGTTTCTGCTTACATTTCACATGCTTTGCATTCCCTAGGAGTGTTTTTTTTTTTTTTAGGCAGCGTATTACTCTTATCAAGTGCATAATTTGAATTGAGCCACATCCAAGTGTTTATAGCGGGCACAATTAGGTTATAGCTGAAGGCAGTGCGAGTTTCTCTCAGTGGGCAAGTATGGCGTTCAGTGGGGATGTGGCACTATGGCCGGAGCTGTTGAATTTGGAAATGGGGAACCAGGTTCAGCATTCATGACCAGTCCACCACACCACTGTACTGAGGGAGCACATTCCCATGCTAGACCGTAGAAGGCCCCACTAGACCTTAGAAGGCTTGATGTCTTAGCACAAGCAGGTGTACTGTAGTGGTGTCAACTTACAAAAGAGTACAAAGTACAAGTAGAGGTATAAAAGTGCAATAAATGGCAGACACGCAAAACACAGGAACACACTGGGTAGGCACTTCTACGGGCATGGAGAACAGAATTTCCTATAATGTAAAGACTTCCTTCACACAATAGAGAGGGTGTGAATTAAGTTTGGAAGTGTATTTGCAGGAGGAGAACTTTGAGGTTAGTTTTGAAGGACTGGGAAGAGGGAGGGGGTGGTCCGGAGCTGAGGCTCAGTTCCAGATTCTCGCTGCGTTGCTTGTAAAGGATTGGGCCATCGATCTTTCCTTTTTGAAAGTGGGAGGTTCAAGCAATAAATTTTGCGCAGTACGTGATGGTCTAGAGCATTATATGCATATGTTACAATAAAGTTTTTTTTCTTTTTTTATTCTAGTCTAAAGCTTTTCGACGGTGGCTGTTCTGCAGATTTGTGTAGTTGCATTGTGTTGGTAAGAAATGTTTTGTTGTTGTATTTACACCAAATGAGTAATAATATAATGTCTGAATGAATTTTTTTGTAAGTAATGTCATAATGGCGGCATATTTAGTTAGTGGTTTGAGCATGAAATTCTTTGCGATGTGTTTTGCATAGTCTTATGTGTAATTGCTTTTCTCTTTCTTTTTTAGTGGGATATTGTTGATCCATACTGTGTCTGTACAGAGTTGGTGGTGGTGAGTAGTTTAGCTGCCTCTGGCAAGTGAGTGGTATTGTTTTGGAGTATACTGAGTTTTTGATAAAGGTGCTTTTTGTTTATTACTTATTTTACAAAGAGTTTGTTGTTGTTGACTTGTTTGACAAGTTACCTTTATTAGTAAGTAATATGGCTAGCCGTAGAATGACTGCTCAACAGGTGGTCGGTATGCTTCTTGAATCTTCCTCTGAGCATGACGTTGGGGGATCCACGCAAGCCATACCTCCCTGGAAGCCCCCGGGTGTCTAGTTTTCAGAAATGTATGGGTTTGGTAGGTTTCCCTAGATGGCCGCCGTGCACCGGGCAAAAAACCCAAGTGACCCCCCTTGCAAAATCAGGTGGTTGTGAGATAGGCAATTTTGATGTCACCTCACTATGTTTTGCGCCGTTTCCTGTTTGCAAGGGATTCTGGGTAACAGACCCTGGTGGCAGGCAGCCAAGTCACCCCATCCTGGATTCCCTGGGTGTCTAGTTTTCAAAAATGTATAGGTTTGCTAGGTTTCCCAAGGTGCCCGCAGAGCTAGGGTTCAAAAACTACAGCTAGTAATTTCTCCAAAAAAGGGTCATTTTTCACTGCGAAATTGAGGTGTGACCAGGTTGCGTTTTGCGCCGTTTCCTGTCGCGGGCACTAGGCCGACCCACACAAGTGAGGTACCGTTTTTCTCGTAAGACTTTGGGGAACGCGGGGTGGGTGGAAATTTGTGGATCCACGCAGATTCCGGAACTTTCCATGACAGAAATGTGGGGAAAAGTTGTTTTTTTTGACAATTTTTTAGGTTGGCAAGGGATTCTGGGTAACAGACCCTGGTGGGAGGCAGTCAAGTCACCCCATCCTGGATTCCCCTGGGTGTCTAGTTTTCAAAAATGTATAGGTTTGTTAGGTTTCCCAAGGTGCCCGCAGAGGTAGGGTTCAAAAACTACAGCTAGTCATTTTTCCAAAAAAGGGTCATTTTTCATTGCGAAATTGAGGTGTGACCAGGTTGCGTTTTGCGCCATTTCCTGTGGCGGGCACTAGGCCGACCCACACAAGTGAGGTACCGTTTTTCTCGTAAGACTTTGGGGAACGCGGGGTGGGTGGAAATTTGTGGATCCACGCAGATTCCGGAACTTTCCATGACTGAAATGTGGGGAAAAGTTGTTTTTTTTGACAATTTTTTAGGTTGGCAAGGGATTCTGGGTAACAGACCCTGGTGGGAGGCAGTCAAGTCACCCCATCCTGGATTCCCCTGGGTGTATAGTTTTCAAAAATGTATAGGTTTGCTAGGTTTCCCAAGGTGCCCAAAGAGCTAGGGTTCAAAAACTAGAGCTAGGCTCTTTGCAAAAAAAGGGTAATTTTGCATTGTGAAAATGTGGTGTGACCACGTTGCGTTTTGCGCCGTTTCCTGTCGTGGGCACTATGCCTACCCACACAAGTGAGGTACCATTTTTATCGGGAGACTTAGGGTAATTCAGATTTGTAAAGGAACTGTTATTATCTATTGACTTTCCATGCATTTCTGCTTTCCAAATGAAAGATATTGTGTAAAAAAGAAGTCATTCTAAAAAATGACTGATAATTCTCATGCTAGTATGAGTATTCCCAATTTCAGAAATGTGCAAATATCTACTGTTTCTAAACTCTATATTTTGTTCCCATTTCAGAAATACATAGGTGTCTTTCATACCGATTTTTCCATGTACACATTTTTACAGAATAATTACTATATACCCGGTACATAATAAAAAACCATTGCAAGTTACTACTCAGTTTTTGGCTCTGGGTTCGTCGGGTTCTTGGTGAATGTTAGACCTGGCACCTTGGCGTGAGTTTCCCTTCCACTTTTTTGATGGTGTGCCTCAACTGTTTTGCTGGTGTTGTCCGCTCAGGGCACTGCGCCACGGCTAACCCGTGCCACAGTGCAAGTGCTCCCTAGGTAAAGTGTGCCTGTAATTGATATTCATGATTGGTTTATTGGATTTACTGTCAGTCCCCAGTAAAGTGCACCAGGGGTGCCAGGGCTTGTGAATGCCAATGCTGCTGGTGGGCTTGCAGCGCTGGTTGCGCCACCCACAGAAAGCGGACTTGTAAAATGTGTCTAGGGTCTGCCACCGCCGACCCTGCGTGCAGTCTGGACTGTCGCGCTGACTGCGCAAGTGCCCCCACTTGCCAGTCCCTAAACCTTCCCTTACCTACATATTAGCCACCCCTCTGGTAGGCCCAAGGGCAGGGTGCATTGTAGGCATAAGGTAGGACATGCCCTGATGTGTGTGGCATGTCTTAGTAGTGAATTACAGCCATTTTCGTTTTTCACTATTGAAGGCTACCTGCTCTCCATAGGCCAGAGTGGGCTGCTGGAGTCACTACACGCTGTGACCCCAGTGGACTCAGAGAGCATGGTAGAATGTCAAGTTTAGTATGCCTGAACTCAGAATAATAAAATACTTCTTGTAGTCAAGTTTATTTTAATATCCTGGGTTTGTAAATACTACTTTTAGAAAGTTAGTATTTACTGACCTGGCCATTTCAGTCCGCCTCCGCTGTGTGTGTGTGTTCTGCCTAGCAACAGTAAGGAGCAGGGTTGGGGAATCCCCAGAGACAGGTTGGCTGCCAGGTGGTGGGTAGAGGGATGACACCAGGATGGGTGGGAGGAGTACACCTTGACTCTTGAATAGACTTGTGCTCTGCCACCACAAAGCCGGCGCCGCCCCCTGCGGAGAGGCTGATGTCTCTGCCCTGCTGCTGAAAGGAAAGAGCAGAGTCACCATAACAAAGTGCTCCAGAACTGGACTGGGCCAGGCCCAGGCCCCCTGGCGCTAAAGAAAAAAAGAATCACTGTATAAAAGTAGGAGCCTTGCTCCTAAGAGATCAGAATCCTGTTTTACCGCAAAGAACCTCTGCCCGACTAGAAGGAGAAGAAGACGCTGGAGGAGCTGGCCTGCTGCTTGCCTTGCTGAGAAAGGAGAGGAAGAGACTTACTGAAAAGACTTTGCTGCTTTGTGCTTTAAACATTCTCCAAGGGCTTGATCTGAGCTTGCCCCCTGAACTGAACCCCAGGACCAGTGGGTTCTCTGTGCTTTTGCTCGTCCTCCGATTCGAGCCGTGTGTGCATCCCGCTGGAAAGAGACTGCGCCCCTCATCGCCCCTCCTAGGGCCGTGACACTCAGGAGCTTGCCTGCCTCAACCCCGTGAGAGCCTCGCTCCGTCCGGAGCCGCTCTCTGTCCCCGGGCTAGGTTGCCTGCACCCCTGTCACCGCCTGTCACTGGAGCGCGCTGAACGCGCTATCACCCCTCCGGCCGGAAACCGTCCGATGACTGTGATTTACGCCGGGTCATCCAGCTGCACTAACCGTGCCTTGTGACCCCGCTTCGCTATCCCCGGACATCTCAGGCCGCGCCGCCCCCGCTGTGGAGACCCCCCTGCACCGCCGTGCTGAGGGTCGCTAGCCGCGCCTGCCTACCTGCCCACACCCGCTGATCGAGGACCCAAGACACTTCCCAAGCTGAGAGTCGCACCGACCTGTGCCGGCTCTCCACGTCACGAAAGAAGTTCCAGTATCGGGCTCGGGGCCCGCAACGCCTTATTTCCCCGTTCGCAGGAGCCGATCTCTGTGAGTACTGGAACCACAAGTAACATTTGCAAGAGACTACAAAGTATCCATTTGAAGCTACGAACAAAGAACATTTGCCTGCTTTACAACCTGGTGGCATAGCGAAAACGTTATTGGTCTTGTGATAAGTCTGCTGAGATATATATACCTATTTTTACATAAAGAAGCGTATTTTTCTACATATCCAAGTCTGGTGCCCGTTTCTGGGGGGATTGATGTATTTACTGTGTGTATGATTGTAAGTGCTTAACCAACAACGCCTGAGGAATCGCCTTGGCTGCTCACGCCACGCACCTAGAGGGTGAGCAAGGGTCATTCACAAGGGGTTATCCTGCGCCCTGACGTAGAGGAGAGGGTTCCTGCTTGACACAAGGGCAACCTTGCGCCAACCAGAGACCCCCAAGTCTAACAGTGAACCTACAAGTCCTATATATCCCCACAACCAGTAATGTCCAGCGGATGCAACGGTATATTGCTTTCAAAGAGCTGTCATAATTGGAAGAAGTTACAGGTGAAAACGTTGAGACAAAAGGCTGTTTTTTTTCAACTAAATTTCAATTTATCCTACATTTAACTGTTTGTTTCTATAAAAAAACCTTGATGGATCTACACAAATGACCCCTTGCTGAATTCAGAATGTTGTCTTCTTTTCGAAAATGTCTAGCTTTCCAGGATCCATTATTGCTTTTGTACCCATTTCTGCCATTAACTGGAAGGAGGTCAAAAGCACAAAAAATAGCAAAAATAGGCTATGTCCCAGAAAAATGCCAAAACTGTGTAAAAAATGTTGGGTTTCTGACAAAAGTCAGGTATCCCCGAAAAGCTGGGAAAATGGTGATTTTAACCCCACAAACCCTTTTTTGATAACATTTGCAGGGAAAAACCCAGATGCTTTCATTTGCAGGCCGTTTTTCCAATTTAAAAAAAAAAAAAATGTTGCTGTATTTTGGCTCTTTTCTGTGACCCCTCCAGGGGAATCCACAAACCCTGAGTACCTTTAGAATCCCCATGATGTTGAAAGAAAAGGACGCAAATTTGGCGTGGCTACCTAATGCGGTCAAAAAGTTACAGGGGCCTAAGCGCGCACTACCCCAAATAGCCAAAAAAAGGCCTGGCACAGGAGGGGGAAAAGGCCTGGCAGCGAAGGGGTTAAGATGTTCAAATGTGTGTCTCTGTGACATGGTGCAGGTGTAGTGATGTTGTCCCACTTTGTCATCCACACAGGTATCCCCCTACCACAAGGGGAAGATCTGGAAGGATGCCGTCAAGGCCGTGCAATCGGCGGAGGGTCGCAGTCGGCGCCTGCCACAAGTGAGGAAGAGATGGCAGGACATCCGGTGCTGAACCCGGGGGATCGCCCGGGTCATGCTGAAGGACTCACCTCCTCGCAAGCATGGCGGGCGCCGGCACCTGACCCACCAGATGCGGCGTGTCCTGGCGGTGGTCTTCCCTGACCTGGATAGGCGGATACAGGAGTTACAGCAGCAGGAAGGGGGTAGGTACATGTGTGTTTGTTGTGTGTCGCCAGCTTTTGGAGCTGCTCAGTCGCCTGGATACACTGCCAGTCTATATATTTGCAGTGCATATCCTGTACCCCAAAGTCAACCTGTGCTGTTCTTCCTCCCTTCCCCTCCTTGACATGTGTTACCTGGTCTGTTTGTTATCACTATTGCACATGGTCATCTAGGCTGCCAGTTTATCAAGGTGCACACTGCTTTCAGCATCATGTGTGGGGGTGGTCTGCCTGTGCCCTGTCCTGTTCAATCATTTGGGGGGGCATCATTGTTGGCACTGATGCTGAGTCGAGTCCCAACATAGGAGTGTGAGGGTTCAAATGAACAGACTTGCTGCATGCATTACCAATGTTGTGGCCTCAGACGTGATGTGCATGAGTGGGATATATGCATAGGACCATGGAGCAGTGTGCACACTACAGTCCCCTGACACAGCCTGCCCTCCTACTCATGTGTGTCATCCAACACTGTGCACATTCACTGTGGGTTCATCATGGCTCTGCCTCTGTGGCATTGTTCCCTGGCCTAGGTAGTAGTTTTCACATGTGTGATACATTTGGCCACTGGAGAGCAATACACCAGTTTGCTTGTGCATACTCACACTGGGCAGTGCCTGTATGGCTATTCACAACAATCTGTTGATGTTTGTTTGTGATCAATATGTTTTGGCAGCCCTACAAGGTGATGTTGTGTTAATGAAGCTAGTTTTCAAGCACAGTTATTGTAACCCTGAATAAGAGGTTTCACTTCTTGATCGGTATCAGTCACATTGATTCAGGTATGGGTGGGTGTGTGCGGGAGGGGCGTACATGTTCAACCCTGATGTCTCATTGCCAGTTCTGACTTGTGTATGATGATTCGCAGTACAGAAAGTCATCATGCAGTGCCCCCGTGATGTTGGCCAGTGCTTAATGTTCGTGCTTCATTGCCTGTGTCATTTTTTGACAATCATGTATCCTGCTTGTACATTTTTGCCACCTGTGTGTGGTTCAGATGCTACACAGTTGTGACTATGTGTGCTGACATCTGTGGGTACATTATGGCTTGCCATGAGGGGGAACCCACAGTACAGCTAGGCTTTTTTGCTAAACAATTGCAGGCCCATTAGCTTATGCATTGTCATGGGTGTGGACATGTGTGCCACTCCAGATGACAGTCAGTAGGTCATATGTGTAGCCAACTGTGCGATGATGTGACAGATAGCCATGTGACAAATGACATTATTGAAGTTGTTACTCAGAGAAAATGTCCATTGGCACTCACTACACCTGTCAACATGTCTCAATGTCTCATATGCTTGACCTTGTTATTTGGTTGTGAAGGACAATGATGTGCCTGCATGACAGATGTCTCCCAAGGAAGTGCACAAGACACCACCTTTACACTTTCCAGGGACACGCTGACACATTTTAAATTAAGGCACAGTTTGAACAAAACTTGTTTGGAGTTCATACATATACATGTTCCCACAGTGTGCTAGCATTTGGGTTAGTCCTTGGTTGTTGCTGATACCAACTTACAAGTGTCAAGTCATCCAGACCACCCTGGTGCCATGTATATGTATTTACTGATACACCATTTCTGCCTAACAGTGGCTGATTTGAATGAGTCTGGCAGCTCAGACAATGACTGTGTACATGTAGTTTGGTGTGCACCTCCTTGTGTGACTTCTGCTATACAGACACATGTGTGTTGTGTTCACAGAGTGCCACATTCACACATGCTAGACATGTCCATTGTGTAAAGGGTTGTGATTCTCCACAATGTATTTCTTTGGGGTGCCAAAAGTGCTCACAGGTCTCTGAGTGTGGGGACACCTTCTGCATTGGCATGTGGTATTTGGCCTTGGTTGCGACAACACTGTTTGTTTCACAGTGAACAAGAGGTGGCATGCCTTCATAGTCTTGCTGTGCTCAACTGATCCCAGACACTAGCTTTTCATGATCTTGTGATTTCAAGTTATTTGCTGTTGTGTCCTAAGTTTCATTGTTTCTAAGTGGCATGGTGGGTCAACCAACTGGGGAGTGCAGGGCTTACATATGTGGGGAGTATCCTAGATGTTACTCATGATGCCTTTCCTGATATGCACTGTTGCCTATTTTGTTTGGACTCATGTGTCAGATGTATACAGGTGACTGATTTTTTCCTGTCTCTTCACCTTGCCCACAGCATCATCGGAGGACACCGAGGGAGACACCGGCATGGACGTGGAGGAGGGATGCCACCACTGCTGTGGAGTCGGTGGAATCTAGTGGCACGGAGGGCGAGGGGAGTGAGGCGGAGGACCTGCCCAGTACCAACACAGACGACGAGGCAGATGGGTCCGAGGCTGAGCTCCCAGAGGGGGCGGAGGCTGCTCCCACAGCTGAAAGCAGCAGTACATCTCTTGTCGCCCCCTCCATTCCCATCACCGCCCTCCCACTTGCTCGGGTCCCTTCTGTCCGTGCTAGGCCAAACCGTGCCAGGCACCGCACCCCCTGCCCCTGTCCCCCCTGCTGCCCTCACTGCCGAGTCTGTGGACATTCAGCGGCAGTTGCAAGTTGGGCAGACATCGATCCTGACTGTCCTCCATGGCCACACCAGACTGCTGACCCAGATGGTGTCGTACATGGAGGGCATGTCATCAGCGATGTCTGACCAACGGATGTTGCTGAGGTCCCTGGACTCGTCACTGACGGCAGTAGCGAGTCACCTGCAGCGCTGCGTCCCCCCCTACCACTGCCCCATCCACAAGTCCCACACCCATGCCTGTCCCAAGCACACCAAGACATCCACACACACGCACCCCACCAGATAGAAGCAGCACACCACCACGTAAGGGCAAGCGCACACCTCCTGACATGCACACTCAGGGGGAAGCAGGCACACCCACTGGATCTGGGGCACACAGGCAGGCACGCAGCCACAGTCCTCGTCCACATGACTCACTCCCCAGTCCCTCCGATGTCACTCCCCTTGGCTCTCCTGCCCCAGATTCGGAGAAGGAGGCCTTCTTTGCTGGGCTGGGCCTCAGTCCCACTAGTTCACCTGGACGCAAACGGTCGAGGAACTCCACGGGTAGGGGAGTTAAGTCCCCCAGCCCGTCCACCACCTCCCCCAGTAGCGCTGCATCCCATCCCTCTGACCCCCCCTCCTTGGGGCCTGTTGTTTCTCCGGGTGCAGGGGAGACACTTGAAGAACTGGCAGAAGTGTGCAGCGCCGAGCTCGCCTCCACCTTTGGCACTGCCCCACACTCTGTGGTGGAGTCGTCCGTCCCTGTACCCACCACACCTACCCTTCCCCCTCCTGTCCCTGCGGTGCCTGGTCCTTCCCCACATGATGCCCCCCCCAGTCGACGACACAGTCTTGTGATGTGCAGGCAAGCTAGGGGAGACGCATGGCCATGTGTCCCCCCCCCCAAGGACTGATGATATGGACTGGCCATTGGCCTTTGTGAATAGTCTCGTTTACACATAATTATTTTCATGCTGAATAAAGCATTTTCTTTTTCGTTTGAAAAGTCTTGCATTTCAGGTATTGATGTTGATGCTGATGCTACAGGAGTTGGGGTTGTGGGCATGTGTTATGTTTCAGGGAAATGTTGTAGTCTGCTGCTCATGGGGTGGAACCTGGTGTCTGCGTGCCATCACAAGGTCTCTGCAAAGATTCTTTGTCGTGTCTGCTCTTTGTGTTTGGAGACATTGTCCCAAGGAGTGTTCCTTCCTCTGTGGCACCTGACATCTCCCCTGCAGAGAGTTGCACAATTGTTGTGTTGCCCTGTGTCTACATGTCCTTTGTTGGTGATGGATCCCTTCAACTCTGGCCATGCCTGCTCAGCAATGTGTCCAGCTGCATCGTCTGTGCCATCCTTGGTACTCACTGTACTTGTGTATAGAGTATTTTGCCATGCCTTCATGGAGAAATTGTCCCTTTTACGCACAATGCATGTGTGTAATCCCAGCCTTGTACACATATTGTACTTGTTCTGCTGGGTATTTGAACACCTGACTCACAATTGTGGCCATTGTATCTGTGGGAACTCCACCCTATTCCTTCCATGACAGACAACATCTTGGTGGCTAGCCCAGCACCTGAACATTCCTATCAGTCCTGGGATGTGCATGACAGTGTGTGTTCTCTTTGGCTCTCTTAGTTTATTAGGCAGTGACATGACTATAAAGTCTTGTGGCATGAGCTCTGTGTGTGTATTGTGCTGCATCTGCCAGGGGTGGGTATGCATGTGTTATTTGTCCTCACACCCACATGTGGTGTGTCATGCAGTGGGGGAAAGACATCCATCCTCCTGTGAGTGGGACACTGCTGTCAGTGATGTGTTGTTATGGCACTATCATCATTGTCCTAAGTTAGGGACATTAGAGATGCAAAGCTGGGCGTTAGGAATCCTGACGCTAAAGCAAGGTTTCACGCGTTAGCGTGACCTTGCTGATTAGGCGATAAAATTATCGCTGCTTTTCGGCCGAAAACGGCCTCAAAAGCGGCGATAATTTTTTATCGCCTGCTTGTTGATATGCCCCTTGGTTTGTAGATTCCCTCTGTGCTTCAGTTGCATCCGGAGTCACTGATGGATGGATGTATTTTGCCGTGCTGAATTCAAATAAATCTTATTTAAAGAAAGGAAGTCTAGAAGATATTAATATATTCCCGGGTGGCAGGTACCGTGAGCTTTTGTGTCTAATTAATAACAGAGCTCAATATCTGTTTTTATGTGTTTTCACTGTTTAACCCCTTGCATGCTTCTGACGGAACCACTCCGTCATGAGCCACGGGCGCCGTGTGCTCATGACGGAGTGGGTCCGTCATGCTGCGGCCGCCCACGCGGTGCTGTTTCCCCGCCTGTGCGGGCGATCAGCGCAAGTGGGTGGAGTCATGACGGAACCATGCCGTCATGAGTACAGCTCGCCCGTGACTCATGACGGCGTGGTTCCGTCATGAGCATGGCGGCGCCGCGCTCACCCCGAACCCCCCCAGCGCTGTGGCGGAATTCGCGCCGCAGCGAAGGGGTTAAAGCACAGTTAGCTCGGAATTTCTCGAAGTCTATACATGCATTCCATACAGCACAGCTCCGATCAGTGAGCCCTGGTTGCTTTTCTCTGTCTTCATGTGTTGCTACCGGCAGCACTAACTCAGTGAAATTTTGAGATGAAGATTCTCTGTCGGCAATAAAAATACATAGGAACAGGTGCCCTGAACCAGTGCGGCTGATCATGATAGCCATTGCTCAGAGCAAGAGATAGAAAGGAAGACCGGGAAAAAAGAAGCAGCAGAAGGATAAACATAGGAAAACAGTGACAAGGTTAGAAGGCATGCATGAAAAATGACCTCCTAGATTGAGATGGAGATACAGGAATGACAGGGATATGGCAGAAAGAGGTATGAGGTGGAGTCAAGACTGGACGGCCCTGGTAATCATGAACCCTGGAATTTAACAATCCTGCCTCCCATACATAATTTGGACCTCAGCATTTATATTTATACAATTTGAGCATTGTAAATTTGACTCTGTGCCTGAATGTGACCAGCTATGTGTGGACGTACAGGAACAAATACATAGAGAGGTCTTCGGCAAGGTCTTTGAGAGTGCTGAGTCCCAATGATAAGAGAAAGGCTAACAAGAGGGGTATTTGAGGGGACAAAAAGTAGGGGATCATGGTGAATAAATGTGCATGAGGGAGGTGACCCATGCATGCTTTAAAAAAAAACTTTTATTGGCATTTCTTCAATGTTTTAATCCCCTCAGCACATGACAACTCCATCTCTCCTTTCCCTCCCTGTCCCTTCACAGTTGACATTAATGGCTGACCCTGCATTCCCTGGTAACGACTCCTCAAGACTGGGTTGGGGCAAGGTTACTGCATATATTGCCCCTTTGGCCATTCCAATTGCTCCTGAGTTACCCTCATTTCCGAGGGCATCCCCACCCTCATAGACCGCCTTCTCCACGACATGCACCAGTCCATTTCGCGTATCCAGTCCTCACAATAAGGAGACCTCTCTGCTCACCTCGGTCTCGCTATATTTCGGACCCCTGCATATTTTTTATTCTTTTAAACATCCTGCAATATTGAAAATACATGCTCTTTCTTTGTAATCTCTTTATTGTTGGAAATACACTGTAAATATCTACTTTATAATTGCTTGTGTTAGGACCCACAGCATGTTTGCTATGTTTCTGGCATCAAGCACATCCGCTGCAGGGAAGAAAGGGTGAAAGAGACAGCAATATAGCCATATTGGCAGCGGGATTAACAGGTAAAATGCTTCTCCTCATTTGTGAGTAATTCAGCAGTCATATAGGAAGACTTCAGATTATAATCACATTGGGAACCTACAACTAACAAGATAATGCGGGGCAGAAAACAAATTGACAAACATCGAAACTTCCCATTCGATTTAGTGCACTTTTGGTAACAACAAGACCAAGGCAATTAATAATAAAAAAATGAATAAATATCAAGACAGGTTGACCTTAGATGATTTGGCCTGTTACTTTTGTTTGAATAATCTATGTATATACCATGCGCCAAATGTGCAAATACACTTTTCTGTCGTAAGCAGCGATTTGGACTGTTTTTAGCTGTAAAAACATTTTTAAATATTTAAAAACTATGTGGCAAATTTACAAATTTGCAACTGCAGCAATGCGCCGCCTTTCCGCCGGGGAGAATGCAACACGCGGCGCATCAGTGGTGGCGCACGGGTGGGCAGATGCGTCGCAACTCTTCTGGCGCATCCCTGCTGATTAGCAGAGATGCGCCAGAAGTAGTAAATCTGCCCCTATATTTTAGGAGTTGGTACATTTTAAACAACTACTAAAACGGGTTTGCGTCTCCATATTGAAGTTTAAAGTTTATTGACAGATTGGAAATACATTTTCATCATCAATAAGAAACAAAACAATAACATCAATGTCTCGTAAAAATAGCAATTAGTTAATTAATTTACTGATAAAAGGAAATAAAATCTATTACATCCATTATTAAAACAGTTTATTGCACCACACAATCTTCCCCTGTACCTCAGTTTGCAGCAGTTGTGCTAATAATTTTTGCCTGACAGACCATGCCACGTACAGAAATTGTGAAACTGCCACCACAATCATAGGAGAGGAGTCACTCTTACAAATCCTAAGGGCATATACTCGATCGGTAAGCAATAGCTCCCACATAAGGGAACAAGCCACCTACACCTGGGAGTTGCATACTTTGGGCAAAAGAGCTTCAAGTGTTCCTCAGTTTCATCAATGGAAGAGCAAAAGCTACAACTTGGCAAACCTGCCTTAGAGGAATCCCATAGTGCGGTAAAAGCAGAAAGTGGCAGGGCCCTGTAGCTAAACTGCAGAAACAGAGTACAAGCATGCACTGGGTGAATATAATCCAGAAACTCCTCAGCTCTGGGTTCCGATTTGTACAAGAGGTGCGGCGCTGCGGCCAGGGCGACTGACTCCAGAATCTGGCTATCACGGTTCGATCCCCGGTGCCGGCGGCAGATAAGCCCAGCACCATGTGACTCTGGGCAATAGCTTACTTAATCTTCCCGACGGCCCCCAGAGCCTAGAGACCCTTACGAGTGATTGTTTGCACTTTACAAATGTGGATTATTACATTAAAAACATCTTGAAAGCTTCCCACTATGACACGACTGTTCATTTTGATGAGCTGTCTTCTCGCATACCTATGTTTAACAATGTGGGCTACATTGACTGGAATGGACGAGGGGTCCTCCCTGAACCCACACAGATCCAGCTATAACCATGCACTTTTTACATCACTCAGCCACTTAATCTTGGAAGATGACTGAAGTGTCATCATGTCAGTGAGGCCCAATCTGCAATCATAAAGATTGCTGGTGGTCCACAAGCGCACCCAATATAATAGTGGCTTCAGTGCCGCCAATTCTCCAATAAAATCAATACCAAGATCCATGATAGGGGCAATAGAAGAGTTCCCTTTTTCAGTCCCTGATAGCTCTAAAAATTGTTCTCTTTGATACCCAAGGCACTCAGATTACAGTATCCCCATAGTTCTGTCCCATAAAATGCCACTCTGCACTCCTGCGTTTTATACATTTCTATTACGGGGACAATAGGGAACCACTGAGCCTTTTTGGCCATCCTCATGATAGCCTCTGTCCTGTGGCGTATAGCAAGGGAGCTTTTTGTAATTGTGGTACTCAAGAACCGGAATCGGCCAATCAAATTTGGTTACGCTCCTCAATACCTCAATACACAATTTTACGAGACCATTCTCTCTCTTCCTATTGGTATAAACCATCAGTTTAGTATTGGCAGAATTTACCTCAAGGCCATAGTCGTTGCAAAATGTACAACAGCTATCAACAAGATTTTGAAGACCCACCCTCATTTTTGCCAATAAGAAAGTGTCGTAAGCATAAAAAATACCAGGGATTTTCTGTTTAGAAAGAGTAGGAGAATCATTGTCACAGTTCTTAGGTATTTTACGCGATTATTAATCTACATGAGGAAAAGCGTAGGAGCCAAGACCCCCCCCCCCCCGGTAAACAATCTTATTAACACAAACTAGATTGGTCAATTCCCCCTTGGTGCCTTTCTGAATCCTAGCATAGTTTCCCTCATACAGGCATATTATAATCTTTAACAAGTAAACCATAGAACCCCCATTCCGCTCAATGTCACCCATAGCTTTTCCCTTGGGATCAGATTGAATGCGGCATGATCAATGAACGCCACAAAAATTTCAGTGCCCCTTATATCAACTGTTTCCCACTTAACTTGCAGAAAGTGAAACACCTGGTCAATGTCCTAAATCCTGCTTGCAAATTAGAGATTACATTGTTGTTGTTTATCCACTCCAATAGGTGTTAAAAATTGTGCTTACAGAAAACCTTCTGAAGGTTATCCAGGAGAGTAATGGGACCCCCTCCATATGGGCAGTATAGGTGCCCCAATTGGGATTGCATTACACACAGATGTTGATATCAGATGTATACAGATCACCTAGAATTATGTCCAGGCATATCAGATGTATACAGATCACCTAGAATTATGTCCAGGCCTGGTGCTTTCCTTGCTTCGATGCTTTAATCACTAAAGCAGTACCTTCTAAAGAGAACTCTATCCAAACAGAGGGCTCATCCCAGCTAGGTAGACTTGCAGATGCAGTTAGGGGCTGATCTGTGTCTGCTGTGCCTGAATAGAGATTGCCTAAATGAGAAACCCATTCACAAGGCAATATAGAAGACTGCAGGAGTCCGAAAATTCCCTCCACCAGGACTAACTAACCACCAGAACATTTCTGCTCGTTGGCCAAAGAGGCCACTAGGAGATCAGCCCAAAATGTACTTTCCCAGACAGTTTTGGCTTGCTTTATTTCCAGCCTGTACAGGGCTCTACTCATCCTAATCTCATGGCTATTTCCACTTTTGATTGCTTTTAGTAGACTGTTGAAGTGTTATTTGGAAGGGGCATGTTGAAGGCATCCTTTACGAATAGTGATTCTGTAAAAGTTACATTAATGTTTTGCAACTGAAATCTAGATGCAAAATATTGAAAATATACCAACTTGTAAGTTGGGGTGGTAAGCCATTCGCAAAATGTAAGGTGCCTCCAAAGGATCACTTCCCCTTTGTAAATCAAAATAAAAGGCAGTTAGGGAATAGGCAGCGGTCCATGAGACCTCTGCAAACTCACACACAAACCTTTTTCAAAAACTTTTCTTTTTGAATTCAGGTTGCCTTTGAAAAAACAACTATACTTAAATGTGATCACTGACATGGTGATCTGATGGCCCCAGTAGGTGACCATCCCTGTTATAGCCTCCAATCAGAGTGAGTCCCAATTTGCGACCAACCTCATGCATATTAACGTGGTGGGTCAAATTGTGACCCACTCCGAATCCTTATTTTGCATATTGGCCTCTTAGTACATAGGTCAATTGGAAAAATCTAATATCATTCGCGAAATGTTAATCTGTGATATGGGAATGTTTTTTGCAAATGAAATATTTGTCCATCTGTCTCTACCCTACAAACAGTTTGAATATGAATTTGTTGTAACAAAATGTTTGTGTTTATATATGTTCCGGAGCATATGCTACAATCATTGAATTTTTGCTAAACATGACACACCGTACGATTACAATACTAAAGCCAGCACATCAGAAAACTTTTAGGGCACTGTCGTATCAGGTTAGTGACCTCCATAAAACATGCAATAAGAAATCCAAAGACAATTCACACCATTGTTTCAAACACTGGTGAGTTACTTTTAGGTGATTCTATGGGCTAAATCCCCCTCACAGAAGGTCCAGGAAAATATATCTTTACAATTTAATGTACCTTTTACACCCACTACAAAGACACTACAGGCCACATTGGACATTTCATTTAGATTGATAGTCTCCATATGTGAACACAAGCTTCATGGCCACTGACATCTGAGGTGCGCAGATAGGCTTAATCAACATACCTACTAGGGAATCCATTTTATCAGTTCAGGCTCTCAGGGCAAGATGCACATGCCATGTTTGGCACTTTTTGATTCACCTGTCTTAACCTGATTGCAAACTATGGCCCGAAGTGCAAAATTATTTTGCAGTGGTAAAACTCTGCCATTCACAAAAAAAGACTTTGCAATCACAAAAGCAGAGATGTAGCTATCATTTGTACAGCTGTAGCAGTGCGACTAGAACCCAGGTCTTTGAGTGACCTATTCTACCCCAATAAAGGCTGTCTTTTACTACACAACTGTGAATGCTTTGCCACTGCAATTGAGATACCAAAACCACAAAGGATATGGTAAATGAATGCAAAAGGGGAAGCTGTCTCAGTGTTACATCCTCCTCCTTTTTGTTTTCAATTAGCAACCATGTACCTGTATATTAATAAACAAGGATTGTGTAGGAAATCTGCCATTTCTTCATGGTCACCACAGATGTTGTTTTGTCTTTTTCTGGACACTATTTCTGCTTGCTTTATAACTCTGTGTACTTTATCCCTGATAACTAGGAGTGAAGTGTCTGTGCTTCCTCTTTAAACATAGTTCAATTGGCTTTTTCCATTAATGGCACATTTAAGTTGCCTATAAGTCCTTGGTAGTGGTATAGAAAAGGGCACTCGAGGCCTGGAAATTAAATGCCACCTTTGGACTGAAGCAAATATTGTGCCATCCCTATAGTGGCAGTGGGAACCTGGCTTCAGGCCTGCCCTGTGTAGCCTGACTGAAGCAGTGTACACCCTGCAGTGTGCCCATTTTCCACAGGTGCAGACCTCTCTTTTAAATATTAGTATGCCACCCCTATATATGTCTTGTAGCCCACAAGATAGGGTGCATGGTATATGAAAGTAGGATATGTAAAAAATGTATGCTACTATGTTCCAACAGTGACAATTTGATGTACCTTTTACACCCACTACAAAGACACTACAGGCCACAGTGGACATTTCGTTTAGATTGATAGTCTCCATATGTGAACACAAGCTTCATGGCCACTGACAGCTACGGTGCACAGATAGGCTTAATCAACAAACCTACTAGGGAATCCATTTTATCACATCAAGCACTCAGGGCAAGATGCACATGCCATGTTTGGCACTTTTTGATTCACCTGTCTGAAACTGATTGCAAACTATGGCCCGAAGTGCAAAATTATTTTGCAGTGGTAAAACTCTGCCATTCACAAAAAAGACTTTGCAATCACAAAAGCAGAGATGTAGCTATCATTTGTACAGCTGTAGTAGTGCCACTAGAACCCAGGTCTTTGAGTGACCTATTCTACCCCAATAAAGGCTGTCTTTTACTACACAACTGGGAATGCTTTGCCACTGCAATTGAGATACCAAAACCACAAAGGATATGGTAAATGAATGCAAAAGGGGAAGCTGTCTCAGTGTTACATCCTCCTCCTTTTTGTTTTCAATTAGCAACCATGTACCTGTATATTAATAAACAAGGATTGTGTAGGAAATCTGCCATTTCTTCATGGTCACCACAGATGTTGTTTTGTCTTTTTCTGGACACTATTTCTGCTTGCTTTATAACTCTGTGTACTTTATCCCTGATAACTAGGAGTGAAGTGTCTGTGCTTCCTCTTTAAACATAGTTCAATTGGCTTATTCCATTTATGGCACATTAAAGTTGCCTATAAGTCCTTGGTAGTGGTATAGAAAAGGGCACTCGAGGCCTGGAAATTAAATGCCAACTTTGGACTGAAGCAAATATTGTGCCATCCCTATAGTGGCAGTGGGAACCTGGCTTTAGGCCTGCCGTGTGTAGCCTGACTGAAGCAGTGTACACCCTGCAGTGTGCCCATTTTCCACAAGTGCAGACCTCTCTTTTAAATATTAGTATGCCATCCCTATATATGTATTGTAGCCCACAAGATAGGGAGCATGGTATATGAAAGTAGGATATGTAAAAAAATAATGCTACTATGTTCCAACAGTGACAAAGTCATAAAACTTTTATTCACTATGGTAGACCAAGCTGCTATGTGTAGAGAGTCAAATAGTAATGACGGAAATGGAACCAGTTAGAAAAATAGTGAAATCACTATATTAAAAATCCAATTCAGTGGTGAAATCGGGTTATATGAACAGTTTTGTTGTGAGTCCAGGGCCTGCCTCAAACTGGATTTTAGTGTGAGATGTGGGAGCACACTGACTGTTTCCCCATGGAACTAGGATATATACCCCCAGCCCTCAAAGCCCAAGGTTGGTGAATTTTGGTAAATGGTAGCGAAGTGAGCAGAATGTTCAAGATGCACCAGGAGAGCTGCCCAGCCAGTCCTCCCATTATGGGTCAAGTCACTTTACCTTGACACAATGGTAGCTTAACATTGCTTTTAAGGAAGCAAAATACAGTGATATAACCAACACAGTTCTTGGTACTCACACTAATGTGAATGTTCCTGGACACACAGACAGTCTCATTAATAAATGCAATACCAATTGAGGTAGTTAAGTAAAACTGACCAGGGATGCTTTTTTTGGGTAGAAGTTGCTCCTACTTAAATCACTACAGTGAGTTATCACCATGGGGTGGGTGCTTCTTCAGTCAAACAGGCTCGATTAAACAGTTTTGAGCAGGTCTTTAATACTGTCTGACAGCATACATTTCCTTAAACAAACATAAATATCAGCAGCCATAACTGAGTGTCTGTTTTTATTACTCATTTGCGTTTATGTGTTCACAGCGAAAATTAACCACTTGAGAGAAAAACTTCACCATACTGAAAATAGCAACTATACTAACTATTTATATTGATCAGTTGGGTAGATTTCTAGTCAAATTCAGCTTAAAGGAAAACGCAATTAGCTGTTCATGTCATGGGATATACTGTAATCTGCTATAGAAAACAACATTATTTCAAAATGGCCAACTGGTCACATTGCTTCTTCCTATCTCAGCTGTTATGTGTAAATGCATGGAACCAACTGTCCCTGCCCTGCTACTGTGTTGTAGGGTCACATGCTGGCTATTTAAAACGAGAGAGCTTCCATAAAGACAAATATTGTTTAATGGCTCGGTCATTTTAATGATCACCACTTTTTCCCAGTAGCTCCATGATGATCTGTTGGCTCTGAATTACCACTTTTATTCTTTGGCACATTGCCTCACTCTAAGTATGCTGTCCTATGGGCTCATTCAAGATCTGAATGATGCACCAACAAATCAATGGCTGAAGGGGATGACGCAAAATATTTGCGAAACAAAGTCTGAAAAAGGAGCTTATCTCAATCTGGGGCATATTTACAATAACTGGCGCATCCCTGCATATCAGCAGGGATGCGCCAGTTATTGTGCGCCACAGCTCCGCCACCATGGATGCGCCGCATTTACAATGCGGCGCACCATGGGGCAAAAACGGCACAGATGCATGACGCATCTGTGCCGTAAAAGTGGCGCATTGCTGGAGTTGCGTCGCAAGCGCGATGCAGCTCCAGCAATGCTCTGGGGGGCCCAATCTTGCTAATACTGCGTCAATCCTTACGCCTGCTTCAGGCAGGCGCAGGGTTTTGACGCAGCATGGGTCTAAAAGTGACTTAGTGAAATCTTGTAGATTTCACTCAGCCACTTTTAGGAGGCATTCCTGTGCCGGAACGCCCCCCCTGCGCAGGAACGCCTACATGTGGTGCAGGGCTTTACAATGTGACGCATCTCCCAGATGCGTCACGTTGTAAGTACCCCGCACTATGGCGCAGGATTTGTGCCGCCGCTGCATCACAAAAGTGACGCAACGGCAGCGTAAATGAGGCGCAAGGGGCTTAAAATCTGCCCCTCTGTGTTTACAGTTAATTATCCAGTGACCAATCAAATGCGTACCTGAAATGACTGAAAAAAAGTGGCCCCATGCATCTTGATGTTTATTTTTTTATTCAGTACATGAGCTCTGGCAAACATTTAAGCGCAGTCTGCAGCCAGACCTAAACATACCCACAAATAACAGACATAAAAGCTAGAGTGAAGGATGAAAAAGTAGTTTAAAGGAGATATTACCGAAATAAGATGAAGTGACATAAACAGACAACTTGTTATTTAATTCACATCCAAAGTCTCCAGAAATGCCAGACTTGAATTCATAAAATTTAATGATATTTCATTGAACATATTTGAGGCCACATAGTTTGCAAACAATATTCTCACGTTCATTTGATGCTTACACAAAATGTTCAAGTATTAATAATGCAGACTCAATGCATATGCTCCGGATCTGCAAAAAGAACACTTGGTCTAAGGAATGCCGAACAATGTCATACATTCACCCCAGTACAGAGTTTGGGCCCTAAATCCATCGTCATTTTGCTCCACATGCCATTCCAGTTTAAACCCAGCCATATGCAAATCAGTCTTGAATCAGCTAACCCTTGGAACAGTCCAGCCCGAACTGCCAGGCAAGGTCCTCCCTGGACCAAAAACAAGCATCATGGGACAGCTTTTGGGGTTTCACCCCTCATCAGTCAGGCTAGCTTGGCATATCAGTCCCACTACGGGTGACAAATGCAAAAAGAACAATTGATGGACAGAATGCTGAACAATGTCATACATTCACCCCAGTACAGAGATCTGGGCCTGATAAAAAAAATCTGGTTCTGTCTGGCACTAAAAACCTCAGAGTTAACTGGTAGACCCTGCTAACCCAACCTGAAGCCAAAATCCTCGACCATGATTACAAGTTAGTCGAAGTTTTCTGAAACAATTTATTAACCAGTGTTTGCACTGAGATTGCAGTTCTGAATTGGAGTGTATTTACTACATCCCGAAATTACCAGCTGGTTTAAATATCTCACCCTTTGTTAAATTTCGGCAGGTCAATCCTACAAGAATTTAACAGAAGAAAAGTGCCAGAATTTTACTTTACCAGGTAGATTTTGGTGCGTTAAGCACAGAAATCTGCATGCTTCCCCCCAAAACTTGTAATAGGTGCTATTGATCACACCCAAGAATACCTTACCTGAGGATATTGTTACTTGTTCAAGTGCAATAAATAGCACCTTCATTCCAAAAAACTTGGACTCAGAGTGTTAGAGAGTTAATCATCACTAGTTTATCATTAAAATTCACATTGGAAACCAACAACCAAATACAACATAAAACCAAGCACTCTAGTGTGGGGTGGGCAGTAAACTCCACTTTGTGGGCTGACTTCGGGGAGGTTGACCACTCTGTGCTCCACTTGGAGTGTGGCAAAAACTCTACCAGCCACCACGTGGCAGAGTTTGCCAGCACTTACCACTCTGCAGGCAATTTTGTAACATGTGCCGTGCTGCTTCAAGCAGTGGTTCCTGTTGGTACATGTGCTGCAATGATGTGAGCATTTTGCAGAAGGTGCCAGTGTTGACAATACCTCTGTAACAAGCTGTGGCGACTGTTGGACAGACACATGCTGATCTGTCATAGCCTAGGTAGCTGTGAAATTGTTTGTCAACCAATGCAAGGGATGAGCGGCTGTATTAAGGGGTGCCACTGGGGCCAGAGGAGGGTGGCGGTGCTGGCCCCTGGAACTTTGTTGATGTGCCTCTTGAGGGCCCTTTGAACCGCCCTCTTCACTGGTGAGCGGCATCCTCTGGGAACTCTTTTACATCATGAAGCCAGTGTGGGATCTAGCTTGGGCACTGTGGGCTCTAGCAAAAGGAAGGACAGCATCAACAGCTTTGTAGAGAAATCAGGCTCTGGCTCTGCCTGTTTCAGACCCCAAGGGGGCCCAAGTGCCTCTGCCTGCAAGAACTGCAACTACTGCAAGAGCGAAGAAGCCTTCGTCACTGGGAGGCCTACCTGTGGGGAACAGGTCAAATTAATCCTAGAGAGTGGGAGGTGAGAGTACACCTTGAAGTGTATTCTTGCAGGTTCACATGAGAGTATTCATGGCATGTCATGTATACTCTGTTAGGTGTGTGTTCTGTAAAGCAATGCATTTATTGTTTTAGGAGCAGTTTGTGTGTGTATTCAATCAGTCATCTGTTATGTAGGCATCCCTTATTGTATGCTGTGAGCATGCACCTTCTGTGATAGGTTGTACACCAGTCTTCTATGTGTGCTTATGCGCCGTCTGCTTTGTGGCCCTGACTGCATACCACAAGCATGATTATTTATTATACTGGGTGTTATCTGTAAACATAATGCATGCATGTCCTGACTCCCGATATGTAACAGGATGACCTCCGTGATCTGTTTGTATACTCCGTGTGTGCTGTGTCTGTAATCTGTGTGATTTCTCTGAATGCACACTGTGTGCCTGTTCGTACAATTATGTGCACTGCACCCAGTCTGTGAATGCCGATATCCAGTCTGCATATGTTCTAGGTATATTTTCTTTTAGTTCTTTTCTATGCAGCGCCAACATGTAGCCTCTAAGCAACTTCTCAGAGCTGAGGCCTCACAATCTTGTTACTAAGGGAGGACGTCGCTTTAGGGATGTAGAGGAAGTAATCCCTCAATTGTCTCCCATTTATCTGATATTTAGGGCCTCATTACGATGTCTGCTGGTAAGCCTCTGACAGCTCATCGGAGGCTTAACGACCGACATGGTGGGTTTACAGTCCGACCGGCGAACTTCAATGTCGGCGGTTGGAGTGCAAACTATTCCGACGGGCTTAAGGAGCCCATCAGCCAGTCAGAAACCATCCATAATCCCTTCAGGATGGCGTTTCCACCATCAGGATTATGATGTCGGTTTACGACAGCCTTTCCATGTCAACCCTTTCGACATGGAAAGGCTGTATGAAAATGAATTTGGTGGTCGTGAGGTGCCTGTCACACAGTGCAAGGATTTACAAACTCCCATTTCTCTATGGGAGCTTGTGTTGGTGGCGGATTCTGCCCGCTGCACAAGCTCCCATAGAGAAATGGAAGTTTGCAACCACACCATGTGCGTTCGCATTGTAATAAGGTGTGAGGAACTGCAGACCTATGATCGGTCAGTTCTCACATAGAAATGGCCTCCGACCGACATTGTCGTAGGGGCCTAAATGTTGTTGAGTACCTTTGCAAGCTAGTAGTAAATCGAGTACACCTTGGCAGCTGAATATCGGTTCTATGTGAAGTTTCACTGTAAAGAAGACTGTCTCTTCATTCGATGCCTGCCCTCATCTGTAGTGCGAGTTTCTGGTCAAACTCCATTTGTTAGGTGGCTTCAGTACAGCACATTTTCTATAGCAAAAGATACTCCACTCGCTTGCGAACTCTGCGAAATTTGGCAGAGTTGTTCAGTAATCCCTTGGAATTCCGTGAAGTTAAACTCCACGTGCTCCATGCAGGCCTACTCTATAGCACACAGTTAGTCCACACTCAAATTAAGAATCATTCCCCAGGCACTTCAAATAAACATAAAGCTCCTCGAATATTGAGATCAAGTTAAATTAAATTTGTATTGTTATGTTTGCACAGCACATCTTGTTGCTAGAAATGTTTGTGACTGTCTATTTATATCAAATGAACAGGTTCCCTTCTTGAAAACCTTAAACAAATTATTTTTAAAAATTTGGGAAGAAAAACAGGAGTTGATTTCTTCTTAGAAAAGAAGTAAAGCAAGGTAATGGGAGATGTTGGTGGGAAACACAAAAGGCTGGAGATAAAAGAAGAGCTGTGTGGAACATCATAGGAATGTCCCTTTGGAGGAGACAACCTCCAAAATAAAAATTAAAATCACAGACCGCATACAAAGGGAAAGACAAAATAACTATTTGTAAACAGACCACAATTTCCTGTAGAGTGTATACATATTTACAAAAAAATGCATTTCTGTGTAAAATATTTGGGCCACCCATAAAGACTTTATTAACACTCAATCATCTTTTGGTATGACTAGAGTTACCCTCTCATTGGAATACAATTCCTATTAGGTGCCATCCAAGCCTTTTCTGCCCTCGTCATAAAGGCCATGAGTTCTCAGAAGGTTGTTCTTCTCACAACCATTAAAATACATTCAATTGTGCACTCCCTCTCTCTGCTGCAGGTCACTTCAATTTTTTGAAGTCATGGATCATTACTATCCGTGGTCCATTCACCTCTACTGAAGAGCCTAGGCTTTTATTTCGGTCAGCCTCCCAAAGCCTTTGTTTTGTTGCTTTGGGTGCATTGATTATGATAATATTGTACAGTTATGAAATTGATGAAAATCATAAGCAGGAATACCATTGGCGTGTTGTGTTTTTCTGAAGCCAAACTCTTAGCTCACATGTTGAGGTTTTTGACTCAAAGGACTTTCTCTAGGTTTGTCATGGATTGGTTGAGCTGTCTGGGGGGAGGTAGGAACGGGTCCAAATTCAGAAGTTATTTTTGGCAGGTGGACTTTTTGTGCTAGTAACTTTGTCAGAATAGTTTTTCTTGGATTTCTTGTGAAGCTCGTCCTTCTGACATGCAATGTCATAATTTTCTCTCTTTCATAGTGATCACATTGCTATGTGCATCCTCTCCAAGTATTCCTTTCCTCTATACTGATTTCAGCCTATAATACTTTTATTTTTAAACAAGTCGGTTGGTTGAAACACTATAGAATGCTCCTGACCCCAGAGAGGGATGTTGGGAGATTTCTCTGAGCCTGCTGTGGTCCTCTTCGCAAGGCTCATCAAGCTTCAATTTTCTGCCTGCTTTCATCCAGGGTCTCTGGGATCATTTTTCAATTTTTTCTGATATTTCTGTACATAAGTCATTAAAGCAAGATCTTTTGAAGTTTTTCCTTTCTTTTGGATGGCCAGTTTACTAAATAGGAGAGATATTGCTACAGGACTCTGCTCTCTTTTTTGCTGTTTTACAATCTTGGCATCTGATCTGGGATCAATTTCTTCAGTGGGCTATTTGTCTTTATGAGGTTTTGCAATAGTTAGGTATTTTGTAGAAGGAACAATGGTCCTACTTGAGCTGCACATCACTATGTGGCAGAAGGAGCTGAAGATGGTATTCAAGCAGGGGTTTTAGGGGTGAACGTATGGGCTTTAAATCTGAACTCAGTCACTGCCCCTTCATCATGGGGGTATTCATAGCAAATGCACAGCTGACAGTAAGAATGCTTACAATGCCATTATTACCACCTTCCATTCCCTTGTTCAAAATAAGACTACCTGGGGCACTCATTAGTCTTAGTGCTTGGTTATGGGGGACAATGAAAAGATTGTTAAATGTCTAAAGGGAGCAGTCTTTAAGGACTTGGTATGAGAGATTGAAAACCACAAGGCTATGTGGGAAGCACAGAAAACAGTCAGAATGATGTTAGGTTATTGACAGGTGCTGTCACATGGATGCAGGGACCTCTGAGGACATGTAAATATCTCACCAGATTAAGAGAATAACACCCTAGACTAGCATGGAAGGCACATTTGTACAATTTCTATAACAACAAAGATAGGGGCATATCAACAACAACCTGCGATAATTACCTCTAAGCGCACTTAGTGCTAGGATAATTATCGCCGGCTAGCGTGAATATTTATCTCTGAGATAGCGTGCTATTAGCAACGCTTATCTCAATAGCGATAAAAATCCTCACGCTAACAGGCTAACTTGAGATTATCGCTGGAAACCCAGCGATAATCTCACGTTACCTTGTTGATAGGGACAGGCAAATTTAGCCATGATATCATCCTTCCATAGGATATCATGGCTAAGTCAGAAAAATACCAGACGTAAAAAAGCAGCGTTAACCGCGGTTAGCGCTGCTTTTTTGTCTCTAACAGGGTTAGCGACATTCTTGATAATAGGAGAAATGTCGCTTAGCGACATTTCTCCTATTATTTTACTCTGGAACGCCCCCTTTGCATCTCATTAGAGATGCAAGGGGAAGCGTAGAGTAAAAGGGTGCTCACATGCAAATTTGCATGTTAGCACCCTGCTGTTGATAGGGTGCTAGTTTTATCTCTCCTTTTTTGGCTTTTAAACCCAAAAAAGCAGAGATAAAGCCCTTGTTGATATGCCCCATAGTAAGATAGAAATGATGCCCCTAAATTAAAAACGAACTGGGATCTAATAGATCATAGCAGCCCTGTCTCATCAAAGAAGGCAGGAGCACGTGCTGCGTGTATAGAAACAATGAATGCAGCATCAAATGTTGTTCCATCAAGCATTTCGACATCCAGTGTGACATTTTTACCAAGTCATTTAAGCACACTGCGTCTGTTCAGGATAACTTTATTTCTGCCTGCACAAGCCATAAAAGTATACAAGAAGGATTAAAGTGCACAGTGCATACAAATGAATAACATCACAGTCACCTGAAGCCTTCATGCACTAATACAATGTCCAAATTGAACTGAGGAAATAAATGGTATCTAAAACGAAATAAAATGCTAAAACATATAAGACAACCCTGGTAGCAGCAAGATAATGAAGCAGTTTGGCGAGTAAGCTATTAAAATCACTATTTACAAAAAAGGAATACGGAGAACTAAGCCGCACTTCAAGAATGAAGAAAAGTGTTCCTTCTAACCACCGCATTAAGTCTAAAAATCTTGCAACTGCACAAGCTAACAAAGGGGGGGGATCAGATCTTCATATCCGAAGGGTGGTACAGTGACTGCATGAGCCCAATAGTCTGCAATTTGATGCTAGTTAAGTAGAACGTTGTTGGATATAGGCAGGACAAACTAATAAACCATGTGCAGGAGCTTCCTTTGAACAATTACAACATGAGCAGGAGGAAGTATCCAGCGCCGCCTATTTGCAAGTGAAGGATTTCAGAGGTAATGAACCAACTCTGAATTAAAAAAAAATACATCTTCCTGTCCAACGGGACGATGATGAAATCTCAGATTTGCTCCAAAACAGAATTGATCTTAAAAGTCAGGAATTGTTCTGACAAAGTGGCACTAGCTGCTTTTTGTGTGCAATTTGCATTGGTTGTGACCAATACTGTTTCTTTAGGAGCTCTTTGGGGGGAATGCGATCATTCGACAGAGGCTGCCACAGGTCAGGCAGACCCAAAGAAAACAAGAACTTCTTGATACTAGAAAGCCAGATAATTTTATTGAATCTGTCTGCCTTAATAACATCCTGCAAGGCAGCTGCATAGTGGGCAAGGTCAGGAGTGACCAGATTCTCCTCCAAAACAGTAAAGGTCACAGTCTAGCCTTGCACACAATTGGTTTCATGCCCAGGTTCAATGACAAAGGGTAAAAAGTGGTACTAGGAGGGACAGAAGCCAAAGAGCTTAAACATTTCTTCTCTGATCTTATTAACTAATTATTAGAAAAGCCCCAGAGGTCTGCTCCCTAGAGGGCCAAGCCCAGGGCTTTAGCTACATAGATCTGAAGAGCAGGCACCTGAAAACAGATTTTAAGTCGACAAAGGCAACATAAAGGTTGCCACTGCCCTCAAAACAGCCGTCCGAAATAATAAAATAAAACAAAATACTTGATCAATGGTAGAAGTTGTTTCTCTAAACCCAGCTTGGAAAGGGCTTAGTATATCATATATCTTATATAGTACATGGTATCTAAAGACCCTTTGAATGCAGGCAATTAAGCTGATAGGCCTGACTAGACAGCTTCTGACACCCTTTTTATGAATGGGTAACACTTCGGCACCCCTCCAAAAGTCTGGGATTGGAGCTCCCTTTGAATTGGTGTTCGCAAGAGTAAGTATTTATTTAGACCAAGCACCTGGATTGTGCATAAAAACGTCAACTGGGATGTCATCAGGGAGCCCTGTCACTTGCAAAAGTAGTCAGGATGGCTGTGACATCAGGTAGGTCAAACAATCGAGGAAAGTGACTCAGAAGACCCACTGTAATTGTTGATCCCTCAGAGGGACCCAGGGCATCATCATGCTATAGGGACCAATAGTGCTTCCACAAGTCCACACCATCTACTATCCTCCTGGAGAGCGTACCCTTTTCCCCGAAGAACTAACAGACCTAATATCACGGTTCTCCATGACAGACACTAAAGACGTGTTCCTGGGTGGCCTCAATATCCACTGGAACAACCCAGAAGACACCACTACCCAGAAACTATCCAACCTACTTGAAATATAGAACCGCAAACAACTCTGCAATAAACCAACTCACTTCAAAGGTGCAACACTGGATGCGATCATTATCAACAATGATCTGGTCTCTCTGAGAGCGATTTCGCCCATTGACTGGTCCGACCACCACCTCATTCTGTTCAAGATTGAGGCACTTGTCTTCCACCAACCTAATCGTGATGACAAACCTAAACACTGGACCAGAAATGTCAAAGAAATCCCTTTATCCGAACTTGAATCCAGGATTCATGCCCTTATTCAACTCCAACCCATCATCATCGACGGCCAATGACCTCACTACACACTTTAACTAAAAAATGACAGAGGTTCTTGACCAAGTAGCTCCTCTCAAACTCAAACAATTGAGGCAAACCAAATCTAAACCCTAGTTTAACGTGGATCTGAATGAGGAAAGGCATCAACTCAGAGAAACGGAAAGGTCTTGGAGACTAAACCCCTCGACCTTACACTTAGCGCAACTTAGATCCGCTCGGCAAGCATACAAAAAACATATTTTCAGTGAAAAGGCGTCTTTCTTCCGCAGCCAACTAGATCTGGTGAAAAACAGACCAAGAGAACTCTTCAACATTGTCAAAAGCCAAACTAACTGCACTGCCGCTCAAGAAATCAAAGCCACCAATGAGCGTTGTGAAGAAATTGCCACCTTCTTTACTAAAAAAGTCTTGAAAATTGATCAATCATTCATACAAACCTCTAATCCTCCTTCCCTCTTAACCTGCCCCACTCTAACCACCCCTAATCATTCAGAAAGAGTTCTTACGAAGGACAATCAGGTTTGCCTCCAGCTAAAAAACAATGCGCATTGGACCCGACTTTGAGCTAATGTCGGAAAATGAGGTTTTCAGTATAATTTCTAACCTAAAACCTTCCTCCCACACTATGGACCCCATCCCATCCACAATCATAAAAGAATTTAACCAAACCATCTCCCCTTTCTGGACAAAAATCATCAATGCCTCTCTCACCTCAGCCTGTGTCCCAGACTCCCTTCAACTTGGACAAATCACACCCATTCTCAAAAAACCAGGGGCCGACCCTAATGATCTCAATAACCTCAGACCTACCTCCAACCTCCCATTCCTTGCAAAAACATTGGAGAAATGCGTTCTCCACCAACTCAACAAACACATTGATGAGTTCAACCTCCTCGACATCTTTCAATCAGGATTCAGGAAAGGCTGTAGCACGGAAACAGCTATGCTCAACGTCTCTGACGATATTCACAAGTCTTTAGATGAAGGTGAAGCCTGCCTACTCATCCTTATTGACCTATCTGCGGCATTCGACACAGTAAATCATCCAGCGCTTCTGGAGACCTTGTCGAAGCGCTCCGGCATCAATGGCACATTACTAAAATGGTTCACCTCATTCCTTCAACGCCGCTCGCAACAAATTAAAATCAACTCCTGTCTCTCAAAGCCAACAAAAGTCACACTTGGGGTCCCGCAAGGCTCGATCCTCACCCCGGCCCTCTTCAATCTTTTCATGGAGCCCCTCACAATCATCTTGAAAAAAACTGGAGTGAATTACCACCTTTACAATGATGACACCCAAATCTATTTCAAAATCAAGTCTCCCAGCGACATCCAACACCTCAATGCCACTTTAACCGAGATCCAAACTTGGTTCAGCGCTAACCACCTAAAGCTCAACCCAGATAAAACAGAACTATTCCTATTCTCTCCAAAAAGCAACCATCGCCCAATCCAAGAGTGGTTCAAGAATCTGGTCGCCCTAAACTGCCCCATCGTCCTATCCGACTCAGTTAAGTCTCTAGGCATCACCCTTGACAAGAAGTTATCTTTGGAGGCCCACATCAAAAACTCTACAAAAATGCTCTTTTCTCTCTAAAACACCTCAAGATATTGAAACCTTTTCTTCCCCATGATGACCTCAAGACAGTAATCCAATCCCTAGTTCTCTATAAAATCGACTACGGGAACGCCATCTTAACAGGGACTCCAAAAGCTCACCTAGCCCCTCAAAGGGCAGTGTTGAACATGGCCGCTCGACTCGTATCTGGAGTAAAAAGATTTGATCTCATCACTCCAGCTCTCAACTCTCTCAACTGGCTTCCTATGGAAGGGAGGTGTATTTACAAACTGGCCTGCATCACACACAAAACCCTTCACTCTCCGGCCCATAACTACCTGAACAACAAACTAGTAACAGCAGGTAAATCCAGAACACTGAGAAGCTCCAACTCACTCCTTCTTATTCCTCCGAAACTGAAAAATAAAACCACACAATACCGATCGTTCTCTGGTAATGCTCCCTGGATGTGGAACGCTCTCCCTAGAGTCCTCAGATGCAACCCCTCCTTCTCCTGTTTCAAAAGGGACCTGAAAATCCATCTCCTTAACAAATACTTTCTTGACCAATGTCAACTAACCTAGACTTCAATATCCGAGTTTACTCCTCTCTCTTGACATTCAAGGATAGTTGGTGACCGGACTGTGTTAACCACCTTATCTTCCATGCTGTGTTTTTTTATCCCTGTTTTTGCTTCCTTACTGCCTGCATACTATGTAATGCAATTTCATTCTGTTTTTCTTTACAGTATGTGATGTAAAGCGCTCTGATACCTACGGGTCAAGCTAGCGCTATATAAAACTTTTAAAATAAATAAAAGTCTGTTGATGCTACATAGTTAGTGGGTTCAAGAACAGGGGCATTATCATCTCTGTAAACCAGCGACTACATTCTAGTACAATCTTGAACAGAGCAAGCATCCTTTAATTCTCATCACCTTTCTTCATGCCAAGCCCTTTTGGCTTCATGCAAGCTCCTTTTGTAGGCCTTTCTAATAGAGGGAATCCGGTCAGTATCCTTGCTTTTTATAGCCCACGCCAGGGAACATCTAAGATGTCTGCAATCCCTATCGAACCACTGGTTAAATTTAAAAGTATGCTTTTTACTAGATGAAGTGGAAATTATCAAATATGTCAGAAGGTGCTTGAAAACAATTGTGTGGAGTTCACTTATTGCAGTTAGAGCCGCTTCACTAATAAAACAGGCAACCATTTTAGTCATACCTACTTATAAGTCATGACTAATGGCAGGCAAATTATCCAAATGGACAGGAACTTGGCACCATTTAAGATGACGCATGTCTGCAGAAGGCTCAAAGACACTAGTAAGAGTAGGGGAGAAGGATAAAACGCTTGCCTACCAAAAAAGAGAGTTCATAGTAAGACACAATAGATATCATCACCCTCGTTTTTTTCCACAATGACCATATCATCAACCAAATAGCCTGACACCCAGTTCAATCGGAAGAACCTTGAACTGTGAGGCAGCCTGAGTCCAACTTTTTACAGGAGCTAAATTCAATTGAGGAATGGACCATCTTTCACCCTACTAATGCGTTAGCTTGACATCATCACTATCAAGGGCCTCAAAAGTAGTATTGAAATACCCTTCTAAAATAAGATGGAATTCAGCTGGGTGCTTTTCTAGAAAATCCTCAAGGAACTGTGAAGTCTTAGAGGCCAGACCATCATTGACCCCTCTGGAGTAGATGTCAAAAATGGCCACACTAGTTTTCTTATCCTTCCAGAGTTGAATAACCAAACTGTCATGGCAACACTTGCTAATTTCTGTGTTTTACAATTCAATGAGTCTCTGATCCATATGATATGTACCCCCTAAGATCTCCCGCTCGGACATGCCTTAGCAGGTATAAAGTAGTTTACATAACCTGGTTTGAAAATTGGTTCGGTGCTCCAAGTTTCTTGGAACAGGCAAATAACATGCCCATCAATAAAATCGGACCAGTCAAAGTTGGATCATTTTATACCTAAGGCCAACCCCATTCCATGAGATTTAGCAGGTGGCCGCAGCAAGCGTGAGCCCTTGGCGACTTGCGGAGGCGGCCTGACTAGACCAGGTGCAGCCAGCAACTCAGCCTCGAGTGCCCCGCTTGCCTCGCCCCCACATCAGCTTCCCACCACCTCGCCATCACCATCGCTACTCCTCCACAGCCCCCTCCATCTTGCCACTTAGTCTCCCGGCCGCAGTTACAGAGCCAGCCCAGCCATAAACCTAACCCCTCCCAGACTCACTTCTGTTTCATCTTCATCTCAGACGTTAGACGTCCTACAGACTGCCACTGCCAACATAATTATCTGCAACCCCACAAGAAGAAGACCAGAGAAGACCAGGTGCGGGAGCAGGTACCCACATGGTATCCAGGTTGGTCCCCAGTTGTCCCCTGGCAGCTCAGCTCGCCCAGTAATCACCAAATCAGGCTGCCTAGGCGGGTTAACTAATCACTCAAATTACAAAATAGCACAGCCTTCTGCAGCCCACAAGACTTAACTTCTCACCAACAACAAAGCGGGCAGTCGCTCTAACCAGTTAAAATCCCCCAAGAATGAGATTGGGGAGAGTGAGGAAAGCTCCTACAAGGCCCACTAAAAAAGCACAAAGATGAAGGCAACGCTCGATTGCTTGGCTGTATCCACAGTGGCCCTTAACCAATCCCAATTACCTGTGAATCTAAAATCAGACCTTGAGTTAGGGCACGAATCTCAATCCTGGCAACCCTTGCCGCAAGCCCAATCCTTCAAAACGCCCCCGCCGCACCAGGCTTCAAGGGGCGCAGCTGCAGCCCAGGAACCACCACACAATGAAGTGCCGAAACTGGGCCCCTTAGATCTCATAAAGCCCACAACAAAAAAGACTTCATTGAGGGACTATTTCAGGAACTCAGCACCAGCGATAGCCTCGAAGAAAAAATCTAGTATCTCGGATAAGTCTCTGGCTCCCTCTCCCACGACCACAATGACAGTGTCACATCAAATTTCGGTTCCGCCCATGATCCACGCGGCCGCTGGTGGGCCTGACAGCTTCTCGCCATCAAGTTAATTCTTTCTCATAGATGCCCCAGACGACAGCTGTTTACACCTGGCTCCTTGCCCGTTACCTCTTGACCAACAGACAGCTCAAGCCGAACAGGCGACTTCTCAAGTAACCACCTCCAAAGTCGCCTCTTCGCCAACTCTTCAGTCCACCCAGAATCCAAATCAGTTTTCCCCAATAGCACTAAAACTTCTAATTCCAACTTTATCCGACTTCCAAACAAGGAGCACCAAAGTCTTGTCACCACAAATCATGACCCGCCCATGCGCCGACCTCAGCAAATTTGAATTGTCGCTTTTAGAAAGTTTTCTAGACACTGTTAACTGAGGTGATCAAATGGTCAATTCAGAAGGGCTCAATGAGAACATAAATCACACCCCCTTCGACTTATCCTTTTTCATCAACGAACCTAAAAAGCCCACTGCCCAGAAAAACTCTTCATCAATCGACCTCAATGACCTCTGGTCACAACTGCTTCAAACTCTCCAAATTGCGGCAGCAGCATTAACCTACCATTCCGACAAAATGAACCTGCAGGTGGGCCTTCTAAACACACTTGCGGTGTATACCGCCGGGATTGATCAAAAATTTGAGGCGCTTAACTCACTCATTACAAAAGTCCAATCCCAAGTCCAACTGGTTCAATCAACATGCTGTTGCTCCCCCATCATCGACTCTTTATTGTCTTTACCTCAATTTCTCTCTCTGGTATTAACTGGAATTAAGAAGCTACCAGTGCCAGGGCCACCCGACCCTGAGTCCCAGGCTTCCAACCCTGTTCAGGGACCATCTGCCGCGGAAGTGCAACTCCGATCTTTTCCCCCGCACCCCAAGATGCCAGCAGACTGTAATGTAATTCTCGCCGAACCATCTCACCATCACAACACATATCGGCTGTTGAAATGGGAAAAAAAAGACAGTGGAAGAGTCAGAACAAACACATAGTGGAAACCAAAAACTCCAGTATAAGTAACCTCATGAAGACCAACCCAGAGTCAATATGGGAACAGCCCACTACGCCAGGAGTAAACCCGAGATTGCAATTGACAGCAGAACCATCGGTGTCTCAAACAGAACTTCTACAATCGAGCAGTCACATAGTAGGGCCATCCCAAGATCTATGACTCTCCCTGTAGCCATCCATTCAAGCAACACTTGGATCCAACCAATTTTCAACAGAGGCATTTACAACTGACAAAAGGCGTCCGGGATCTGTAAATTCCCAGATGCTACTTCTAGACACCAGCGCCATCATTCTAGCAACAGTGGTGCTTAACAATAGCATAGTTAAAGAGCTCGACGATCGGAACCCGCCAACTTCATTTAGCTACCAGCAGTGGGGGCTACACGCAAAAGATCCCCCGCCCTACCTTCAATTTCCCATCATCGAGCATTGTCTCTTCCATCGCCTGCCATATGTACAACTAAGCAGGTGCCAGAAGAAACTCTAAGCCAACAAAGTCATTAACTACCGACGAGGTCTCTAGACAAGCAACTGATAGCCCCGGCACTAAACTGCTGCTAACTCCAGAATACGTTTCCAGAGGCCCTCATGATATCCTCAACCGAGGGAACATTCAAAGACTTTTCAAATCATCCCCGGATTTAAGCATTTTGCAATCAAAAGATATCATTGCCATCGAATTTGTACCAACCACAGGTACTCAAGTCAGCGAAGCAACTCAAATCACATTAGCAGCTCCAGCAATTCGAGAACTGGTTCAGTCAAAAGCCAATCAATTTACAAACTGGGAAATAATAATAACAAGGCCCAGAGTCCCCCGGTACCCATCAATACTAGAAAATAATCAGGTTCACACTCACAGCACAACTTCAGCTCCTTTTTCAGTACTAAAGTCTGCAAGCAGCCGTTGGCCAGCAGCAACCCCAGAGAATATATTTAACCAGAAAAATCCTGAAAGGATAGACTGGTCATGGCTACCAGGAGCTTTATCCAAAAGTCAGAAAGATTGAAATACCCCCAATCACGGTCTAACCATATGTTCCTGGAACATCAACGGATTCAATCAGAAAAATCAATCCGCAGCTGCCCTTGTTTTTTTTAAAGGAACATGACATTATCCTCATACAGGAAACCTGGGCAGAAGACACTATCCCCATCGAAGGCTACCTAGAATTTATGTCCCTTGCCTTAAGATGGTCTAAGTGGGGCAGGCCGAGTGGTGGCATTACGATTTATGCATCAACCAAACTGTCCCAACACATTAAACAGATAAAAGTTAAAGTAGACTGGGTTTCTGGAATCGTGTTGGGAAGCCCATCCACTGATAGCCAGCTGCTCATCCTCAACATTTATATCTCCCCGGGACCCATCAAGTAAAAATCCAAAATGGATTGTTTGACCAACATTGTTTGCAACCTACTAAGTGAGCACGGCAGTATACCTAGCATAATCTCAGGAGATTTCAACACCAACCTTTATTGTAACCCTTCTGAGGACATAGGGATTGCTTCCTCAATGGTTCCCCCACACCTCGCTTTACAATCGACCCCGGTAGGAAATAGACCATCGAAACTGGGGGAGTATGCAGTCATCCAGCTAAGTAGTGTAGGATTTACCGTATTAAACGGTCGCTTTCGTACAGACATACATCCCGCCTGGACACGTTCAGATGGCCGAATCTATTCCTTTTTGGACTTCTCTCTAGGGAGCAGGGAAATACTCCCTTTGATCGAGAGCTACCAAATCACACCACAAGGTGGAGCCGACCATTGGCCTCAAATTATAACTCTATCTGCTAACATCTCATGTCATCAGGCACGTTTCTGCACCCATTCAGGTTGTCATACAGAGAACGTAAGGGGAATGAAATGGTCGGATAGTGCTGCTCTCCCTTTGATGGAAAAATGCAGCCCTCTTCTTCATTCATCACTGGATAAAGATTCCTGTCATCACTGGCTGGGTTAGCTTCATAAACCAATTATTCGAAGAAGTTCCACCTAAGAGGAGCACCCGGCAACAAGCATTTCAATTTTGCATCTCACCAGCTACAAAAAGACTAAAGGCACAAAGAAACCGAGCCCTGCATTTGTCAAGGAAGAGCCCAGGAAACAAAACTTTATCCAATATTTACAAGCAAGCCCAAACAGCTTTCAAGCTTGCAATAGAAAGGGAAAAACAAGCAGTCTTGCATCAGTTTTGATACAATTCTGGTCTCTTGTAAACAGGGGCTTACGTGGCAGAAGCGGCCATGGTAGCACAAACATCAGTGCCGACGAATGGAGCCAGTTTCTAACATCTCATTTTAGCGACTGCACCAATAGGGATGACCATTCCAACTTCTTCTGCCCAGCCAACTCCGCGACACCATATTCGGAAGTTAAGGGCCCAACCCGACCTGGCCTTAACCCCCCAGTTAGCAACGCTATTGAAGAATTAATAAACAAGGGGCACATGAAAAACAATGACACAACGATGGAGACTATACAGAAAATATGATCTTATGCGTCATAAGAAAAGCCAGAGCCGAAGGAGCTCCTGGGCCAAACGGTCTTCCCTAGGCCATGTTCAAATCGGACGTTGAACTATGGTCAGCTTACTTGGGCCCCCGTTTCTCCTTTGCAGGTTAAATAATACCATTCCAGAGTCATGGAAAGGTGCTAGTATTCACACAATTTATAAAAGCGGGAAGAGAAATTACCCCAATAATTACCGAATAATAGCACTCCTCGACGTCTAGTCCAAATATTCTGCCAACATTTTATTGGAAGAGTTGTTGGCCTGGGCCGATGCAACAAAGCACCTTCCTTTTAATCAGATGAACTTCGTGGCCAACTCCGGCATAACAACTAACTTACTCACCCTAACCGTCCTGATAGAGAAAGCAGTTGTTCAAGAAAATCAACTTCATTGCTGCTTTGTTGATTTCAAAGCGGCCTTTGACCGGGTGCCCCGGGGCCTGCTGTGGCAAAAACTAGAATCCTGGGGCATACCTCCGGCCCTTTTAAACGCCATAGTTCAACTTCACTCGGAAACATGGATCAGAATCAAGTTGGGTGAAGGCTCCCATGTTTCCAGGAAGATTGAAACCAAAAGTGGCGTCAAACAAGGCTGTGTGTTGGCCCCACTCCTTTTTAACCTGTTCATATCGGACATATCCCCAACACATGATAGTGTCCACTGCCACCCCCTCAACTAGACGGAACTCACATCAGTAACCTGTTATATGCGAAAGACCAGGTGCTACAAAGTGACTGAAAGAATTCTGTGGAACAAATCCCTCACAGCCGGCGCTAAAGGCAGTTATCAAAAAGAGCGTTCGGCTGTGGTCCTTTCACTCAGACAGGGCAACACTGTCAAGAAGGAAACATGCTTGGGCAGTGATTTCTGATTTTAAACCAGGCGCTGAGTCAGCCTATTTATTAAGCACGTTCGAACTTTATTGGAAACTAAAGTTTATTGATCTGAGGATGGGTGAATGGCCTTTTTTAAAGTATCTCCCCAAACGGCGCCGACCCAGCATTAGTATTAAATGTAGGATGTGCGGCTATTATTCAGATACAATGGAGCACATAGTCTGTGTATGCCCTGCAATGCTCACAGCTAGACGGTTTTTATTGCGAGGAGAGTGGAACAGGCTAGGAGTACGATCATGTCGCCAAGCCATAAAAGCACCTTAAACCCAGACAACACATAGCCGAACATTGGGCTCACCAAATTTGTCAATACAGCATCAAAAATGTTGGCAAAGACCAGCACCACAAATCTCCCCAACCCCCACAGTGCCACAAACAGTTTATAAGCTCAACCACAGAATCCATGCTTGCTAACAACTGCTGATTAGAGCCTGGCTTTATAGCTGAACATTAACAGTATTCAGAGCTGAAGAGAGTTTAAAGAAAAAATCTGTTTTCCAGTTTTTTTAATCAATTGTTTTTTATACGAATGAATTGAATGTATTTTAAGTTGTAATGGTTTTAAGTAATCAAAAAATAAATATATTATTATTATCCCAGGGGTTCCCTCTTTCAGGAAAAAATAGAGAGACTAAGCAGGAACAATGTAAGGTAATGGGTAGACAAGGCAGGTCAAGGTTAAAATATTAGTAAGCTTAAGGGAGGATATTTTCTGGCAACTTCAGTAAACGGAAAGCAGAAGTAGTAGTGTCTTGAGGTATAGGGGTTGATGTTCAGGAATCTAGAAGTGATTGTAGATGATTTGGTGATATATTGATGTGGAGTATTTCACTATTATCCTACACCAATGCCAACTTAAAACAGAGGGTAGAGCAGGTTGTAAGCAATTCAACTCAGAATGTACTTTATAATCTCACAGTTTTCAATAGTTCACCCACAATGCATTAATGCAAGAACAGTGCAGTTTATCCATGTACCAACATAACAGATATTTTGTAGTCAAACACATGCTCAGCCATTTTGGACATCTCCTGAGTGCATTTTTGGTCTTTTTTTCTGCAGTAACATATGAGCAGAGTCCAATTGCCCCTGAGCAGAAGGAATGCTGTTTAGATCTAATATTCAATAACCACACCAACACTGTGGCTTCAAGAAAGACAAAGGTGTTCCACACACAAAGACATACATGGATTCTGAAAAACACAGAAAACAGGATTCTGAATCTCAACTCCCAGAATATCAGAATATCGAGGAGAGAATATTGAGCGACAACATTTCGAAAGGTAAGAGCGTATAGGAAAGCATGCATTTACTCTTCCTAACTCAACATTTATGTACCTTGAAGACATGTGTTATATATGTACCAAATAGGTAGACATATGTGGAGTTAGGTATAGAAAAGATAGGCTTAATTACCTGTTGATGTTCAGGGCCAGACTGGAAACCCAAGCAGCCCTGGCAATTTTGTTGGACTGGCCCCCCCACTCTCCGGGGGAGGGGGCACAAACATCAAGCACTGCTGCTTAACAAAAGTGGCCCCAGGCCTTGCTCCTATTGCAGCATTGCTCCCAATAACAAAACCGGCTCCCACTGCTCTAAAACCGGCCCCTTCCCTTCCAGTCTCCCGAGCAAACCCCAGATGCCCGCTGCAGCCGGTCCGACCCTGTAGATGTTTTTTCTCAATATTTTGTCCTCGATAGTCTGTCCCATTGATATTCAGGAGTCAATATTGAGGCTGCATGCCAGAAAAGAGGACACAAGACAACAAATACCCCTCTAAGGAAAACATCAAAAACCATTAAAAGAGTGTCTCAGAAGGCTTCCATTAGATGTTTTACTACCCAAATAACTGAAAGGGTATTCAAATGAACTTCATGTATTCTAATACACACCAGGCATTGCATGAGCACAAACCACTCCTAAAAAAAAATTATACTTTCGCAAAATGTGGCATAACTAGAACAATTACAATGAAAATATTAGCTAATATACCTTTGGAACATTGCATTCAGAAATGATTGGAAAATTACAGTTTTCTGAACAAAACAAAGTTATTTAAAACCCACACAAAGAAAACAAGGAACTCAAGTTTTCAACAACCTGCTGACCCTTTTTTTAACAAACAAAATGGATCATAAATTAATTCCAGGTAAACGGCTGCTCCCTTGACCCTAAATTTGGTTTACCTTATCATATTGATAAACATAATGAACAGATCAATGGTTTGTCCTATAAAGCATTAATATATTAACATGATTGTGAGGAAAACTGTATTTACATCAGTGGTACAGTTCTCCTTTTACATGATTAATCAGTTTTTATTACAATAGAATGCCTTTAAGATTTAGAGCAAAAATGTAATTTATGCCATGAGGAGTAAGATATAAATACAAAAAAGGATAAAAGTCAAGAAAAAGGAAGTTGAATAAATAAGCCACTAGGGCATCAGAACATGAGAATACCATCTTGGTTGAGGATGATAAAAACTCTTCAGAGTATAGTCCCTGAAGAGTAACTTTCACCCCATTCAAAAAAGTGTCTGTAATGCTCAATGTCATTGTGATCTGAAGTTATTAAACATGTTCACCCTGAAGACGGCTTTGAACGAATATAGTGGGGAAGATGAAATGGCACACATGGTTTAAAATTATCTACAGTTTTACTGAGGGTTTTTAAAAATGGAATTTAAGGTGTTCGTGCTACTTTACTCACCCGGTGTCAGAGTGCTTCAAGAGAATGGTTTTTATCCCGTGGTAAATCTCAGGCTCATGTATAAACAGAACCACAGAAACATTTACTCAATCAAAGGAATTTTTTTATGCATTAGTCATTTTGGGGGGGAGGAAAAAAGGGGGGTAGTAAAACATACAGTGGAGGGACATGTGAAGAGTAAAGAGAGGAAAAATCAATTCAGCTAGAAATGCATGACATCAATTCACCGAAATGCCTGGTGTAGCGGAAGTGGCATAACAGGCTCTTTGACCTCCACTTTCACTCACACACGCATGCTTAAACATACACACAAATTTACACACTTACACTCTCTCACAAATAAACACTCTCAGCAGCAAGCACACACATAACATACATTTAAAAGCAGTTTTTACGAGGCAAGATGGCGCCTGATTAGTAGCAGCCTGGCATAGCTCCGCCGGTCTCGCCCTAAACTGATTCAAAACTCTGCCATGGCGTGGTAATCTCTTTCACTTTTAAATAGCTTTATTCGACAGCATGTATCATAAAAGCATCGAACAGCATCTATGCAATAAAAAAAAAATCTGTACAATAAAGGACAAATGTAGTACAGAGGGTTGTTTAAAAGTCTCATGAGGTAAAATTAATAGCATCATATTTAGTTAAAAGCTTTAAACAAATTTCATAAAAAGATTTCATTCTAGGATACTTTGTACATATAAGGGAGAAATCAATCATAGTAAGCAGTGTATAAAAATATTTAAGGTGCTATTGCTATCTATATCAAAGTTAATATTTTGAGAGTTAAGTGGCAGACCAGTATAGAATATGGTTTATACACCTATGATAAGTCGTAACTGTCTTACAATGGGGTCACACCTTGTGTAGCTCTGATTATAATTAGCCAGGCAAGGCCTAAATACTTAGCCACTCCACATGAAAATAGGATACTAGGATCAGATTTTAGAATGCGCAGAGCGGACTGGTGGTAATCACTCACAAAGAAGCTGAAAAAGTACCTGGTAAACACTCCGTCGTATGGATCGGCTGAACTGTATGACTGCCATACTGATTTCTGTGCAGCGCCGGGATCAGCATGGGTGCTGATGTGCATCACGTCGGACGGCCGATTCACGAACAGGGAGCCGCGCGGGTCCAGCATCCTCACTCCACGTAGCCCTGCGGTGGTTCTCCACAACGTCCCGCTGTGAGATAAAGCTATTGGGACTCTATGATTTACTGACGGTCTCGCTAGACACGGAGAAAAGCGGGAATCACCACTGCAGGTTTCAACAGCAGCTATCTTGTTTCTTGGACTCCCGTGATACGGGAGATAAACAAGATAAGCAAGTAAGGATGTCGGGGTGAGGGGTAAAAAGTTTAAAAGTGAAAAATAATCAACAATTGGCCCCCATAATAAATAAAGCAACACTGCTGAATTGACCAGAAAGTTCACAGAGAAGCCAAGAAACACGGGGGCAGAAAACAAGGAGCAAACCGAGCAAGCGATCTCTGAGGATAAGCGAGTGGCAAAGCAAAGTAAAAAGTCACAAACCAATTACACCAAGCTTTTGGACACTGCCCAAATCCACAATTCTCAGCCCTTAATTTCCAATATGTTTGGTCCATTAGAGTTGGGAAGACTTCATAATAAATCCGCAGAAGGGGCTGCACCGGAAGATCTGCCTGTATTAATCACTTCAGAGGTACCCTCAACAGACGGGGGGGGGTTCAAAATCTTGCTGCCTCCTCACCGGTCATACCCGCAATACCGGTCTCACACTCCACCGTACCCTCAGCAAATGCAGGAGCAGCCGCAGAGCCAGGAACAAAAGCTGGGAACTCGCAGCCGAATGATGTTCCCTCAACCGCTCTTCCTGCCCCGGATTCAAGAGCTTCAGTGATGGAACTTAGCGCAATAAATAATCAGCTAGAATACTCTGGAAACTCTGAAAATCCCGATATCCTGGAAAACCCTATCCAGTCACAGATGAATCAGAACTGTACGAGACTGGTATATCTACATCCAGCGATGGGGATGACAACGGAGGGACGCATGATTAGGGAAGCAGCATGGACTCAGAGACCCCATGGCAAATGGCAGCACAAAAAAGAGAAGTCAGAAAAGTAAAAGAAAAAAAGACAAAATGGACACAAAAGCGGTGTAACCACGGCTCAAGAAAGCAACCCCGAGCTCTGATGGGATTACTCATCCTCTCAGTTTGTGACTCCATCAGATTGTACTGTACGCTCAGCTGGCAACCTCCCAGCAATGGCCGATTTGGGGAATGGAAACACCAGAAGCAAGGAAGGACCTACCCTCGCTGAAGTCTTACATTCAATCAAGGGCTTCCAAGAAGAGGTCAAGCTGGATTACCGAAGAAAACGACAAGCCACACAGAAACTGCAAGGTGCAATCAGGAAAGTGGGCTGAACCTGCATGGAAATCACTGATAGAATGTCGTCTGTTGAAGTGCGCACCGAGAACCTAGAAACAGATGTTTCCTCACTATAAGTACAGGGAGATACGCATGATGCTATCGTCAAAGATTTAATGGTGAAAATCGAGGAACAGGAGAACAGATTGCGATGCAACAATCTTCGCATTCTTGGGGTCCCGGAAGGTCTGGATGGGAGCGACCCTAGTGCTTATATAATCTCGTTCTTTAAAGGTGCATTTCCTGAGATGCAATCCTAGGACTGGGATAAGGAGCTCACCGATTTCTTCTGACACTCTCTAAACGACCTGCATCTCAAGACCAATACCCCCGTGCAATTTCAGTTTACTTTGGAAACTTTCTCCAACGACAAGCTCTCTTTGATTCAGCAAGACCTACAAGTAAGAAGGAATTTAATGGCATCACTTTTTTCACCAGGCCAGACTTTGCACATGCAACGGTGGACCGAAGATGGAGGCTGAGGCAACTATTTGCACCTTTTCAACAAATTGGGGCTATGGTATATCTACAGAATCCAGCACGCCTACAAATTATTTTTAACGGGGTCACCCGCAGCTTTATTTCAGAAGTTCGGGCTCAAGCCTATCTGCAAGAGATCACAGAGTCAAGAAGAGACAGAACCAAGGTCTAAACAATTATTGATTCAAGGCTCAACATTTAGACTCAATGCAGCAAATTGGGGATATTACCAAAGGAGCCGACATAGATATAGTGAATAGTTTAGGGTACGGGCTGGACCGGAGGGGGGAGATACAGGATTCTGTTTTCTCAGACGCCCTCATCCTGGCTCTCCGAGAACCAGGTAGCCTCAATGGTTGGTGGTGGGTGGGAGGGGTGGTCTATGGGGTTGGCACAAGAAGGGATGTCTCAAATGGTCTTCTCAATCTGATTCTTAGTGAGTAAATTATGCATTGCAACGATTAATGTCTGCAGCCTTAATGATCCTAAGAAACGACGCAATGCTGCCATTGCTCTTAGGCTACTTAAAGCTTATATTTTATGCTTGCAGGAAACTCATATCACAAGAACTCAGATTCACCTTTTAGACTCACTTGGCTATACAGTGGTAGGGGCCACAACACAAGATGTCATGGTACGGGGGTGGCAGTATTATCCACGAAACGTTCAATCCACTTTACACAAACACTAGCTGATCAATATGGGAGGTGGGTTATCACTGAGTGTCACCGTGCAAATGAGGATCTACTCACGATATGTACTTTATGTGGCAGCAGCTCAGATGACCCCGCAATTTTTGAAGCTATGAATAATTGAATTGGCCAAATGGCTGCTACCTTTAATCATATGTGGTGATTTCAATATTAATTTGCCTGCTAATAAGAACATAGCCCTAGATAAAAATTGGATCTATTGTGGTCGGAAACCAAAGGTTTTTAAAGCCTTGAGGATTTTATGCAACACACAGGCACTCACTGACATTTGGCATTTACAACACCCCACCGATTCTGGCTATACCTTTTATTCTTTTCCACACAATAAAATGGTGAGATTAGATTTTATTTTTGCATCTCATTCAATTCTTCACTTATGTTCAATAGAAAAGACCCCACATACAGTGTCGGACCATAATCCTTTAGATGTGGAAATAAAAGGGGTAACAGTGGTTACTAGTGAATTGGTCAGCTGGACCTTTGAACGATCCCTGCTTTTAAATGACGAATATTGTAAACATATTAAACACTGGATTCCACAATTTATTAAGGATAATTTAGACAGCACCGAGATCAAAGTGGTCTGGGATGCACTAAAAGCATCTATAGAGGTGAGACTTTGAGGTTCTCGCTTTCTTTAAATAGGAAAAAGCGTCAACTTATGGATAATTTACAAACCAGATAAGCTGCCGCAGAAGAAAATTTAATTTCTGTTCTTAGGGATGGTAATGAGCCTGCAGACACAATTGCCAAAGTAATGTCAGCCAAATCATCCGTCATGTTGCAAATTGCCAAAAAAGGGGCTGATAGATTATCAATCTGGAGGGAGGAAGCATATGAATGCAGTGAGCAGGTCGGGCATCAACTCGCGATAAGATCAAGACAAAAAAGTACAAGGAACATCATAACAGCAATTAAAGATTCCACACAAAAAATAATCTCAGATCCAGAGGTCATTCGTAAAGTGTTTTTTACTTATTATCAAGCTTTATATCATGAAACCAGCAAGGCACAGTCAAATGATATTACAACATATCTTAATTTAATTCCAGCGGCGCAATTAACTCAAGACGACCTGGTTTTACTTGACGATCCCCCCAAATGGATAGACTCCTTTTTTTGTATAAATAGTCTTCCCAATGGCAAAGCCACTGGACTAGACAATATTCCAGCAGAATTTTATAAAAATATTTCTACTGAATTAAAAGAGGCAATGCTTCATCTATTTGTACATGTATTTAAGGGGGGGGAGACCACCTGAAAGATGGTCGCAGGCTAAAAAATTTTTTTTGTTGAAAAAGCACAAATCTGATCTAGAACCGGCCTCCTATCATCCTATAACTTTAATAAAAGTGGATAGTAAAATGTATTAAAAAATATTAGCGGTTCGATTGGGGGGGTAATCCATAAAGTAATATCACCTTAGCAAAACGGATTTATCCCCGGAAGTGGTACCGTAGATCATATCAGGAGAACTATTTCACTGTTCGACGCAGCTCATATCTCTAGGGATCCAATAGCACTTATCTTACTTGATGCCGAGAAGGCCTTTGACAGAGTTTCCTGGCTATTTCTGTGGGAGACACTGTCAAGAGTCGGCCTAGGCCACGGACTTATACAGGCATTTAAGATGCTATACTTTCAGCCCACTGCTAAACTATTTTTAAATGACACACTAACTGATATATTCAATATAACTAGAGGTACCCGTCAGGGATGCCCGAGTTCACCACTTTTGTTTGCACTATATATAGACCCCTTTTTACGATTATTGGAAGCTAATCAAAAAATTAGCCCCATTATTTTTCACCACTGGGAAACAAAAGTTTTGGCTTATGCCGACGATATTGCTCTGGTAATAGCAAATCCTGGAATATCTATGGATGAGGTTGAAACAGAGGTGGAAAGATTTGGACTCCTATCCGGATACTCCCTTGATAGATCCAAAACCCAGATTATTTGTAAGAATGTTAGTATGGGGGATGATATTCGACAGGTTGAAAATGCTACGTACCTTGGTGTGGATATTTTGGCCAGCATCAAAGAGATTGTTGACTGCAACAGAGACCCCTTGATTAATAAAATCAAACCCGAATTAACTCGATAAGATAATTTGCACCTTTCAATAATCGGGAGATGCAATCTAATTAAAATGCTTTTCTTTCCTAAATATTTGTATCTTTTAAGATCAAAGACTTGTTTTCTTGATTTATATGGGCTTATGAAAATCCCCGAAGAGCTTATAAGTATCTTTCTTTACCCAAGGAAAGGGGTGGGCTCGTCCTCCCAAAAGAAAACTTTATTATTGGGCAACCACTCTTTTGCATAATCTTAGTCTTTTTTCTGATAAGCCAACAGATAATCAGCTGAGAGATATAGCTACCCCAATAGAATTTATAATGGGCAAAGATGCTTGGGGATGGATATGGAGAATTTTGAACGATTCACATTATAAGAAGGTTCACTTTAAGACATTAATAGCCAGATTTAAGACCATGAATGCGGCTGGAAAAATGCTAGGAATGGGTGGCTTGAATTATTACTCCCCAATCTATAATAATCCCAGCCTGCCAGAAATATTTAAAGACCAAACAATTAAAAAATGGCAAAACAAAGGTTTGACAAAAATTGGTGATTTTTATTTTTTATCCGAGATAGTTTCATTTGAAATCCTTAAAGAAAGGTATGAATTGGATTGGAGAGATTTCCATAAATATTTGCAAGTACGCGATTTTTTAAAGAAAAAATGTGGTGGCCCATCAGGATTTATAAGTAATTCTGTTATAGATAACTTGAGAAAGAAACATTTAACTATTGGAATTGTGTATAATTCTCTCAACTCATTAATGCCGGACGACTTGGCAACACGGGCAAAGAAATGGGAAGAGGAAATGGAGATCTCTGAAGATTTATTTTTCTATTCAATCGAGCTAGCACAAAGTGTGTTAATTCTGGCACGGCTTCCAGCCCAGTATTATAAAATCTGCTTTTCTCTCTATTACACACCGAAAAAGATTGCGAAATGGGGGACTGGGAAAGGGACTCTCTGCCCTCGATGCTCTTTTTATCAGGCAGATCTTAATCATATGTTTGCCTCTTGTGATACATTAAGTAACTTTAAACTAGAGATTGCAAACTTTATAAAAGAAGTGCTAGGGAGAGTTATTTATCTCTCTACTTCTCTGATCTGCCTTGGGGTGGATAAGAAGACACAAGGGAAACCGGGAGAGCAACTGGTCTTCATAGGTATGGCGATATACCGGCTTTGCCTCACCTCAGCCTGGCTAGATCCATCTCCGCCAGTGTACCATCAATGGTTAACACGACTAGTGGCGAACTATGGGGCATATCAACAACAACCGGCGATAATTATCGCTCAGCGCTCTTAGCGTGAGGATAATTATCGCCGGCTAGCGTGAATTTTTATTGCTGAGATAGTGTGCTATTAGCAACGCTTATCTCAATAGCGATAAAAATCTACACGCTAACAGGCTAACGTGAGATTATCGCTGGAAACCCAGCGATAATCACACGTTACCTTGTTGATAGGGACAGGCAAACTTAGCCATGATATCCTCCTTCCATAGGATATCATGGCTAAGTCAGAAAATTAGCAGACGTAAAAAAGCAGCGTTAACCGCGGTTAGCGCTGCTTTTTTTGTCTCTAACAGGGTTAGCGACATTCTTGATAATAGGAGAAATGTCGCTTAGCGACATTTCTCCTATTATTTTACTCTGGAACGCCCCCTTTGCATCTCATTAGAGATGCAAGGGGAAGCGTAGAGTAAAAGGGTGCTAACATGCAAATTTGCGTGTTAGCACCCTGTTGTTGATAGGGTGCTAGTTTTATCTCTGCTTTTTTGGCTTTTAAAGCCAAAAAGCAGAGATAAAGCCCTTGTTGATATGCCCCTAAAATTTTGAAAAAGCAATCTACAAAAAAAGAGGAACGCTATCCTGCTCGAAAGGCTTAAAGATTTGGGAACCGGTGGCTTGAGAGATAATTCTTCGGGTCGGATATCTTGGACTTTTTTTTTTTGTAGATATGAACTACATGTAATAATGTGCTAGCCCCGGAGAGGGTGGGGTGGGTGGGAGGGATTAAAACAAAAAATTGTGCATGAGGCAACGCTGCTGATTTAATACAACTTTTTTCTCTTTCTTCCCCTCTTCTTTTTTCAAATTTGTACTTTTGAGTAGATGGTATAATGGTAATTACATTTGTTGTCCTATTGTTCGTATTTTTCCTTCATAATATGAATGAAATTTGAAACGCTGTACTGTAATCATGCACTATAATAAAAATACAAAATAAAGCATTTTTTACTTACCTCAGGTTCTCTCGAAGGACATATTCCAGCCTATTGAGAGTGGACCCTCAGCTGCCCCCTGTGTTCCTGGCACTGAATTTGCCACTCTGAGGCCAGGGATATCCAAGGCAGTGCTAGCAGGGGCTGCTCCTCTGCTAACGCGGGGGAGCATCGCCCTAGTGCTTTACGAGCAATGCAGAGGAAAAATAAAACGATAATAACAAAGAATTATTATCATTTTTTTTCCTTCCTAGGTGCGGGGCTGGCCAGAGCAAGGGCCAGGGGTGGAGTGGTGAGCATACTCAAAGTGCACATGAATGTTCAATGGGCTTCCCAAACATTCATGCACACTTTGGATGTTCCCTACCAGGCTGCAATAAACAGCCTGGTGGGTAACATGCACAGGCTACCTATCCTGACGGGGGTCTGAGCGGCGTGCCGATCGCAATGCTGCAATGCAGCGTTGTGATTGGCTTAGGTGAACTTAGGGGAACCAATCACAATGCTGCATTGCAGCGTTATCATTGGCTTAGGGAGCCTGAGATCACGGGTGTTTCCTGGGAGAAGGAAAAACAGTGGCTGGAATGCGACCAGCAGGTAAATTTGCTTCATTCTTTTATTTTCTCAGCCGCCCCTCACCTCTACCTACCACCGTTCCCTACCAGCTGACACTGAGTGCTAGGGGTAGCAAATGGCAAGCCAGGGTTTGCAGCTCCGACCCCTGGCGTCCCCTAAATGACATCTCTGTAGAAAGGTTGAGAAAAAGGGGACAGGTTATTAGCATAATATAGCTTTTTGATAAAATGGACTGATCTGGCCAGATACATTACCTCTGAGTTCACTGCTTGACTGCTAGAACTTTAAAAAATAACCTTTAACCCATTTCTTTAGGCTGCCTGATTTATTTTGACATTTCCTGCTCTTTTTTCACTTTTTCATTTTGAAATAATACGTTTGTAAATAATTGTGTTTACACATTTTTGCTCTAATTCTAAATGTGAGAACATGGTGACAATTGATATATGAAGTGTGTGAAATAAAAACTGTTATTTTTGGATTTCTGGCACTGGACATAAACTGTTTTCTTAATTCATCATACTCTTCTCATACAGCATTCATAATCAACTAATCAAAGTGCATAAATCAACTGCAGGTTTCATGGAAATTGGAACTTGTTACTGCTAGAACTGTTTGTTTATCTTTCCATAAAAACAAATTACCATTTATGATGTTGCTTCTGATTTGAAACTGAACGTAACACATGCATATCGCTAAATATTTCTGTTGCATTTCATTTGGAATCGTTATTCAGTTTATTTCCAATTTTCCCACTTATCCTTAATTTAAGGTCTCCTCTTCAGAATAATATGCAAATGTGTAGCTCATTTCCTTCTTTATTTATTCATTGAACATAATATTTCTGCTGGAAATGTTGTATGTGAACAATGCTGTGGGAGGATTTATATTTAACCCTTTAAGCAGTACTTTGCGCTAATTATATACTTCTGTATGTTGTAATATGTTTCATACATATTTTTACAGGTTCTCAGTCAACCAGTTAATATAGTAATTCACCATTCTTTGTCCCAGAGATAGATCTGTCGGCCAGGTAAAGAATGATAGCATTCCATGGAATGCATTATCATAGTGGTCATGCACAACTTGCACCCCTGACTTTTTGAGTCTTGCAGCATACATAAACCCATCATCTCTTACGACATCATACATACAGGTAAGTATATAAGTTAGTGGTAATTTAGCCAATCTTTCATCATCAACCAACAGAGGTGCTGCTCTTGGATCTGTAATGCCAGGATATTTTTTTAGAAATTCTGATTTTCCGGTCTTAGGGCTGCTATAAACATGATCTTTTTTTAGATCGTCTGTCAAGAGGTTACTCCAATTTGCAAATTTAAGAAGATTGCTGGATTCCAAAGTGATTTGTGTGTTGGATTCCATAGCTTCTCTAAGAGACCTGTCGGTGGTAAAGTATTTGCTCAAGAATCTGGCCGCGCCCCTCCTTCGAAGAAAAGGCATGTGACTGTTGTCGCGAAATGACGGGGTGTCGAGGTCAATGGTCTGCAATGCTGGGTAGATCAACGCTTGCATCTTAGGTTTAAATGTGACATCAAGGTCCTCTTGCAGCTGCAAAAATAGTGACATTTTGAAATTCATTATTGCTTCATGCCTGTTTTCGCTTATTGTACACAGCAAAAATAAACCAAATAGCAATGATGTGTACCAATTGATTGTTATATAATAATCAAAACAGTTTAGAAATCAGATGACACCCTATATAGTGTCTCTGAGAATCCCTTGCATCACTCGAATAAAAACATGCTTCTCTTATTAATATTCTGAAATAATAACTGTGAAGTGATCCAATGTCAAGTATAAAAGCAAAACAGTGATCGGTGGAATGCTTGAATCATTCTCAGCCACTGAATATTACTCTGGTACATATTCCAGTCACAAAACTGAAAGGACACTGTTCCAACAATAGGGTGCAGATAGACACCCATATGCTTAAAGATAAAAAGGGAGAAGATTCTAGGTTCACTGGACCCACCAAATGAGGGGAAGAACGTGTCTTGCCTCTTGTTGCCCTCACACACCCCAAGGGGTGTCATGCTTCATCATCGGGCAGTTGCTCCTCGTTGGGCCGGCGCTGCAATCCCCAACGGGTCCCCCGAAGGGTCACTTTGGCGGAGATCTTTTGAGACATGCCGGATGGTGCATGTGGGTATGTGGGGTGTGGGTCCAAAATACGGGTAACAAAGTGCGTGCATCGTGGTTTAAAATTGACCAAGGGTGGCCTGACAAAATTATAGTGTATAGCAGCACCCTTGTCAGAATAAAAGCTCATAAATCGAGTATCATCCCAAGGGGCACATTTGTGCCGCGGTATCATAGACATGGTCAACATGTTTCACGCCTCTGTTGCCATAAACGGTCGTTGGCGCTTCTTCAGGACCAGGATTGAAGAGTGTAGTGAAGTGCACGTGAAGGAATGTTAAAAGATAAATACCCATTATACATGTCAGGGCGGGTCATTGTACTGCTCCTGATCACAACCTAGAACAGAAAGGAAAAGAAAGAAAGTACATCAGATGTGCATTAGCGTTGCTTAATGCAGCATAGTGTGCCACAGCTGTGTGCGCCACATACCAATGCCCCAAAAAAAGAAAAGAAAACAGCACGAGACCACAGAGGGGTAAGGTATCCCCTAATTAAACACAGGACATGTAAGAAAGGTTCAGGGCCGTAATATGGTGAGCCAGCATTATCAAGGGGCCCACACTGTGGGGAGGAAGAGTACTAGCCCACCCCATAATTAAACTAGGGTACCCTTAGCCCCACCAAATCCCCAGAAGAGTCAATAACCTCCATCAGAGAAACCTACACCTTTCTAGTGGAATTTCTTACCTCCCAAATAAACTGCACTCGCTCCAAAGACTGTGGGCAGTAGACGCCCGCACCATGCCGGGCTAGCAAAAACAGACATTACAAAAGTATGTATATCGATAATAAATATACATCCAAAGGTACGAGCATTAGGCTCAAAGTTGAAAATTAGGTCGCACATCCTCATCGTTCAATGTCTTACTCACAAAATATCACACATGCCAGCGCCCATGCACCTATCGTTTGCCGCCGCCAAGTCAAATGAGCAGCAGTGGCCGCGCGACGGAAGATTTTTAAAGAAAAAACAAAGCGCATAGGTGCCGTGGGCGTGCTCTAGTTCCGGGGTGTTCCTCTGTCCCATATGGGGACGGCGCATGCGTACAAACTGGCCCCAATGCGCATGCGTGGCCGGGGAATGCTAATCCCCAGCGCATCGACATCCCGAGTGGAGACTAATTAACAAGGCAGTCTGAGGGAATACGTTGAGCCACAAACCAGTATACAGGTAACTGCGTACACCGGAGAAGTGTGTGCTTCTATGTGAGCTGGAAATTACAAGGAACGATAAGGGAGCCCTCCAGGGACAGTCTCATTTCAGCGACTTATGTCAAACATTAAAGTACCTTTTATTACTGGTGACTTATTAAACAGGGTGTTGTACCCAAACCTCACACGTGTAAAAATACCAGATCCATGTAAGCCTGTCGTTATAGTAGGAGGTAGGTAAAAGAAGTGGAGGGAAAGGGGGGGAAAAGGGGGGGGGACAAAAAAGGGGGGACGGCCACCAATATTCATACACCCTTAGTAAGTTTCTATAGTGTATCCCTGAGAACCTCCCATCCTGGTGATACCAAGGACTCGTGTGGAAAAAGAGTTGAGAAATAGAAGGGATAGTAAAGATAATTGGTCCCTCGGCAGAGCCGCCGTGTATTAATAATATCAAAAAAAGGGGGGGGGGGGACCTGAGAGCCAGTTAATGGTCCAGTGTCCGTGCTCCCACGATTACATGTAACAAAACTGAAAGGACACTGTTCCAACAATAGGGTGCAGATAGACACCCATATGCTTAAAGATAAAAAGGGAGAAGATTCTAGGTTCACTGGACCCACCAAATGAGGGGAAGAACGTGTCTTGCCTCTTGTTGCCCTCACACACCCCAAGGGGTGTCATGCTTCATCATCGGGCAGTTGCTCCTCGTTGGGCCGGCGCTGCAATCCCCAACGGGTCCCCCGAAGGGTCACTTTGGCGGAGATCTTTTGAGACATGCCGGATGGTGCATGTGGGTATGTGGGGTGTGGGTCCAAAATACGGGTAACAAAGTGCGTGCATCGTGGTTTAAAATTGACCAAGGGTGGCCTGACAAAATTATAGTGTATAGCAGCACCCTTGTCAGAATAAAAGCTCATAAATCGAGTATCATCCCAAGGGGCACATTTGTGCCGCGGTATCATAGACATGGTCAACATGTTTCACGCCTCTGTTGCCATAAACGGTCGTTGGCGCTTCTTCAGGACCAGGATTGAAGAGTGTAGTGAAGTGCACGTGAAGGAATGTTAAAAGATAAATACCCATTATACATGTCAGGGCGGGTCATTGTACTGCTCCTGATCACAACCTAGAACAGAAAGGAAAAGAAAGAAAGTACATCGGATGTGCATTAGCGTTGCTTAATGCAGCATAGTGTGCCACAGCTGTGTGCGCCACATACCAATGCCCCTAAAAAAGAAAAGAAAACAGCACGAGACCACAGAGGGGTAAGGTATCCCCTAATTAAACACAGGACATGTAAGAAAGGTTCAGGGCCGTAATATGGTGAGCCAGCATTATCAAGGGGCCCACACTGTGGGGAGGAAGAGTACTACCCCACCCCATAATGAAACTAGGGTACCCTTAGCTCCACCAAATCCCCAGAAGAGTCAATAACCTCCATCAGAGAAACCTACACCTTTCTAGTGGAAGTTCTTACCTCCCAAATAAACTGCACTCGCTCCAAAGACTGTGGGCGGTAGACGCCCGCACCATGCCGGGCTAGCAAAAACAGACATTACAAAAGTATGTATATCGATAATAAATATACATCCAAAGGTACGAGCATTAGGCTCAAAGTTGAAAATTAGGTCGCACATCCTCATCGTTCAATGTCTTACTCACAAAATATCACACATGCCAGCGCCCATGCACCTATCGTTTGCCGCCGCCAAGTCAAATGAGCAGCAGTGGCCGCGCGACGGAAGATTTTTAAAGAAAAAACAAAGCGCATAGGTGCCGTGGGCGTGCTCTAGTTCCGGGGTGTTCCTCGTTCCCATATGGGGACGGCGCATGCGTACAAACTGGCCCCAATGCGCATGCGTGGCCGGGGAATGCTAACCCCCAGCGCATCGACATCCCGAGTGGAGACTAATTAAGAAGGCAGTCTGAGGGAATACGTTGAGCCACAAACCAGTATACAGGTAACTGCGTACACCGGAGAAGTGTGTGCTTCTATGTGAGCTGGAAATTACAAGGAACGATAAGGGAGCCCTCCAGGGACAGTCTCATTTCAGCGACTTATGTCAAACATTAAAGTACCTTTTATTACCTTTGACTTATTAAACAGGATGTTGTACCCAAACCTCACACGTGTAAAAATACCAGATCCATGTAAGCCTGTCGTTATAGTAGGAGGTAGGTAAAAGAAGTGGAGGGAAAGGGGGGGAAAAGGGGGGGGACAAAAAAGGGGGGACGGCCACCAATATTCATACACCCTTAGTAAGTTTCTATAGTGTATCCCTGAGAACCTCCCATCCTGGTGATACCAAGGACTCGTGTGGAAAAAGAGTTGAGAAAAAGAAGGGATAGTAAAGATAATTGGTCCCTCGGCAGAGCCGCCGTGCATTAATACTATCAAAAAAGGGGGGGGGGACCTGAGAGCCAGTTAATGGTCCAGTGTCCGTGCTCCCACGATTACATGTAACAAAACTGAAAGGACACTGTTCCAACAATAGGGTGCAGATAGACACCCATATGCTTAAAGATAAAAAGGGAGAAGATTCTAGGTTAACTGGACCCACCAAATGAGGGGAAGAACGTGTCTTGCCTCTTGTTGCCCTCACACACCCCAAGGGGTGTCATGCTTCATCATCGGGCAGTTGCTCCTCGTTGGGCCGGCGCTGCAATCCCCAACGGGTCCCCCGAAGGGTCACTTTGGCGGAGATCTTTTGAGACATGCCGGATGGTGCATGTGGGTATGTGGGGTGTGGGTCCAAAATACGGGTAACAAAGTGCGTGCATCGTGGTTTAAAATTGACCAAGGGTGGCCTGACAAAATTATAGTGTATAGCAGCACCCTTGTCAGAATAAAAGCTCATAAATCGAGTATCATCCCAAGGGGCACATTTGTGCCGCGGTATCATAGACATGGTCAAGATGTTTCACGCCTCTGTTGCCATAAACGGTCGTTGGCGCTAATCAAAACAGTTTAGAAATCAGATGACACCCTATATAGTGTCTCTGAGAATCCCTTGCATCACTCGAATAAAAACATGCTTCTCTTATTAATATTCTGAAATCATAACTGTGAAGTGATCCAATGTCAAGTATAAAAGCAAAACAGTGATCGGTGGAATGCTTGAATCATTCTCAGCCACTGAATATTACTCTGGTCCATATTCCAGTCCCCTATGAAACTCCAGGCAGAAACCAGACACATATTTTGTAACACTTTCAGCTAGTATTGTTTTTAGTCCATTAAGATCTGTAAAGATCTTTGTGAATGAAACAAAATTCCCCCCTTCCATATCTGACCTGTTTACATTGGAAATTGTTTACTAATAAATAAATACATAAATAATTGTTTTTTAAATCTACTTTTCTTTTGATTTAAATGTTAAATATCTGGAATGAATATATATCTCTATGGAAAGAATGGTCATATCGAACCATGGCATCCTACATCCGAACTTCGATATTTCTTTGTGCCTTGTATTATTCCTCATATCTGATCCACGCTGTGCCCAGCCTCATTGGTAAAAAACAACAAGCTATTTGTCACACTGAAGCAAACAATTGAGAAGAACTCCAGTATAGATCAGATCCAAAGAACTATGTAGCCGTTGACCTGCAGGATGTTGTGCTTGCACAAGTATGCTTCGAGACCACTCCCAGGCATATTGGTTGCAGGAAAAATACACAGTAGCTGAAATCAGAACCACACAGCCAGCTTGCACCTGGTATCTCAGGATACTAAACAAAGTGAGTCTTGGTCATAAACACATATGGTTCATACTTCTGATGAGCTCATAGAGGGCTGTACTACCTCACACAAGCATTATGGCCCTCTCAAACGTCCAATACATTCCTGCTTTGGTTAGTTCAGGTAAGGAGTGTCTACCTTTTTCCAACAGAGTAATGTTGGAAGAAATTGGGTCACTGTTTGATGGGGATTGAAACCTACTCAAGCAGCAGCCACAATCCTTGTCTGGGTGAAGTCACAAGCAAACGCCAAATTAATCTGTGCTCAACCATCTGGTGGATTGGCACAGAGCAGTCGGGCTTAATTTAGATGCAAAGTGTGAAGTATTTATGCCTCACTTAAAAAGTAATGAACACAGAAATAACCCGACATATTTAGAAAAATAGAGTACATTTTAATGATTGAAATCAGACACAAATACATGGGAACATAAGAAGGCTATCACTTTCGAGGAAGATAAAAACTCTTCAGATTAAAGTCTCTGAAGAGTGATTACCTTTGTGGACCAAATTGAGCATTCGTAGAAGGCAGCTGAATTTGAAGTTGCTTGCAGAAGCTATGAGATTTACTAAATTGAAGAAGATGTATTTGAAATAATTCTGTTTTTTTTCCTCATGGTAGAGATATTGTGATCTGAAACTTTTGAAAATATTCACCCTCAAGTAGGCTTCTAAAGAACTTTGGGCCTAATTAACAAAGGGAACTTACACTTTCAGTAATTGTACTTTCTAGAGTAAACTTAATACTTTTCAGTATTCACAAATTGCTCTTTTGTAGCAGCTTACATTTAGGTAGTACTTTACACTTTTGTGGTATGTTTAGCAATGCAAATGGTCAACCATTGGTACTGCAAAAAACCCTCATAGAAAATAAGGGAAATAGGGACTTACTATGAAATTGTAAGTTACTAGAAAAGTACAGTTTGTGAATACTGAAAAGTAGTAAAGTTACTCAATGGTGTGAAAAACTAGAAAAGTGCAGTTTGTAAACCAGGCCCACAGTTGAAAAGATAACATGGCACTGATGGCTTAAAAGTATCTACATTTTTACTGACTGTGTGTTTCTGAAAAGTTTAAATATGTTATATATATATATATATAGATGTGGATACACAGTGCCAATCACGGACCAACTTATCTTAGTACTAGACCGCTATGCGCCAGCACCCCAATCACCGCGCTATCTACTCGCAGATGCACTGACCATAGTCACCAATATTATCGTGTGATTTGCAACAAAGAACCCAACTAAATAATGACATGAAATACTTACAGGTTTCTCAGGTTTTTTAATTATGAATTGATTAAAATGCTTATTATAGGGCAATAATGTTTTCCTGTATGTAATACGGTTTATATTAATTGCGACACAAATGTATTTCTGAAAGCCATGATTGACTGAGTCTTTTTTCACTTTCACTCCCCGTACGCCGTGACGTGCTCAACACGAATTTGTTTATATACTTCCTGGTTCACCATAGAGGTCATGTGACCAAGGATGCTTGACAGCCGAAACGCGTCTTTTCGCCCCCTCGTGTAAATAAACCTTGATTTTTCAGCAAGACCAGTGTGGCTCGTCTTCTTTCCAAGTGGAACTGTGGGGAGAATTGCTTTGCAATATGTATATATATATATTATCTACTGGTGGTCGCCAGTAGATAGTTATAGTTAGGACCGAGTTCCCATAGGAAATCTGAAAATTCTATTTTGAATAACTTTGGCGCTGGTTGACTTATCTTCGTGAAATTTTCAAAACTAATGGGGCGCTCCGCTCAGCTCATACCCTGAAAGTCTCGGGGTGATTTGTCAAGCGGGGGCTGAGAAAAAAGAGGGGTCCCAAAACGCATTTTCCCCATGCATTTTCCCATAGGACCTTTAGTCGAAGGTACAGCCCGAACGGCTGAACAGAATTACTTGAAATTTGGCAAAGAGGTAGTCCTCAGGTCAGGCATGTGCCTTTTGCATATATGGTGTCAATCTGTTCAGTAGTTCCTGAGAAAATCAAAAGTAAAATCACATGTATATCTGGGCGGAGCCTAACCACACATCTCATCGTGAGATCGGATTGGCTGTCAGCACTTCATTCAAGAAGTGTTGGCAGCCATCTTGGAACCAATATACATGACAGCACCTCATTAAAAAGCATTGCAGTTAATAGAAGGTTTTAAGACTTTAGTTACATTATAAATCATTTGTTGATGGTACCATACTCATTTTAGGAATTGTGGTGTGTTCTAAGGGGATTTTACCATGTGAAAAAGCCTTCTGCTGTGATATCATGAATCATGTTTGAGAGAAAACTATTTTCTCATGCTTTTCCCACAGAGGTTTGGAAGGTGATCTATAAGCTAAACTGAGAGCATATTTTCTGTAAATTCACATTATCCTTCTCAGTCATGTGAGAATGAAGTCTGACATTCTCAGTAAAACATGTACATCCAACAAGGGCAAAGACTGTCAGTTGATTCCTTTGTGTTCTACTGCAGCTCCCCAGAGTGTTCTAAAGAACAACTAGAGCGCTAACAGTCCTACTTATGACAAACGTATGGCACACCTGAAGCCATCTTGGTTGGAATAAAGTGGTAACTCTTAAAACATTTACTTTAAAAAGGAACAAAATGAGGGGGTTCATTTTGCCATAGAAAGTATGATTAGTGGTGCAGAAAGAAAAATTAGGGCACATTTTGAGTGACTTCTCAAATCCTCTTCTATTTCAAAAATTCTGACCTGCAGACTGAAACATGCACTTTCAATACCAGCAGCAGACTTCCCTGGTGAGCAGTAGCGTTACTACAGTGATCTAATAAGCAACTAGAGTGCTAACATTCTGAATTTATGGCAAATGTGTGACACATCTGAATGCCTTCTTGATGGAATCAAAGTAAAAAACTGAAAGTATTTCCTACTGAGGAGACTGTAGTAAATGAGGAAATTAGGAAACATCATAACAAATAAGTCTCCCAAAATGGCCACCAGAGACAAAAGAGCCCAAATGTAGCCCAAATATCACCCAGATGTAGCCCAAGTATAACCCAGTGACAGAATGTCCCAGAGTGTTCTAACGAACAACTAGAGCGCTAACAGTCTTACTTATGACAAAAGTATGGCACACCTGAAGCCATCTTGGTTGGAATAAAGTGGAAACACTTAAAACATTTAATTTACAAAGGAACAAAATGAGGGGGTTCATTTTCCCATAGAAATTATGATTAGTGCTGCAGAAAGAAAAATTAGGGCACATTTTGACTTCTCAAATCCTCTTCTATTTCATAAAAAAATTCTGACATGCAGACTGAAACATGCACTTTGAATACCAATCAATCAATCATGTAGTCTTTATTATCGATTAAATTCATCATAAAAGACAATACAATATAAAATGAATTCCATGCAAATATGAAATAAAAACATTTCTGAAGTAAAAAAACAAGGTAAAAACTAGGTAAAACACGTCACTGGGTGCCTTTATGTCCTGTTTCTAATTATCCAAACCCAGCCTAGAAATTTGGCCACAGCAATTACAATACATTCGCTGGTGTCAAATCTTAAAATTCTTAGTGCCACAAACCCCACCCTAGTGCCCATATTGCGACAAATGGGTTTTAGCCATTTCGCCCGGGGGGCTGCATAGGCCGGGCAGGCGAAGAATATGTGACCAACAGATTCAACACAATCAGTGCACCAGCGACAGGAATCACTCACCTCACCCTTCCAGCTTTTGGTAAACAATCTGGTAGGTAGGGAGCCAACCCTTAGTTGGTGATAGAGTTTCCTGTCACTGGACCTACTAATAATATCCCAGTAGTCTTCTAAAAGTGGGACATTTTTCCACTCAAGGAACCTGCCGGTCAAAGACTCTGCTAGAATTTGGGTTGACTGTTTCTGATATAACTGAGACCAGTAGAGACCTTTAAATACTTTTTTTGGGGGAAAAGGATTATTAGCAGGGTCGGACCATACATTTCCCAGACCCATGTATTCCAGTAGCAAACTAACTTACTTAAACCAGACTATGTTGCCAGAACCCAAAATGGAGCGAACATCCTAGAATACCTTAGCGTAGGGGGCTAATTCCGGGGTTGTCCACAGTCTTCTCCAAAGGGCCAAAGGTTTGAACCGGGCAATATCTTCAATTGAACGACAACCAAGATCCAGTAATAGTGGTTTCACTGGACTTGAACTAGGAAGACCCGTGAGGTTCCTCAGAAATTTGTTTTGCACCTTGACCAAGGGGGATAGATCAGCAAAACCCCAGAGTTCTGCACCATAAAGAATCGCAGAACTAATCCTGGAGTTGTAAATCTTGATTGCTGGGCCTATCCTTTTTGTCTGAGACTGTCTCTGTTCTTTTACCAAACACCCTGAAAGCTGTGCAAACTTAAGAGATATCAATTTGAGGCTTCCAGCTCAGTTTGTTTTCCAGAACAATCCCCAAATAAGTCATAACGTTCGTACGTTCAAGTATTTCATTATTCATCGTAACATGACCTGCCGCGCTTCTTCCTTTGTTAAAAACCATATACTTGGTTTTGGAAACGTTTACTTGCAGATCATGGTCGAGACAAAAGGTATAAAAATTTATTCAAGGCCGCCTGTAACCCCATCTGAGTCTGGGACAATAATAGGGTGTCGTCAGCAAACATGAGCAGTGGGATCTTAGTACCACCCAAGGAGGGGGCGTCAGTTGAAATAGATGAAAAATACTGTACAACTCTATTTATGAATAACAGAAAAAGAGTTGGCGCTAGGACGCACCCTTGCCTGACACCCCGGTTTACTTTAAATTTGTCAGTGACCTGCCCTTGGTTCCCCCAGCGGACTTGGGCGAAATTATCATCATGCAACCTGATAACAATGTTCAAGAGGTCGACGGGCATCCCTAGTCCAGTAAAGCCCCCCATAGTTTTGTCCTGGGAACTAGATCAAAAGCTGACCGAAGGTCAACAAAGGCGGCATACAAAGTGCCGCCACCAAGATAGACCGTTTTCCAGACGATCAATTGAAACCTAAAGACCTGATCAATGGTGCTAATGCAAGATCTGAACCCAGCCTGCAACGGCGATATAATATCCTCCAGCTCAATCCATGACTGGATTCTTGCCAAAATCATCCTAGCGATGATTTTTTGGATCGAGTCGATTAAACTAATCGGGCGATAGTTCCCTGGGCACGAGCGATCACCCTTCTTAAAGATGGGCAATATCTCGGCACCTTTCCATGATTCAGGGATAGCCGCCCCCTTAGCTAAAGCAGTGGCCAAGAAGGCAATGTAAGGTACCCAGTTACTATGATCAAATTTGAAGAGATCCACCGGGACACAGTCAATTCCCGGGGTCTTTCCACTAATCTTACTTAAAGCCATCTCGACTTCATTACAATCGAATGAGAAATTTTGGAGGGTGGACATATCCCGAAAAATTAAGGGGATAGTCTCTTCGGCCAAGTTGGTATCAGAGAACTGGGACTCAAAATGCTCCACCCACGTCTCAGGAAGAACATGGTTTGAGAGAGCCTGCGAGCTCGGGGAATTTCCCCACTTCACAATGTGCCAAAACTTGGTCAGATTTTTTTGTTTACTGGCAACTAAAAGATCATGCCAATGATCGTTATCCCATTCTTGTTTGGCCAGAACTTTGGCCTTACGATAGTTGCCCCTAGCTGTTCTAATATTGACCATGTTTTTAGATTTAATAGCAATTTTTAGTTTGCCGTAGAGCTCTCGGCACAATTTGTTGTACCAATGGTTGCGCTTGGGTTGGATGGATTTCTTTACTTTACTGGGTTTGGAGAAAAGAGCCTTTAGACCCAAAAACAAATTTTCATGGATATGCGTGGTCTCCCCAATTACAGCTTCTTGGTTTTGGAGAGAGTAGAAGGCTTCCAGCGCACCTGTGACTTGCGAACTAATTTCGGCAAGTACAACACTGTCAATGACTACCCTATCCCAATGCACTCTCCGTAGATTATTAGTAAGGAAAGCATCTGCAGTAACTATCTCAGTTGGTTCGTTGCTGCGAACTGTACAAGACAGGATGCTCAATACTAGAGGGTTGTGGTCGCTCTCTGGGTGATCTAAAATCACCACATCATTTAGAGTAGACCAGAACTCCACTTTGAAAAGGGCATAATCAATTCTGCTGCGGCGACGGCCATCATCAAAGGTGTCACTACCATTTTTGTCTGAGTTGGTCCGTCCGTTAGCTGCCATGAAGCCGCGCCCCATACACAAACTCATCCACTGAATGGCATATTCAGTCCACTTCTTGATGGGTGGGAGGTCAAGGGGGGGAATGTTCCAATTAGCATCCACTTCCATAGTGAGTGAATCCCAGGCAGTATTCAGAGGCTCGAAACAGCAGTTCAGATCCCCCACTATTATCACATTAATACCGGGGTTAACTGTTTCCAAAAACCCATCTAATTGCAAAAAGGTATTTGAACCTCGACCTCCAGGTGGACCCCTGTTGTAAACATTGATAATCATAATATCTGGATCATCGTTAAAGTGCATCAAAATTATCAGGAGATCTGGACTGTCTATGCCCAGTTCAGTAAGTCTACACTTGAGGGTTTGCCTGACCCAAATACTGAGACCTCCCGAGGGTCGGCCCCTTACCCCACTGATGGCCCCTTTATGGAAATTAATAAAGCCAGGAGAGTATACCGGGTCCACTGCCCACGTTTCCTGAAAAACCAGGATGTCAAATTTGTCCACCCAGGAAGACCACTCATCTATTGTGGTTTTACTCCTTAGGCCAGCAATATTCCACGAGACCAAGGTAAGGAGGGGGGGTGGTCGTTATCAGCTAGTAATTGAACCTGATGCAAAACCTGGGGGGCAGTGTAATTTGCAATCTTACCGGGAGCTAAGCACTCATGCTCACCAGGGCAAGATTCAATGTACATAAGAGTAGTTCTATCATATCGGGTCATGCTAGCGTGTGGTGCTATCACTAGATCAGTGGATGAAGGGCTTACATAGTTTATACCCTGTGAATCCTCAGGAAAATCCAGAACTAACAGAGGGGGATCTAGATTACTACGGGACACGTGGGAAGGAATACATACAATGTTAGGACACTTGCCGCCAATACCCATGGGTCCCTCCGTAAAACAACTACAAGTTATGTTCCCCAAACAGGCAGAACTTCCGAAGCCATTTACAATTCCACTAGCACGGCCTGAATTCATATTGTTATTAGCCAGTCAATCTACCCCTTCCATACTGCTCAAAGGGCCAAAATAATTAGACAAAGGGAGATGGAAGTCCGATCTAGGTGGACCTCGATGGCCTCTGTTGACCCTTTCCCATCCAACTGGCTGGGCGTAGCGTGTATCACGGGGGGCAATTGGGAAAAAATACCTCAAATCAAAGGTGGATATTCCTCTGGGGCACATGGTGTTGGAATGACAGCATGTGTGCCTCACAACTCTGGGGTCCCTAGAATTAATAATAATGCAATCACCCTCCACATCCTTTGGTTTAGTGCCTAGCCAACTCACCCTTCGTACGAACAGAATTTCTGCACGAAGGTTGGGGGGCAAAGGCCTGTTACCATTGAGCCAGTGAATCACCTTATTCTTGAGCTCACTATGGAGCTCAATCTTGTCTTGGGAGATCCTCGGAACGCCTGACAATATTACTGTATAAGGTAGTGACTCGGGGGGAAGGTTAATACAGGGATGTTTGGAAAGTGATCCATCACACTGGGGATCAATTGGCCCTACTAAATTGTTTGTCTCATTATTGGGAACATTTGTAACCAGCTTGTTTGTCCTACCGACTCCGGTTAATGTATGAGCAACATCCCCAGCAATGTCCAAGACAGGGATATTAACAGGATCTATGTGTGCAGAGTGATTGGGGGGTTTGCTAGCCGGGGTAGGGGAAATGGTGCCATTTGGGGCGATCTTTGCTTTAACAGCAGTTCCAGGAGATGGTATGGTCCTGGGACCTAGCGGGGTCACTAGAGTTTTTTCCAAAAGAGTCGTATTGGCAAGCACGATACTTTCCAACTTCCCAATGGTAGTAATAAGTTGCGTTACTCTCTCGTGTATCGGTAGCAGGAATGATTTTAGCAGTTGCTCGAGGGTTTCCAAAAAACCATTAGGTGATGGGTTAGCGCAAGACTGACTAGATGTGGTCTTGTTGTACGAAGGGCTAACATGAGCTGGAGAGATACTGCGGGAAATAGAAGGTTGGGGTAGTTTGGGTGGAATAGCGGGTTTGGACACTTTGGACACTTTGGCACATCTACCCTTATTTACCACTCCCACACGTTTTCTTTTCCCTGTGATAGGCTGAGACGTGCTTCCCTTGTCCAGAATGACATTAGGTGATTTTCCTGTAAGGGGCAATAGGAGATTAGAACTGGGTTTCACAAAAGGGGGTCTGGACTCTAGGATAGATATGCTATCAGGGGTCGTATCCAGAGTACTATAATTTGTCATGTCCAACCCCGCAATCTCGGTACTAGGCACCGGGACAGAGTCGGATTGAAGCAACCGGCACTCTGGGGAAACAGCTGACATTATTTTACCGAGGGAAGATCTCTTAGCCGTTAAATACATGGACAATCTTTTTTCCGTTAGAATAATTTCGTGCTCGAGGACACGTACTGCTCTGGAGATAAAGTTATCAAGAGTCCCTGATACGGTGCCCCCTGTACTGTCCTGGGCAATCTTTCTCCGTGACCTTAATGATGTCATTTTCTAGTGTAACGTGTGTGCTGAAACTACAACAGCAACAAATATCGACAGCCCTTGAACACACAATATATGGCTAAAACTAACACACGCTTGGTGATGTCACAATATCAAGACAGAGCACCACGGACAAATGTGTAGAGAAAGCACGGGAAAATATCACAAAGTCTCGCTTCAATGGTATACTACCAGGTTCACTGTTGTTAGAGGGGTGGCCCGTCCCTGCCCCGACTGGCCACGAACGGCCACAAACGGTCCCGCCCTTGTCCCGGGCTTCTCCCGGCGTGCGACCTCGCGCGACCGCGTAGCGGAATGCTTTGACTCTTTTATACAAGGAACAGCAGGGGCGGGAAGAGGGCACAGCTGAGCGTGGTTACGGAGCTGCTGGTCCTCGCAGTCCTGTCCGGATTAACCTCCCGCAATCTGTCCGCAGGGCCAAGATTCCGCTCTCTTCACCAGAGCGTATGACACAGAGCGACACCAGTACTGCACGTGAACACACCACACACCCTCCGACTACGAACGGCGCCCGCGAAGCGGGGGCCGTGAGACGTTAAGAGTGCTCACAGGTCGACAGGGGCGGGAAGAGGGCACAGCTAAGTGTGGTTACGGGGCTGCTGGTCCTCGCAGTCCCATCCGGATTAACCTCCCGCAATCTGTCCGCAGGGCCAAGGTTCCGCTCTCTTCACCAGAGCGTATGACACAGAGCGACACCAGTACTGCACGTGAACACACCACACACCCTCCGACTACGAACGGCTCCCGCGAAGCAGGGGCCGTGAGTCATTAAGAGTGCTCAGAGGTCGGCAGGGGCGGGAAGAGGGCACAGCTGAGCGTGGTTACGGGGCTGCTGGTCCTCACAGTCCCGTCCGGATTAACCTCCCGCAATCTGTCCGCAGGGCCAAGGTTCCACTCTCTTCACCAGAGCATATGACACAGAGCGACACCAGTACTGCATGTGAACACACCACACACCCTCCGACTACCGGCTTCACGATGCAACGGTAGCCTTTCTACCAACTCTCCCGGCGCCGCTCGCTCTGCCGCCGCTCCTTTACCTGTCCTTTGAATACCAGCAGCAGACTTCCCTGGTGAGCAGTAGCTTTACTACAGTGATCTAATGAGCAACTAGAGTGCTAACATTCAGAATTTATGGCAAATGTGTGACACGTCTGAATGCCTTCTTGATGGAACCAAAGTAAAAAACTGAAAGTATTTCCTACTGAGGAGACTGCAGTAAATGAGGAAATTAGGAAACTTCATAACAAATAAATCTCCCAAGATGGCCACCAGAGACAAAAGAGCCCAAATGTAGCCCAAATATCACCCAGATGTAGCCCAAGTAAAGCCCAATGACAGAATGTCCCAGAGTGTTCTAACGAACAACTAGAGCGCTAACAGTCTTACTTATGACAAAAGTATGGCACACCTGAAGCCATCTTGATTGGAATAAAGTGGTAACACTTAAAACATTTAATTTACAAAGGAACAAAATGAGGGGGTTCATTTTGCCATAGAAATTATGATTAGTTCTGCAGAAAGAAAAATTAGGGCACATTTTGACTTCTCAAATCCTCTTCTATTTCATAAAAAAATTCTGACATGCAGACTGAAACATGCACTTTGAATACCAGCAGCAAACTTCCCTGGTGAGCAGTAGTTTTACTACAGTGATCTAATGAGCAACTGGAGTGCTAACATTCAGAATTTATGGCAAATGTGTGACACATCTGAATGCCTTCTTGGTGGAACCAAAATAAAAAACTGAGGGGCAGATTTACAAGCCCCTTGCGAGACATTTACACCGCCGTTGCGTCACTTCTGTGACGCAGCGGCAGCGTAAACCATGCGCCATGTTGCGCCTTGCGCCTTATTTACAATGTGACGCATCTAGGGAGATGTGTCACGCTGTAAAGTCCTGCGCTACATTAAACCTGCGTCAGGTTTAATGTATGCAGGGTGGGCGTTCCGTCGGAAAAAGCCTTGGAAAAGTGACGCAGTGAAATCTACAAGATTTCACAGAGTCACTTTTCCGATGCTGCTGCGTCAAAACCCTGCGCCTGCATGAAGCAGGCGTAAGACATGACGCAGCATGTTGGTATGGGCAGCCCCTGAGCATTGCTGGAGTTGCGTCGTGCTTGTGACACGACTCCAGCAATGCGCCGCCCTTATACCATCAGATGCGTCACGCATCTGTTTATCCTTGCGCCAAGGTGCGCTGCATTGTAAATGCGGCGCATCTGTTGTGGCGCAAGGGTAAACTTGCGTGACGCATCTTTCCTGGCGCATCCCTGCTGATTTGCAGGGATGCGCCAGGAAACATAAATCTGCCCCTGAAAGTATTCCCACTGAGGCAGGAGACTGCAGTAAATGAGGAAATTAGGAAACTTCATAACAAATTAATCTCCCAAGATGGCCACCAGAAACAAAAGAGCCTAAATGTAGCCCAAATATCACCCAGATGTAGCCCAAGTATAGCCCAATGACAGAATGTCCCAGAGTATTCTTAAGAACAACTAGAGTGCTTACTGTCTTACTTATGACAAAAGTATGGCACACCTGAAGCCATCTTTATTGGAATAAACTGGTAATACTTAAAACATTTAATTTAAAAAGGAACACAATGAGGGGGTTCATTTTGCCATAAAAATTATGATTAGTGCTGAAGAAAGAAAAATTAGGACACATTTTGAGTGACGTCTCAAATCCTCTTCTATTTCATTAAAAAATTCTGATATGCAGACTGAAACATGCACTTTTAATACCAGCAGCAGACTTCCGTGGTGAGCAGTAGCTTTACTACAGTGATCTAATGAGCAACTAGAGTGCTAACATTCAGAATTTATGGCAAATGTGTGACATATCTGAATACATTCTTGATGGAATCAAAGTAAAAAACTGAAAGCATTTCCTACTGAGGAGACTGCAGTAAATGAGGAAATTAGGAAACTTCATAACAAATAAATCTCCCAAGATGGCCACCAGAGAAAAAAGTGCCCAAATGCAGCACAAATATCACCCAGATGTAGCCCACATGTAGCCCAATGACAGAAGTGTGCAAAACACTTATTTGTTGTGTATTTGCAGTTTTATATAGTGCAGACTTGTCAGGTATTGGAGTGCTTTACATGAGCATTGGTTACATCACACAAGATCAAATTCATTTTGGTTGTAGACATGGGGAGATTAACAGCCTCATGCATCAACAAAGACTTTTGCGATTCCTTAATAGCGATTTTTAAGGAATCGCAATTAAGGAATTGCAAAAGCCTATGCATGTAGGAATCGCTATAAAAATTGCGATTCCTTAAAATTCATTAATTGCTAGTCGCAAATAGCGAGTAGCAATTAAGGAAAGCCGTCCCATTCATTCCTATGGGCCTCCAGGCCCATAGGAATGAATGGGACTCGCAAATTGCTCACGCAATTTCAAGGGTGCAAGGGTGTCCAAATGACACCCTATTGCACCCCTGAAATTGTTCTGTGCACAAATGTTGCACACACACATGCTCTAAGGGCATGTGTGTGCGCAACATGAAACTTTGAAAAATGCACAAAAGTGCATTTTTCAAAGTTATTGCAAATTACCATGAAGTTCAACTTCATGGTAATTTGCTCCCCCTATTAGCAAAATCGCTAATTTTTTAACTTTAATGCATTGCATTTAAGGAATCTCGCTATTTAATTCCTTAAATTCTGATTTTTGCATTTGGTTGATGCATTGGGATTCGTTTTTTTTTACTCGCTAACGGGTGTTATTAGCGATTCGGTATTTTACCGACTGGATTTTGGCTTGATGCATGAGGCTGTAAGTGATTTGACCAGAATCACAGAATGTTGAGCTGAAGCAGAAACTCCAACCTGGTTCCCCAGTTGCAAAGTCTGCAGCTCTGGAAGCAACAAAACATCCTCTCCCCTAGGTGCAACATTTAATCAAGTGGTCAACTGGATACAAAAACATAAAGATTACAAATAATTTAAAAGTTCTTTGTCACTATTTGAAAACTCAGAAAATATGTCCTCATTTTAGTTTTTTAGAGCACTAACCTTAATTTTGATGCAAATAAGACCCTCTCATATATGTAATTTCTAAAGGAAATACTCTAGGTATTACAGTTTTTATTACATCAAGACGACGTCAGGCGTTCCACACTTTTGTAATAAATATAGAATGTTAGCAATCTAGTTGTTCATTGGGATACTGTTGAGAGGCAGAGGCCAGGGGCACGGACTCTGAAAATTGAAGGCAGGTAGGAGAGTGCAGATGCAACAATTTGACCACACTGGGCAGGCAGGAAGGGCAGTGGCAGCACAACAGACTATGGAGGACAGTGGAAAGGGGGGCAGGGGCAATAAACCAACAATACAGGACTGGCAAGAGAGGCTGTGGCAATATAATAGACCATTGTGGGCAGAAGGAAGAGGCAGTGGTAGTACAACCATACATGCCAACAGACCAGTTTCAGCCAGGAAACGTCCAATGTTTTTAAGCTCAAATGGGCTTTATTTGATCTGTCTCCTATCTACAATCTCCTCTTTCTCAATGTAACTCAAAGGGGAAAATCAATACCCCTACATCTCCTCTTTTTCAATGTAACTCAAAGTGGAAAATCAATACCCCAGTTTTTTTTCCAAATCTCCCTCTTACCAAGTTCAAAATGTTCGCAAGTATGGTACATTGGATCATGGTAGGCAGGAGGAATTGGGGTAGGGACATGGACTCGGATAACAGAGGACAGGAGGGACATGGAGAGGTGCACCAAACTGACCCTACAGGGCAGGCATCAGGGTTTGCAGCAGCACAATACACCACACAGCGCATTCGCGGGACGGGAGTACAGCACAACAATCCATAGAAAGCAATAGGGAGGGGACAGGACCATGCACATAGACAACAGAGAACAGAGGGGAAAGAGGCAATGGTAGCTATCTGACCATATTGGACAGACAGGAGAGAAAGCTGCAGCATAACAGACCATAAAGGGCAGGAGGGACGGATCAGGGGCATTACAATGGAACAGACAAGGCAGGAGGTAGGGAATAGGGGTCTGCACATGGGTGGGGGCAAGGGGGCAGGGCAGGAGCATCAAGATGACCATGGAGGTCAGGCAGGATGGGCACTAGAAACAACACACACCATGGAGAGCAACAATGAGACTATGATGGCATACACACAGACCATGGAGGGAAGGTGGGAGGGGGTTAGGGGCAGCTAGCTGACCACACAGGGAAGGTGGGAGGGGCCATGGCAGCACAGAAGACAATGCATGGCAAGCGGGAGGGTTAGTGGCAGCACAATGGCTATGATGGGCAAGAAGGAGGGTGCAGGGGCATGCACAAAGGACTATGGAGGATAGAAGGGAGGGTCGGGACCTGGGCATGGACAAGAGAGTTCAGGGGAAGGGGCCTCACAACAGACCGCGTAGGGTAGGCAGGAGGAGTAATTGCAGCACAACAGACCAGGGAGGGCAGAAGGGTGTGGCAGTAAAATGGACCATGGAGGACAGGAGGAAGGGGATATGGGCATGGCATGTGGACAGGCAGGGTGGAGGTGGCAGGGACAGGTTACAGTCATCTGACAATGCTAGGCAGGTGGGAGGGGAGTGGCAGCTCAACAGAACACTCAGAGTAGATAGGAGTGGCAGGTCCATGGAACATGGTGGGCAAAAAGGATGGAGCAGGGGCATGCACAAAGACATCGGAGGGCAGGGGGGAGGAGAATAGGGGCAGCAAGCTAAACACAGAGGCTAAGCAGGAGGTCAATGATGGGCCATAGATTTGGGCAATGGAGGGCAGGAGGAGTGGACTGGTACATCATGCTAAATGGAGGGCAGTGGCATCACATCAGACCATGCATGGCAGGAGGGAGGAGGCTAGTCCATGGATTCAGACAACAGAGGATAGGGAGGATGTGGATGGGGCAGCAAGCTAACTGTTCAGAGAAGGTGGGTATTAGGAACTTTATTGTTTTTAAAATGTGTGTCTGTGCGAACTACTTAAAATATGAACAAGTTTGCAGCATAATCTCACTTTTATTCAGGAAGAAGAGGACGTTTGTGACTGTGACTCCGTGCTCACTTGGCAGAAACACCCCCTGACCCTCCACCCCCCATCGCAAAATGTAATGCCTGTGAAAAGGGTAGGTGGACACAGTGTTATATAGAACATAGTACTGAGAGCACGATTGAAAATGAAAACTAGATATAGTATATGGTATAAACTATGCACCGAAAAGTGTGATATAAGATGAACTGGGGCGTGAAATATAATATGCAATACATTGTGCGCAATGACAGATTCATTGGAGAGCGCGAGATAGCACAGGCACTAGCGCGTGCTATGCGATATGCGCCTTGGAGTGTAATATGCACAGGGCACTGTTGTGTAACCTAACTAGTCTCTAAAGTTGTAATATAAAATATGTGCTGGGGAGTGTAACGTTGCATATGCACTGTGACATAGATACGGATCCCAGATTCTAATATGTATGGCATAACGCTGTGCGTTATAACATAGGCATCGAGGAAGGCACGTTAGATGGGGTAATATAACCTGTGCGAAGGCAAGTGTGGCATGACATATTCACGGGGTGGTGTTACAGTGCACATGGGCTAGAGAGTGTCATAGCATACGCACTAGCTGGTGGAATACAACACAGAGGTGTGAGGCACTCGGCGGGCACTGGTGGGTGTAACACAGCACTGGGCTCAGACAGGAGCACGCTGTGACTCTCAAGTGAGGTTTGTCTCCTTTCCAGAGAGTAAAATAAAAAGTATTACACATCCGGCGGTGGATGTGTGTTTTATTAACCGTGAGGTGGGTTTCTTGCATAGTTTGGTCGAATTTTTGTCGAATCCCCTTTGAATGGCTTGGTGTGCATGTATATTAAATGTGCCCGTCAATAGCTACCCATGTTTGTATAAATAAACAACAAGGGTGTCTACTTGGAGAGTACCCACCGGCGGCGGCGCCGGGATTAGGCACGGTAGGGCATCAGACACGTCAGAGCTTTACTAGCGGTGTAAATACATTCCATGTGGATTCATTCTATGCATAGTCGCCTTTTAATTAATATCACGCAAATCGTCATGGTGATAGGTACATACGGTTTGTCCAGCATGTCCTAGGTTTTTCTATAAATATATATTTTTTAAAAATATTAAAAAACAAAGACCGGCCCCGGGGGATGGGGTCCCTGGGGCCATAAGTGGCCTGAGGAGGGGGGCAACGCAGCCCCCTCCTAAAGAATAATAAAAAAAAAAAAAGTCCATGACCCGGGGGTTGGGGTCCCCGGGGCCGATTAAGGCCTTGGGAGGGCAAAATTTATTTTTTTCAACAAAACAAATTAGGGTGCAGACCCTGGGGGATGGGGTCCCCAGGGCCAGTAAATTAGAAAAAGAAGGGGGGCCTCACAGCTCTCCTTCTTAAAAAACTAAAAGACCGGCATCGTGCCGGAGGCCACGCCCCCTCCTTGCAGCACTCTGCAAACGCGCCCCCTGGCCAGTTGTAAGTTGGGGAATGAATTCCCCTTCAATACTGAGGGTCCCTGAGGGCCAACTATCCCAACAGGTATCTCCAGTATGCGCCAGGGAGCTGCGTTGCAGACAGGTGTTCTGAGGCCACGCCCCTTTTTACACCTCTATGCAACGCAGCTCTGTGGCGCTTACTGGAGGTACCTAGTGGGCTAGTTTGACCCTAGGGACCCTTAGGATTCAAGGGTACTAAATCTCAACTTAGAACGGCCACAGGGCGCGTTTACACAGTGGTGAAGGGAGGGGACGGGGCCTGAGGTGACGTGTGCAAACACGCCCTGTGGCGCATTTTAAGTTGGGGAAATAATTCCCTTTCAATCCTGAGGGACCCTGGGGGCCAACTAGCCCACCAGGTGCTTCCAATAAGTGCCACTGCTCTGCGTTGCAGAGAGGTGGTGCAGGCCGTGCCGCTTTTTACACCTCTCTGCAATGGCGCTTACTGGACGTACCTAGTGGGCTATTTTGCCCCTAGGGATCCTCAGGATTCAAGGGGACTTAATCTCCCAACTTAAAAAACGGCCACAGGGCGTGTTTACACATAGTGGGGAAGGGAGGGGACGGGACCTGATGTGACGTGTGCAAACACGCCCTATGGCGTGTTTTAAGTTGGGGAAATAATTCCCTTTCAACCTGAGGGACCCTGGGGGCCAACTAGCTCACAGGTGCTTCCAGTAAGCGCCTCTGCTCTGCGTTGCAGAGAGGTGGTCCAGGCCGTGCCTCTTTTTACACCTCTCTGCAATGGCGCTTACTGGACGTACCTAGTGGGCTATTTTGCCCCTAGGGACCCTCAGGATTCAAATGAACGTAATCTCCCAACTAAAAACGACCACAGGGCGTTTACACAGTGGTGAAGGGAGGGGACGGGGCCTGAGTTAACGTGTGCAAACAGGCCCTGTGGCATGTTTTAAGTTGGGGAAATAATTCCCCTTCAATCCTGAGGGACCCTGGGGGCCAACAAGCCCACCAGGTGCTTCCAGTAAGCGCCACTGTGCTGCGTTGCAGAGAGGTGGTCTAGGCCGTGCCCCTTTTTACATCTCTCTGCAACGCAGCTCTGTGGCATTTACTGGAGGTACCTCGTGCTCTAGTTGGACCCTAGGGACCCTCAGGATTCAAGGGGACTTAATCTCCCAACTTAAAAACGGCCACAGGGCGTCTTTACACAGTGGGGATGTGAGGGGACGGGGCCTGAGGTGACGTGTCCAAACACGCTCTGTGGCGCATTTTAAGAGGTAGTTTTAATCCCCTGCCCTATTATATACTAGGGGCTTACAGAGGAGGTCATGCTGATCACAGGGGGACCCCAACGTATAGTGTTCCCTAGTGTATGTAGTTGTTTTCACTGTATTCTGAGTGTCTTTTAACATAGCACTGGCTCCATGACTGGTTAGTCAGACTCAGTTACCACCAGTATCCGTCTGAAAAAGATGAGGATACAGGATGATTTTGCAACAAGGCTTATTTCTGCTCTTCTGTTTGTTCTTTCTGCACGTTATCCTTCTTCCTTCACTTTTCTTCGTCTTTGAGGACTTCAGTTGCTTCTTTCTGCATTTCTTTTTTTTCTTTCTGTGCGTTCTTTCTTCTTTCTTCACATGTCCTATCTCTGTAGGCATAGTTAGAAATTAGCATTTATTTATTTATTTATTTTTTGATATTTATAAAGCGCAGCATATACCCTAGGGCGTCTTGGCGCTAAGAAACCAGTTACTTGTGGTGAGAAACGTGGGGATGGAGAAATCATTGATCGAACAGCCAAGTTTTTAGGAGCTTACGGAAGTGAAGGAGGGAGGGGCTCTGCCTGATGTTTAGGGGTAGAGTGTTCCAGAGCTTTGGGGCTGCCACCAGGAAGCGTCGATCACCCCAGGATACCGTCTTTGTACGAGGAATGACCAGTTGGCCGAGGGTGGCTGAACGTAACGTTCTGCTAGGTTTGTACGGTTACAGCTGCTCTTTCAAAAAGTAAGGTCCTTGATTATTGAGCGCTTTGAACACGATACAAAGGGACTTGAAATGGATTCTGTTTCGAACGGTGAGCCAGTGGTAATCCTTTATGCTTCTTGATATTGATTCATATTTTGTTTTTCCTGAAAGCAGGCGTGCTGCTGCGTTCTGGATAGTTTGTAATTTGGTTATTACTCTGGATTGAGCGTTAAGAAAGAGGCCATTGCAGTAATCCAGAGCGGAGAATACTAGGGAGGTGACCAGAGTTTTGATGGCAGACTCCGGGAGAAAAGGTCGAATTTTTCTGATCATCTTTAGTTTTAGATGTGCTGTGGAAACTGTTTTATTGGCGTGATCCATGAAGTGTAAACCTTCATCTAAAACGATACCGAGGTTCCTAACTTTGGCGGTTGGAGTGGGAGGGGTACCGAAGGCATCTGGCCACCAACTTGATGGCCAGGCTGGGAGAAGAGGTCCAAATATGACCACCTCAGTTTTATCTGAGTTTAATTTGAGGCAATTAGTGGCCATCCATTCTCCTATGTCGATAAGTCCCTTCTTACATTTTTCAGCCACTTGATCTCCGTCACTTTTGATTGCCAGTACCAACTGGGTATCGTCGGCATAGGAGGTTAGGCTCATCCCGTGTGCTTTGATGGTTTTAGCAAGGTCCGACACATAAATATTAAAAAGTGTCGGACTAAGGGATGAGCCTTGAGGAACTCCGCAGGGAGATGAAAGTTGTGCCGATTGAAATGGGCCTAAGATGACAGCCTGCGTTCTTTTGGCTAGGAAGGAGGCAATTAGATTTTTAGCGGAGTGGCAGATTCCAAATCCCTCGACACGATCGACCAAAATTGTGTGGTCGACCGTGTTGAAGGCCGCCGATAAATCCATTATTACCAGGATGGCTGATCCCCCCTGATCCCGGATTACCCTGATATCATCGGCGGCCTTAATCAAGGCTGTCTCTGTCCCATGGTATTTCCGGAATCCAAATTGCGTGTCATCCAGGAGATGGTGTTTCTCAATAAATTCAGAGATCTGAATGTTCATGGCTTTTTCAATCACCTTAGCCACAAACGGGAGACTCGCAATGGGCCTGTAGTTTTTTAGCTCATTTTTATCCAGGGATGGTTTTTTTAACAAGGGTTTTAGTAGGGTGTTTTTTAAGGGGTCTGGATAAGTGCCTGCAAGTAGAGTTGAATTGCATACTTGGGTGAGTAGTGGAATGATGGAGTCCATTACCGGCAGAAGCACTGAGAGTGGACAAGGGTCCAGGGCCGATCCTGATTTAATGGTGGACACTATGATTTTGATTTGGTCCATTGTAACTGGTTGAAAGCTGGGGAACGTGTTGGCTGGAGGTAAAAGGAGGGAACAAACTGTCATGGGGAGTGAGTTTGCCGAGAATGCCTGATAGATATCGTCAACTTTGGTAAAGAAAAAAGAGGCTAAAGAGTCACATAAAGATTGTGACGGGGGGGAGTGAGATCCGGGGAATTGCCTGACAGTGATTTTGTGATTTGGTACAATCGTCTACTGGAATTTTTGGATTTTTGGATTTGATCAGTGTAGTAGTCTTTTTTTGCCTTTGTAATCATGGCTTTGTAGAGTGCCAGAGATTCCTCATAGGTTGCTTTGCTTGCTATATCGTAGGTTTTCCTCCATTGTCTCTCCTTATTCCGGTTGATTTGCTTTTGTGCCCTTAGTTCTTCGTTATACCAAGGGGCAGTGGGTTTAGATCTATTTTTAGATAATTCTTTAGTCGGGGCTGATTGGTTCGTGGCCAAACCCAGCCAGGAGTGGAATTGAAATAGTGCTGAATTGGGGTCAGCAGATAGTACTGGGCAAGTATGATCCAGTTTTGACCTTAGATCGTCCAGATTGATGTTTTTCCAATCTTTAAAAGGCTTTTGAGGGATGGGAGTGGGTTTATTATCGCAAGGAGTTTTAATGGTGATAATAGCAAAAATAGCATGATGGTCAGTCCATGGCAGAGGTAATATATTGGTTATTTGTAGGCCTTCTAAATTGGAAAATATGGGATCCAAGATGTGGCCGGCTAGGTGAGTGGGGGAAGTGACCTGTTGTTTTAACCCTAGTATTTTCAGACCGGAAGTTAGGGTGACCGTGTCAGTTAGATGGAAAAGGTTTAAAAAACCTTTGAAATTCACTGAAAAAACCATAGGTTTCAGGCACGTTATAGTTAGGAATTAGCATTTAAAAAACCTTAGAAATTCACTGAAAAAACCATAGGTTTCAGGGGCGTTATAGTTAGCTGGACTTTTCACTCGTACAAAACCATTGAAATTCCCCCGTTATAGTTAGTTCAGCTAACTATAACTCGCGCGCCCGCAATGCACTGCTGATGATGTCACTTATTACATCACTCATGACATGGTCAGTGACATCACTCATGACATCACTGATGACATCTCAAATGACATCACTGATGACACCGCTGATTACATCATCCTTATGATAGAGTGGCAGACCTTCTCTACCCCTAATATAACCTTTGATACACACATTCAAAAATAGAAACTAAAATTTTCAAAACAATGGACATACCAATACCAGTAACAACAACCTATTCAGTAATTCTAAGATCCACATACACATCCACTCATTCACCAACAGTCCTATACAGTCACTCATACATGTACTCACTCATCATATGTACTCATACACCTATACATCCTGTTACACAACGATGACATCTCAAATGACATCACTGACGACATCATCCAGTGACTGTGTTTTTCTTTAAAGTTTAAATATGTATTGTATATATGCCAAGGTGTATTGAAGAATGAGTGGGCGTATAAGTGTCTGAATGGAGGATTTAGTAGGTGCGTGACCGACTGTTTAAGTGAGTAATTAAATGTGTCATACTAAATGCATGGGTTAGTGACTAAACTGCGTGAATGTCTGTATCTGTCTGTTGTTGTATAAGCTGCTGCATGGGTTGGTCAGTAGCTACATGAGTGTCTATATGGGTTATCGATTGGTTGCCTGAGTATTTGTATGGGTGCCTGGGTGTATGTGTGAGTGGGTGGGAGGTGTGTGAGTCTGTGCATAGATGTTTGAGTGGTTGATTCACAATGTGTATGGGTTCAAGAGTACAAGTGGAAACAGCTATGTGGGTAGGTAAGTGTGTGTATGGGTGTGTTGGTGAGTGAATGGATGTCTCAATGATACATGTCCAAGTAACTACATATGTAAAAGGCAGTGTATGTGAAAGTTGAAGTATATAAATGACTATACGTGAGAATCAGTGATAGTGAGAGTGGCTGTATGGATGAGTGTGTACTTTTATCAGTGATTGTAGAAGAGAGTAAGTATGCATTTGTTTTTGTTTGAATAAGTGATATGGTGTGTGTATAACTGTACAGGTCAGTAAATGGAAGTGTGATTGATTCTTTGCATTACCGACTAGGTGTTTGAGTAACTCTGGATGAGTGGTGGTGTGTGAGTCCTGTATAGGTGTATGAGTGCATATGATAGTGTTCTATTGATGAGTGACTGCATGTATGAGTGATTGCATGAGTGAATGAGTGGATGTGTGTGTGGACCTAGGAATCAGTGAGTGCGTATGTAGTAACTGGTTTTCGTGTGTCAATGGTTTTGAAAATGGTAGTCTGCGTTTTACAGTGGGTGTATCAAAGGTTATATTAGAGTGTGAGGAGGTGCATCAGATTTTCACGTGGATGAGGTAATCAGTGATGTCATCAGTGATGTCATTTGAGATGAGATCAGTGATCACTGACCATGTCATGAATGATGACGTCATCAGCAGTGCATTTCGGTTGCGTGAGTTATAATTAGCTGAACTAACTAAAACGGGGGAATTTCTCTTGTTTTGTACAAGTGAAATGTCCTTCTAATTATAACGTCCCTGAAACTTGTAATCGTTTCAGTGAATTTCTAAGGTTTCTTAAATGCTATTTTCTAACTATACAGTGCCTGAAACCTATGGTTTTTTCAGTGAATTTCAAAGGTTTTTTAAATGCTAATTTTGCATTATAATGTTCATTAAAGCTATGATTTTTTCAATAATTTTGAATAGTTTTTTGTGATATTTTGTAACTTTAATATCCAAAAATTAGTTTTTGTATTTCTTTTTGTTTGTTATTAAAATAATATAATGTCTTCTGATTTCTTAAATATTTATATATATATTATTTTTTGGGGGAGAAAAAGTGGGGTTGCGCACCCATCGTGTACCTATCTCACTGGGTGTGCGGATTCAAACCGCCATATTGGTAAAGTCGTGAAGGATGCACCTTTCAGCCAGCCCACTCCACCTACGCTTACAGGGAGGGAATTACAACTCTACATGTCACAGGTCTTCCCTGTAGTCACCTGCTGAGCACATGTCTAGTTGTCAGCATGCCACAGCCACTCCCTCACGGCTGCTTTACACCCACACCACACCCATGCAGCACAGGCATCACAGGACATGTGACCTTGCTGATAAAAAGGGCCGGGCCCACGTGCTCGATGCCATTTCCACTCTCTATCTGGATGTATCCCTGTGCTTATTATGTCGGTGGCAGCCGAGGCACTTTGACCGACACGGGCCTCCAGCAACATTGTGATGAGTTGAGGTGCTCAGAGATGGTGGCAGCAAAAAAACTTTGCCAGACACTGGCCTCCTGCCATGTGATGATGACTTGAGGTGCACAGAGTTGGTGGCAGCTGAGGCATTTTGACTGACACGGGCCTCCCGCCACGTGGCGATGACTTGAGCTGCACTAAGTTCGTGCCAGCAGAGCTGAGCGAGTGTGCAGCCTGTGATGATGCGTGGCCTCGATACGCTATGGTGGCAATCAAGACCCAATCTGAATTGTGAGCTCAGCTGGACGGCCTGTACGCCAATGGCAGCTGGCTTTACAGACATGACTCCTCGGAACGGTGCAGCAGGATGCACTGGGGGCCTGTGCTGTGGAATCCAGGGACTGCTGAGGAGGTTGCTCCGGCACGTGGATGGCCCTCTTCGAGACACGCCAGTGGAGGCAGGTGAGCATTGAGGTCTGGGTGTGTAGGGACGGGCAGTCATCGCTGGGCGGCGGACTGGACTGGGGACCAGGGCTGGGATGCTTGTGAAAGATGTAAGAATCATGCACACTGCCTGAGAAGTTTGCAACATTAGTGCACAGGCCCGACTGTCCAGTTTTGCCTGCACATTGTTGGAATGCGTGTTGGAGTACATGTGTGCAGTCAGTTGCCCCCAACACATGCAGTAAGGCTGCTATGGCGTGGTTCCCTTGCTTGGTCTCCAGTTGTTTCTGCGCAGTTTAGATGAAGTGAACATGCATGTGCATCAAATTGAAACGAACCCTCTTCCTGACAGGTGTGATAAATCCTGCATAATGAGACCGTAACAGAAGTTTGTGTGGTTGTAACGTTCCCTTTCTTTCCTACGAAGGTTACGGCCACACAAACCTCTGTTACAGTCTTTTTGTGCAGGATTGATCATACCTGTAAGCATTTCGGTTTGTCCAAGTGTAATACATTGTACCATATTACGTTTGTGACCATACTAACGCTTGAACATTATCTTCATTTCTCGAACAGGTTTCTGAATTCGGACTTTTGGGATTTTCAGGACGATCTACAGTTATTTTGATCTACAAGTTGATGTTCCCCGTTGGCAATGTCACTCGTTGTTTGATGTTTTTGTGTTGTTAATTTATGTTTTTCTAATAAAGGACTGTTTATCCACGACTGTTGACTACTAGACTTCATGACCTGGCTCACCCCCATTTCAGTGACTACAATCTTGGATCTGGAGCACAGAGGTGTCAAGCAATGGCTGGGGTTAGGGTTGGTTGTGCAGGAATACTACGAATTGGGACGAGTGGGTGGTGCAGATGCAGGGGCCCCAAGTTGATTTGTAGACATGCATCCAAGACGTGTGAGGAAGTTTAATAGGGCTGGCTGTGAGACTCCTCGAACTCTTGCAGTTGTTAGTTGGAAGATACCAGAGGCCAACAAGTGCAGCACAGCCAGCAGCTTTGTCTGCGTAACTATGTTGATTTTACGCTGTGTTGGTACCGTCAGCCTGTGGGCAATGTGACAGTGTGCACCAACTTGAGAATGGGGCGATAATTCTTTCGCCACTTTTGCTGCGCTAAACTGCTGATAACTCGGCGATAAGTCCCAACTGTTGGGTTATAGGGTGATTCTAAAACGAGCCCTTGTGTTTACAAGGACTTTGTTGTAGCTACATGCGAATCAAAAGAAAAAAGAAGAAAAAACAAGAAAGGTTGGCAGGGTACAAACACCCTGACCCCCTAGGTCTGCTCAGGGGATCCCACAAAAATCCCCAGGACCCAAAAATGAATACTATATATTTCTTTTTTTTATAGCAGCTGGGTGCACAAATCCGGACAAAAAAATAAAAGAAAACGATGGGATGTATTCTCAAGAACTTATCGCTGAGTTATCAGCACTTTACCACAGCCAAAGAATTATCATCGTATTCTCAACCTGGTGAAAACTGCTGATATCACCAGTTTTCCAGCAATAGCTTCCAAAAAACAACATCGCCGCCAATGAGAGTGACACCTAATGCTAATGATATGTAGAAAAGGCGTTCCTGTACAAAAAATACCATGAAAACACCACTTCCTGATATTTTCAACAACCAGCGAAATCTGCGATGCGATCCAAAAACAGGCGATAAGCTGCGTTAGCAGTAGGAATTTAACATCTACCTTTTACTAGTGTAAAGCAGAACGACTACCTACAGTATGAAAGGGAGCCCAGCCCAGAACCACATCTGAAGACCAACACATGTCATAGAGCTACTGACCATGCAGCTCTGACACCCAAGAAGGCCACAACACCCACTGTCACCACTCCTAGGACCTCCACCTAGGACCATCCCCTCCTACTACCACCGAGGCAGCACAGAACAGAACATCGGACCTTCCCAAAACGGCATGGCCCCTCAACCACACAATAGGTGAATGTTGGGGGACATGGGAACCAAGTTTGTGTGAAGGAGGCAAGTCATCCATCAATAACAGTGCACACAATGCCAAGTGTAGCGGTAATGTGCTGGACAGACCTCACTATGCAGAGCATAGCCCTATCTATGTGTACATATACTGCTGGTGCTTGTACTGTTGTGGACAGTGGACGCAACCATGTTACCTCAGGCAGTGGGGAAGATCTTGGTTATTTAGCTGTTTCGTCCCCCCCTGTAAGCGGAACCGGAAGTTGTCGTACTTTAATCTCTGTGACCGCGTAGGGGACAGGGCCCTACCCCTGTCTATCTTGGTATTAGCAAACCGCAAATGGTAAATGCGGCATGTACGAGTGCTTTATATATCGTTCTAGCTATGAATGCACTGTGTACACGTTATTCTGCTTCAACTACGCGGGTTCCATTTTGGAAGCAGTGGCCATCTTGTCATTGCCCTCACATAGGCTATAATGGAGTAAATACGGGCCTCACAGTACATGGGCTTCTCCTCTGACTTCTCTGTGACCTGGGCAGCTGGCTCTGCTGCCCCAGGTCAAACTGGTCTCACGAGCTCCCCTTCCTCCGTCCACCTGTGATTAGCATCAGGGCTTGACCCGTCATAAAACCCTTTCATTCTACACAATCCTCCGGCTAATCTCTTTCACACCTGCTTGTTCCTGCTTTATGACTTGTTTCCCACAACAGGAGATGCTCATGTTTATTGGGGGGTCTATTGACATCCGATGTGGGATCTGAACCTTACTGTGTAAATCATTGTGGGCTGGCCGAACTGGAATGTGGGATGGTCATCATGACTCTGCCTTTTCTTTGTAATGTACACTTGTATATTGCCGTATCATAAAACCTAGGAATGTATGCTTGAGGCAGGGAAAAGTGTATTTAAGATGAAGTCCGTTTCTATGATTTTCAGCAGTCTCCTGAGAACATACACGCTGTTGTACTTCTAGGATACCTGTAATTGGTCTGCAGCCAATAAATGAATCTTTGACTTCACCCAGAAGACTCTGTGTTTCTGTAGGTCTGGAACAGGGTGAACCCAGAAGTCATAGGGTGTGTGCTCCTGCACCGCTGGGTCTAAAATACCCAGTACTTCAGTTTGGCGCCCAACTCGGGACGATTTCAGCGGTACCAGTCCAAGCCAGAGGTTCGTGAGGAGCTTCGTGTGGAAATTCCGGAGGAAGGCCGCCACTTCATCGACCCCTGCATGTCGACGTGGTCCGAAAGTCTTTTCTGCGAGGTTCTCCGCGTCCCGACGGCTACGAAGGACTGCTGCCCTGATTAATCGACCTGTTTTGGACCCTTGACGAGTTTGAGAGAGCGAAACAATCGAGAGAGTCTTCTGGTGACGTCATCGATCGGCAATATTCAGTTAAGTATAAGTGGAGCGTCTCCCATTTGTTTTTGGTATCCTTCGGGATCGTTTGATTTGGTAATTTGGTAATTTGGAGTTTGCAAACGCCAAAGCCAGAGGACTCGTGTATTCACGAGACTATCGTAATCGATAATCCTTTGACGTTTGGATCTAGACTAGTGAGCGAAGATGCCTGGTTCTGGAATATTTGGTAAATTATTCTGTTTGGGTTGTGGAAAAGATTTCCAGCTAGAGGAATCATGTCCGGTTCCTCCGGTTGGAACTCCAACTTATGAGCTCTATGTAAAACATGGCGTAGGCCCCATTGCATATAACGAAGTGTGGATCCACTACACTAGGAAAGACGGTGTTTTAAAATGGCCCCAAAATGGTAGTTTCGATACCGATATTTTAGATAATTTGGAAATTAAATTGTTCAAAAAGAAAGCCCGGCCGGCGATGTTTGACTCTTTCCGCTTATGGCGAAAGGAAGCCAAACAGAAGGAAATTAAGCTAGCGAAAAAGAATAAAAGAGAGAGAGGTATGACAGTAATGCAAGCAGCTGTACAATTTAAAGACAATGAGGAGGAGCAGATGAGTGAGCAATTGCACAGGCAGCGCAAGTTAGGGATTGACAAATGTTACCCAGCTTTACCACATTCTAAGCAGAATGAGTTAGAAGAAAAGGAGAAAGATCCCCTGATGTCACATTTGTTGAGTTCGCCACCCCCGTATGCTCAAAATGCCACGGCACCTCCCCAGCTTGTGAATATGCCACCTCCAGTGAATATACTGCAAGCCTTGCCGCAACCGCCAGCTGCTTTGCAGCCGGCTCTTATCCATGTAGCGCAGCCCTCTCAAGGGCCGCCAGTTGTGCTTCCAACTGCCCCCGCACTTCCTGCGACTTTGCCTAATACAGAAGCTGCCTCTTCTGACACTTTTCCTTGCACCACTCCAGTACCTGTTTCTACATCCTCTTTTATTCCCTCTGTTTTTCCCCCTGTTTTCGCCTCAGCTTCTCCTTCAGCGCGACAGCGCTTAGCTAATGTGGTTACTACATTAATGTCTCCTCTCTTTGAGTCATCTGGTGCGACTCCTGGTTTACAGCGTAAGCAATTGCGTAGCCAATTGCCTAACCCTGATGAGAAAAAGGTAATAGACAGCATGGCGCGTAGATGGATTGTTTTCCCTTCATTGTATGATGTGGAATCAGTGGTCAACGTTTTCCATCAGTGGGATGCCCCAAAACAGAGATATGTGTTTGAGAAAATGTGCGAAATTCTCTGTGAAGAATTGGAGGATAGTGGTAAAAATCCGAGCCCGCAGGAATTGTGTAGAGTGAGGTTTGATTTTGGAACTGGTATAATTGTGGACCGCGAGGTAGATAAAGCAGTTGCGGTTGTATTGTCCTTCAGGAATGATGATTGTCAACAGTCATTGTTTGAACAAGATGTCCTTGTGGGGAAAAAGGTAAAAGCGCGACAATACCCCATGAGAGAAGTTCCCCCGGTATGGAAGGAAGCAGTTGCAGCCGGTGCCGGTATCGCCGCTGTGCCAGCGCATTTCCAGCGTGTTTGGGTGCATGTTCCATGGAAGCGCTCAGAGGTGTTAGCACTTAAGCAGTCCTTACCTGATCCCCGTAAAAACCCAGCAGGTTATTATAAAGAGTTGTCACAGACGGCAGGGTCATGCGTTATGAATCTGGCCGACATAGACATGTTGTTTGGTAATGTTGTTCCACAGCCTCTATGGGGGTCAATTCGTAATGTAGATCACGATGCAGAACTAAGGGATACATGGGCTAACATTATTGCTGCTGATGCTAGACAAACTGGTGGCGCGAAACCAGAACCTTTAGTAGCTGAACTGCCTGATAGAATCATCACGTATATGAAGGCAATAATGCCTGCGATGCGCGTAAATTGGGACAAGCTATCTGCATGTAAGCAGAAGAAAGATGAGACAGTGTCAGACTTCTTTACTAGGTTTGAAGAAACGTTTATTGATCACAGTGGGCAAGATATGAGTACTGAGGGTGGCCAACGGTTGTTTGTGGATAAGTTTGTGCAGAATCTACTCCCTGACCTGTGTAAAAAGTTAAAAGATTCAGAAAGTTCTTGGGCTGTTTCTTCTTCAGCGCAAATACTGGCTACTGCACAGTATTATGAAAATAGAGATAAAGATGAGAAAGATAGAACAGAAAAGAAAACGAAGGAATTAAAGACAAAGGTCCTTTTACAGCAGGCCTATCCGCCACGTGGAGGTCAGAATAATTATAGGCAACCCCAAGGTGTCTATCACCAACCCCAACAGTTTCAGAACAATCAGCAAATGAACGGGTATTATCAACCACGTGTCCCTGTAGGTCCCAACCAATGTTCATACTGCAAAGAGGAAGGTCATTATAAATATAGTTGCCCTAAATTAATGCAGCGGAACGGTAATGCGTATGGCGCAAGAGGTAGGGGTGGTCAGCAAGCTCCTAGAGGCAGAGGGCGTGGAAATGCTCCCCAGAATGCGCGTCCTCTGCCGCCTCAAAATACCATCAATAGCTTTGATCAGCAAGCTAACGCGACTAGTAATACGGCCCAGTATTATAATAATGATTATTATGCAGAGAACGGTGATGCAGAAAATAATGATTACTAGGACAGCCATAGACAGAGAGAGGGAGTTGTTTCAGTGCCAGTGGATCAGAGTGGACCGTATGTTGAGGTGACTACAGCAAATGTAACGGAGCCTTTTCTGCTAGACACTGGTGCTGCAAAGAGTTCAATCATGCATTCAAAACTCCCTGGCGCACCTTTGTCTGGCGATATAAATGTTTCAGTAGGTTTTTCTGGCGCCCCAGTTAGGAACCCGATTTCTAGTCCCATGTCACTTTCTGTTGGACCTTGCGAGCTGAAAGCACCCCTGATCCTAACAACAGGTTGTGGTGAGAATTTACTGGGATTAGATTTGTTGAAAAGATTGTACGCTACACTGTATTGTTCTCCTTCAGGAGTACAACTTACATTAGGTAGGAAAGTGATTTCCCCAATGTATTTGTCTAAAAATACAATGCCACCTGAATTATCATCCCTTCCGGATGCCCTTTGGGCTACTGGTCCCAATGATGTGGGCCTCTTGGAGATACCGCCATACGTGGTGACTTTAAAGGCTAATGTCAGACTGCCACGTATTCCCCAGTACAAGATCTCTAATGAAGGGCAGAAAGCATTGTTAGACATTGTCAGCGACTTGATTAATAAGGGTGTAATTGAAGAGACAAGAGGCAACGTTTGCAATAGTCCGATTTTACCTGTCTTAAAACGAACGGACCCTTCACAGCCACCTGTTTACAGATTTGTGATTGATCTTAGAGAGGTTAATAAGATTGTTGTGCCACAGTTTCCGGTTGTCCCTGATATAACTGCCTTGTTAACAATGATTCCAGCCTCTGCTGCATGGTTTTCAGTGATCGATTTAAAAAATGCTTTCTTTAGCATCCCAATTGCAGAAGAGAGCAGAGACATTTTTGGCTTTAGTCTGGGAGGCCGAAGCTTCCGCTTCAAACGCGCTCCCCAGGGCTACTGTGAGAGTCCATCCATATACAGTCAAGCTTTGAAAGCACAGCTTGATGCACTTGTTTTACCTAGTGGCGCTATCCTGATTCAGTACGTGGATGATTTACTAATTGCCGCGGATACTGAGAAGATCTGTAAAGAAGCCACATTGTCACTGTTGCGCCATTTATCCGCTTTCCATCACAAGGTGTCTCTCTCTAAGCTGCAATATTGTCGACAAGAAGTGACCTACTTAGGTCATCTCTTATCGAAGGAGGGAAGGAAACTGACCCCAGAAAGAATTCAAGCCATTGCACAGTTGAGTGTGCCAAAGACACAGAGAGAAGTACGTGCTTTCTTGGGCATCACTTCATACTGTAGGCATTGGATACCAAGTTTTTCCTTGCTGGCAAAACCTTTGGTAGCCTTAACATGCAAAGACACACCGAATCCTATCCCATGGTCTGAAGAGTGCCAGAAAAGTTTTGTGGAATTGCGCAATGCATTATGTTCAGCACCTGTGTTGGGCACTCCTGACTACAGCAAACCTTTTACATTGTATGTTCACGAGAAAGATGGATGTGCGTTGTCAGTGTTAACACAGCCTTTTGGCGACAGACCGCGCCCATGCGCATATTTCTCATCAACCTTGGACCCTGTAGCGAGGGCATTGCCAAGCTGTCTGAGAGCGATAGCTGCTGCAGCAATGTCTATCCGACAATCTGCTGGTTTGGTAATGGACAACACATTGATTGTTATGGTTCCACACGCTGTAGACACATTATTAAATAGAACCAAGACACAACACTTGACTAGTGCGCGATTATCAGGTTATGAGCTCACACTGTTAGCAAATCACATACACATAAAGAGATGCAATACGCTGAATCCAGCTACATTGTTGCCAATTCCAGCAGACTCAGATGAGATTGAGCAACATGACTGTCTGTTCAGAACAGAAGAAGAGACGAAAGGGAGAGTAGATCTAAAAGATACTCCCCTGACTGAGTGTGATGGCACTTTATGGGTGGATGGTTCGTGTTTCAAACTCCCTAATGGTGACACGACTGCTGCATATGCTATCACGACTTTACACACGGTCGTGGAAACTGCACGAGTGCCACATAATTCGGCCCAAGCAGCAGAATTAATCGCCCTCACGAGAGCATGCGTGTTGTCTGAAGGAATGAGAGTAAATATATACACAGATAGCCAGTACGCCTTTGGCGTGGCTCATAATTTTGGGCGACTGTGGAAGGAGCGTGGGTTCCTGACGTCGTATGGAGCTAAAATTCAGAATGGCAAGTTGGTGAATGATCTCCTTGAGTCACTGACCCTACCGTTGCAAGTTGCGATCATGAAATGCAGTGCGCACAGGAAAATCACAGATGATGTTGGACGTGGGAATGCGTTTGCTGATGAGACCGCGAAAGAAACAGCACAGAATGTGAAGACTAGAATGTATGTTGCAGGCCCCGCAAGATGGGTTAATGATGTGGGAATGTGTGAGAACACAATAGAGAGTGTGAAGTCGCTTCAGGCTGAAGCCACAGAGAAAGAGTTAAGCAAGTGGAGAGAAAGTATGGGTAAGTTGGATGAGAATGGTTGTTGGATTGATCTGACAGAACATAAGCGATGGTTATTGCCTGATGCATATGTGCTTCCAGTGGTTACTATGGCACATGGAATGGCACATATCAGTACGAAAGGAATTTGTAAGATGTTGGCTCCAGTATGGCAGAATGCTGGGATTCCCAAGTGTGCAGAGAATGTGGTCAAGAATTGCATGGTATGCTTGAAGTACAACCCTGGTAGGGGAACCCCAACTCCAGCTGGTCACTTTGCACCCCCATCATGTCCATTCGAAGTTTTGCAGCTGGACTTTATTCACATGGAAAGATGCAACAACCTGAAATATGTACTGGTGGTTGTTTGTGCTTTCTCAAAATGGATAGAGGCTTATCCTCTGAAAGATAACACTGCCCTATCCACAGCCAAAGCCCTTGTGAAGGAATTTTTCCCTAGATTTGGAATGCCAAGAATGGTGTGGTGTGATAATGGAAGTGAGTTTGTGGGTAAAGTGATGAAGAATGTATGTGAAGGGCTAGGGATAAAGCAGAAGTTCCATGCTGCAAAGCACCCCCAATCAGCTGGACTAGTAAAACGCTACAATGGAGCCTTAAAGCTCAAGCTGGGCAAAATTCAGGCGAGCACCGGTCTTAAATGGCCTGACGCTCTGCCTTTAGCACTCCTGTCCACCAGAATGACCATACACTCACGAGTGGGACTTAGCCCTTACGAGGTCGTTTTTGGCCGTCCGGCCAACGTATGGGGTGTACCGGGGCCTACGAAGTTTAGTGAGATTGAGCATCCAGTACTACTCGATTACCTGTATGATTTGACTGTTAAACTGCGTGTTTTGCACCAACAGGTACATGATACTCTTCCCCAAGCTTCTGAACCTCCTGGACACCCTATCAACCCTGGCTCGTGGGTCCTGGTCCGAAATTTCCAGTGTAAGAGCAACGACGAGCCTCGCTGGATCGGCCCTCACCTTGTGCTTCTGTCTACGAGATCAGCGGTGCGAGTAAAAGGGAAGAAACACTGGATCCATGGTACCCACTGCAAAGTAGTCCCCTTGCCTCTGCCATATGACCAGTGGGTCAAGGAGGGTATCGCCGACTCTGAAGCAGACACTGTACCTCGTTTTGTACCATTCAGTGACGCACGCATAAGAGGCACAGTTTCAGACCAAGAGAGTGACAATATTCTGCAGGAAGCTGTGCCACCATCAAATCGACTGGACACCACTGAGCCTGAACTTTTGTTTCAAGACCAAACAGCACCTGGCCGTCTCCGTTATAATTTGAGACCAAGGCCCATGGACAAATAAAGATTTCCTTACTATTTCCTTTTTGACATTTTTGCTCTCCCATCTGAAGGACTTTCTTGATTTTTGTTTTTCGAACCACCATCCGGGTTCTGCCGCAGGGTCGCGGTGCTAAGACTTTGGGGTACAGGCCGAAGACGTTAGGTCAACGGTTCTGGTTGGTCTAGGGCGTTTCCCTGGACTGACAGGCGTGCCCCTTAGCAGAAGACACTCATCCGCCGCGAGCGGCCCGAGTAGAGGATGGAGTTTTTTAAGATGGAGAGACCGATTGAGGAAATTAACTTTAACGCAAGGATGTGTAGAATTGTAAAAAGTAAATGTTTTGTATTTTTGTGCCTTTTTACACTGTGTAGCATAATGATGTTCATCGTAGGATTTGTGTTTTTCTCCGCTCAAAAGCCCATTACACCCACTGAACAGCCTATACCTCTTTCTACCGCCTCCTCTCACTCCTTTCACCCTTTGCCTGAGCACGAACAGACCAGACGATCAGAGTTTGTAAATAACTCGTTTATCCAGCTCTTGCACCAGCACCAACTAGTAATGAATACGACCAATTGCTGGGTGTGCGGGTTAATGCCACATACCATTAACAAGGGTATTCCCTACCTGGTGCTGCCGTATAGTTACAATGGATCGTCATGGGCATTCCAGACCATGTTTCTCTATGCTCTAGATACGTACTCCCCTCGCCAACCGCGTTCCATCAGACCTATCACCAATAATAAGGCTTTGATAAAAGGAGTTGCCGATATGAGTAGGGATATTGATGCATACTCATCCATTCCCAAAGAAGAGTTGAGACCTTATGTAGGATGGAACGCGACGGGGTATAGTATTAGTCTGGGTGAAAGACAGCGAAAGATCTCATCTCCAATCTGGGTCGTACCCCACATGGGTCGGTTCTGCTTACAGGGTAATGGTCAGAATCCTAGAGCTCAACTGGGAAGAAGTGACTGTACTGAAACGTACACTTTCCCGTCACAGTTTTCCCCTGCGTTTTTGGCTGCCAAGGGCACATATTTCATCTGTAATGATCGAGCATATACATGGTTGCCCCCTGATTTCTCGGGCACATGTTATATTGCGAACTTGCTACCGCCAACATTTACTGCTGCCTCTGATTATCACAAGACCAGAGTTGTGAGAGGCGTGATTAGTAAGGAAGACACTGCGGGTCAGAAAGCGGGAGACTTCTTCTTGGGTTTCCTGCCGTTTTGGGGACCTATGGTCAATAGTAGGAACCTGAGACAGCTGACTCGTGTGGTTGAATCCACTGTCAATGTAACGGCTGGTGCCCTTGGTAATCTGACAGCTGAGCTCCAAGCGGATCGCCTTATGACTTTACAGAACCGCATGGTTCTAGACGTTATTCTTGCAGACCGCGGTGGGGTATGCAAGGTCATCCAATCCAGTTGCTGCATTTTCATACCAGATAATGCTCCAACAGTGTATCAAGCCATCTCCAAACTCCATAAAATATCTGAATCCATACACGTAGATAAAGGAGATTGGTCACTGGTGGGGTGGTTCTGGGAATTGATATCCGCCTGGGGTTGGAAAGTTCTGATGGTCATTGGAATGATCTTAGCCATTCTTTTCCTGTTCTGTCTATGCATACAGTGTGCTCCTGCGATATGTGGTCTCTGTGCTACCTTATGTATAAGGAAACCTGTATCGAGGGACGAGCTAAGTACTAGGATGATGCTACAGCAACATCTCCATGACTTTGTGAACATTGACCTAGACTCGGATTAAGATGAGTATAGTGATTGCCTATGTAAGGGCAAAAGGAGGGTCTGTCGTACTTTAATCTCTGTGACCGCGTAGGGGACAGGGCCCTACCCCTGTCTATCTTGGTATTAGCAAACCGCAAATGGTAAATGCGGCATGTACGAGTGCTTTATATATCGTTCTAGCTATGAATGCACTGTGTACACGTTATTCTGCTTCAACTACGCGGGTTCCATTTTGGAAGCAGTGGCCATCTTGTCATTGCCCTCACATAGGCTATAATGGAGTAAATACGGGCCTCACAGTACATGGGCTTCTCCTCTGACTTCTCTGTGACCTGGGCAGCTGGCTCTGCTGCCCCAGGTCAAACTGGTCTCACGAGCTCCCCTTCCTCCGTCCACCTGTGATTAGCATCAGGGCTTGACCCGTCATAAAACCCTTTCATTCTACACAATCCTCCGGCTAATCTCTTTCACACCTGCTTGTTCCTGCTTTATGACTTGTTTCCCAAAACAGGAGATGCTCATGTTTATTGGGGGGTCTATTGACATCCGATGTGGGATCTGAACCTTACTGTGTAAATCATTGTGGGCTGGCCGAACTGGAATGTGGGATGGTCATCATGACTCTGCCTTTTCTTTGTAATGTACACTTGTATATTGCCGTATCATAAAACCTAGGAATGTATGCTTGAGGCAGGGAAAAGTGTATTTAAGATGAAGTCCGTTTCTATGATTTTCAGCAGTCTCCTGAGAACATACACGCTGTTGTACTTCTAGGATACCTGTAATTGGTCTGCAGCCAATTAATGAATCTTTGACTTCACCCAGAAGACTCTGTGTTTCTGTAGGTCTGGAACAGGGTGAACCCAGAAGTCATAGGGTGTGTACCCCTGCACCGCTGGGTCTAAAATACCCAGTACTTCAAAGTGAAGTGTGCTGGTCCAACGTACACCACTCCAGCGTAGAAGTGTGAATAAATAGTCCGGGGCTTTGGGTGTGGTTCACTTCTGGGAAGGCCAACGCGTCTGCCAGAACGGTGGCCCTCACCCTGCCATGAGGCCGCCGCTATGACCCCCGGCCTCCTCGACACAGGCCCCCTGCGAACCCAGCGGCACAGAACCGCAGAGTTATATCTGTACATTCTACTGCCTTCGATGTACACTGCGGAGAGCAGGGCTCACAATTCAGATTGAGTCACGATTGCAGATGACGCAGTCCAGTAGGCAAGAGACATAGCTCCAGTGCAGCCCGCTCAGACCACGCATCATCGCAGGCTGCGCACACGCTGAGTGCTTCAGGTGCCATTAACTCAGTGTACCGCAAGTCCTCACCACGTAGCCTTATTAAGGCAGAATTCATTAGGCAAAAGACATTGCTACCAGTGCGGCCCGCCCAGACCACGCATCATCGCTGGATGTGCACATGCTGAGTGCTTCAGGTGCCACTATCTCAGTGCACCACGAGTCATCGCCACTTAGCCTTATTAAGGCAGAATTCATTAGGCAAAAGACATTGCTACCAGTGCAGCCCGCCCGGACCACGCATCATTACTGGCTGCGCACACGCTGAGTGCTTCCGGTACCACTAACTCTGTGCAGCTCAAGTGAACGCCACATGGCTGTTGGCCCTTGCTGACTGCTGCCTCTGACCTACACTTATGGTTATCAGGGCTATCAATTCAGATAGAGTCGCGATTGCAGATGACGCAGTCCAGTAGGCAACAGACATTGCATCCAGTGCGGCCCGCCCGGGCCATGAATCATCGCTGGCTGCGCACACACTGAGTGCTTCTGGTGCCACTATCTCAGTGCACCACAAGTAATCGCCACATAGCCTTATTAAGGCAGAATTCATTAGGTAAAAGACATTGCTCCCAGTGAGGCCCGCCGGGACCACGCGTGATTGCAGGCTGCGCATACGCTGAGTGCTTCAGGTGCCACTAATTCAGTGCACCACAAGTCATCACCACGTAGCCTTATTAAGACAGAATTCATTAGACAAAAGACATTGCTATCAGTGTGCATGCCCGGACCACGCATCATCCCTGTCTGCGCACATGCTGAGTGCTTCGGGTGCCACTATCTCACTGCACCACAAATCATCGCCACGTGGCCTTATTTAGGCAGAATTCATTAGGTAAAAGACATTGCTACCAGTGCGGCCCGCCCGTACCACGCATCATCGCAGGCTGCGCACACGCTGAATGCATCAGGTGCCACTAACTCAGTGTACCATAAGTCATCGCCACGTAGCCTTATTGAGGCAGAATTCATTAGGCAAAAGACATTGCTACCAGTGCGGCCCGCCCGGACCACGCTGAGTGCTTCAGGTACCACTAACTCTGTGCAGCTCAAGTGAATGCCACTTGCCGTTTGGCCCTTCCTAACTGCTGCCTCCGGCCTACACTACGGTTAGCAGGGCTGACAATTCAGATAGAGTCGCGTATGCAGATAATGCAGTCCAGTAGGCAACAGACATTACATCCAGTGCATCCTGTCCGGACCACGCATCATCGCTGGCTGCGCACACGCTTCAGGTACCACTAACTCTGTGTAGCTCAAGTCAACGCCACTAGGCTGTGGGCCCTTGCTGACTGCTGCCTCCGGCCTACAGTGCGCTCAGCAGGGCTTACAATTCAAGCTTAGTGCCAATGCAAATTGTGTAAGAGAGTATTATCGGTTTAGAAGACCAAATGCTCCCAATATGTACAGCTCGCAGTGAGCCCTTGCTGACAGCTGCCTCCGGCCTACACTGCGGTCAGCAGGGTTCACAACTAAAATTGAGTCTTGATTCATTAATTGCAGTAGGCAACAGACATTGCTCCCAGTGCGGCCCGGCCGGACCACGCATCATTTATTATTATTATTATTTATATTTATATGGCGCACAAATCATCCCCAAAGGGATCTCTCGGCACCTTGGGAGGCAGGCTTCCAAGAACAAAGCGACTCAGTTGAATACCCAGGTTTTTAGGTGCTTCTTAAAAATGGTTAAATTGGAGCAAGAGCGCAAATCTAGGGGCAGCATATTCCAATTATTAGGTGCCAGATAGGAGAAGGCACGGCCCCCCATCTTAGCTTTTTTAATTCTCGGCATTTGGAGAAGCTTTTGGCCGCCGGATCTTAGCAGTCGTGCCGGAGTGTACCATACCAGCTTCTTTGTGAGGTATAAAGGTCCTTGTCCGGAGAGTGCCTTGAAAACTAGGCACAAAAGTTTAAAAAGAGCCCTCTTTCTTATCAGCAGCCAATGCAGCTCTCTCAATAGTGGTAAAAATGGAGTAAGTGGAGGCTTATTTAAGGCTAGACGAGCAGCCGTGTTTTGCACGACTTGTAACCTAGAAAGCAAGCCTCCCTCACCCCCACTAGGAGAGCATTCCCGTAGTCCAATCTACTGACTAGCAGTGACTGGATCAGAACCCTTCTAGCAGAGAGAGGAACCCACGGGAAAACCTTCTTCAAGGTGAGAATCAGGCCGAAGCATTTGCCTGATAGGATTTTAACATGTTCTTCCATGGATAAATTGTTATCTATTGCAATGCCTAAATTGTTTACCCATTTTTTAGGGGAGGGGGGTAATCCTAGTTCCTTCGGCCACCACTCATCAGTCCACAATTCCTCCGCTTTACCAAACAGTAGGATCTCCGTCTTGTTGGAATTAAGTTGGAGGAAGTTGTTTTTCATCCATGTGGATATTTTAATCATACAGCTCTTAAATCTGTCTCTGGTTGCCGTGTGGTCCTTCTCTATGGGGATTAACGCCTGAGTGTCATCCGCATAGGAGATGGTTTGGAATCCACAGGATTTTACAATGGTGGCCAGAGATGCCACATAGATGTTGAACAGGGTGGGGCTTTAAATGGAGCCCTGAGGAACCCCCTTATCCAGGACTGTGGTCTGAGAGACAAATGAGTCTAACTGCGCACATTGAGATCTGTCTGATAAGAAACTCCGCAGCCACTCCCATGCTGTGCACACGTTGAGTGCTTCATGTGCCACTAACTTTGCAGCTCAACTCTATGCCATGTGCCTGTGGGCCCTTGCTGACCGCTGCCTCCAGCCTACACTGCGATCAGCAGGGCTCACAATACAAATTCAGTCTTGATTCATTAATTTCAGAGTCCAGTAGGCAACTAACTGTAACGTCCCTGAAACCTACACATTTCGACAATGTATTCCATACATATTTCATCTTTTGTTCCATACGCCTACACTGCGGTCAGCAGAGACCACAATTTGAATTGAGTCTTGATTTATTCATTGCAGAGAGAATTGTACTCTATGTCCTCAGATTTTGTCACGAGGAAGTGACAAAAAGCATTTCTCGATGTCTGTGCTGACTACTTCCTTCCATCTACACTGCGGACAGCAGGGCTCACAATTCGGGTCGAGTCGCGATTGCAGATGATGCAGTCCAGTAGGCAACAGACATTTCTCCCAGTGCGGCCCACCCGTACCACTCATCATTGCTGGCTGCGCACTTGCTGAATGCTTCTGATGCACCACAACTCACCGCCACGTGGCCTTATTGACGCAGAATTCATTAGGCAAAAGACATTGCTCCCAGTGCGGCCCGCCCGAACAAAGTATCATCACTGGCTGCGCACACGCTGACCGCCACTGATGCCACTAACTCAGTGCACCAAAAGTCAACACCACGTGGTTGTAGGCCCTTGCTGACCGCTGCCTCCAGCCTATACTGCTGTCAGCAGGTCTCACACATATCCAATCCAATCCTGTCCTGCAAGGACAGGCTTCCATCACCGCTGACTGCGCACATGCTGAGCACTTCAGGTGCCACTAACTCTGTGCATCATAACTCATGGACCCTTTATGATTGACTTTCGTGCTGTATACTTTTGATCAGTTCCTGTTTTTATTGATGCATTTTGTGGCTCGTAGAGTTCATATTTAGTGTAGATTATATGCTGCAGAAAACGTAAACCTGAAATGATATCATAAACCGCACTCATTATGCTTAGCCCTGCCTATCTTGCTTCCCCAATCCTTACCATAAAATTTAGGAGGGGGTGGGGCCCAACTTCAAAACATTTTTCCTATGGGAGGCTGAAAGAAAAAACGTTTGAAGACCTCTGTACTAGTGTGACAGCGAAAACATGGCTTTAGCCCAACCAATGTAGCATGACTGCTGAAGTTTAATACTGCAGTTCAACCTGTCGCAATGACTGTTTAACAGGAGAAAAAACTTTCCTTTTCAATATTAATATGTCACCTTTATGGAGGCCTAGCAGCCCACAAGGTAGGATGCAAGGCCTTTAAAAATGGAACATGTAAACAATTGTATGGCACCATATCCCCATAGTAACAAGGCCCAAAAGCTATTTTCACTGTGGCAGGCTCTGGCTGTCCTGTGAGAAAATTAGAGTACAGACTAAAATAGTAATTCTGTGTCTTGGGTTTGGAACCAGCAAGAAAATAATTGAACCAGCTTTTCAATTAAAAGGCCATTGTAATAGTAAAGTTGAATTGTTTATAAATATTTATGAAAATTAACTTTAAGAAAGTTACCTTTTCCATGCCCAAAGCTTCTTGAGGCTGTGCAGCAAGTGCTTGTTCTTAAAGAAGAATAACAACTGCTCCCTGAGCTGGGACAAAGGCCTGGGCATGGGGGAGACGTTTTTCCAGATGACACATGGAGAGGACATGCCTCAGTCCCCTATTCAGGCTAGCTCCAAACCTAATGGCTGAAGAACTACCTCTGGAAACAGTTTTAAGTGACTACAGAGAGGGTGACTGTTCATTTTCCTGGTCACACATTTAGGGGGGCATACAGGCCCTGCACCATGGGGTAGGGCTTTCCCATTTTAGATTTTTTTGAGTAAGCTGCATTGTGAAATTCTTTGCAGTAGAGTAAAGAGTAAATGTGGGTTGGGTTTCCACTGAAAACACTTACCCTCTTGATCAGAAACAATACAGGAGTCCCCTTCACTCACCAACTGGTGCCAAGCATAAATGTGACACCACAAGGCCTCCTTCTGAAAACAATTTCTGGACCTGCATCTGCGGTTGAGATCTGTGAGGAGACCTGGAGGGTCTGCCAAACTGGATGTCTCCAACACTTCTGAAAAGTATGGAAACTGTTTGAACTTTCAGAAATCCATAGAACCAAGATCGACCACCCAAGGCAGCCCGCCCAAGGACTGCCTTCGCTAGGTTCAAGAAACCGGTTTCTCTTACTTGGAGCTTCTCCGCTGTAGAAAATGAATTTCATTGGCCCTTGCAAAGAAGGTATCCAGCCTTATGGAACTCATAGTCACATACAGCCTGCAACCTTGCCCAGCTGGGGGATTCTCAGCTCCAAAAAAGAAGCAAAATCTGAGTGTATAAATCTTGACCATGAAAAGGCATGAAAGGTATTTGGCGATGAGAGGGCTTTTTTTGGCATGAAATTTGAATTTTCCACTGTGAAGGTTTCCCATCCAAGCCAACAAGTTCGGCAGGACCTCATCCCATGGTTACCCAAGCTCGTGTAACTACTCTTGATGGATACAGCCTACCCATCTTGAGGAGTTCAACATCCATTTCAGAAACTAAACCCACAAAGGTAAAATCTCTGACTGGGTTGAACCTATTTGGTGCATTGGACCAGCATTCCATTGTGGCCAGCCACAAATCATGCCTAGGTCTTGGTTAACCATGGCCATATGATATCATAGGTGCTTTACTTATTCTTGGTGCTTTTTCATTTAAATCTTTAAGAAATGCATGTCTCCTTATTGGATTTGTGGCATTTTGGTATCATTTTGCTTTATAAATATTGAAACCTTTGACTAGACCCAGCAGGTTAGTGACTTTATTACTTCTGTACAATTTTTATATTCAGACACAAGTTATAATGGAGCATGTGTTTTGAAGCAAATGAAATATAAAAGTAGTATTTACAAGGATGCTTATGTGATGTTGGAGGAAATTTTAATTCTGGAGTCATGAAAGGAGACAACTTCTATTTCTCAGATGTATTTAGGGCAAATCAATGCATTAAGGAATTGTCATTAACCTTTGTTGCTTGGCTGTTGGATTTCCTGTTTTAATTTCCAATTGTCAAAATAGGTCACACAACAAGATAGGTACCTGTAATTTCAACTGATTAGCAAATGAAATAAAGAGATGAATAGTGAAAAAAGTTTGCTATGGCATAAGTCAGGCATGGTATTACTACAGGAGATGCACTTGGTGAGTTTATTGGTGAAGGCAAATATAAACTGCTGGTACATGCTGTTTTCCGGTTGTTCAAGAGGAATAGCAATGATATTGTAACAATCAACTCAATCCATGGTGAATAGTTCTAGGTCAGATGGCCATGTATGATAAGCAGTGGGCAAAGGGACTTGAAATGAAGAAAATATGTTCATTTTATGTACGTACCTTCCTCCTAGACTACAACATGGGGTACTGGATAAAATAGAGTTCCTGATGTCAGAAGCACCTGGGGATGTGATTAAACTAAGAGGTGGATGCAACCTGTTCATGGATAATGTGAAAGACCTGAGATCTTCCAAATTTGGTGTTACTGAGTGAATCTCAAGTTTAAAGGAAGTTGACAATGCCCTGTGAGCAATACTTCTTCGGTGCACCAGACACGAGAGGGATGAGCAGTATTCATATTTTTTCAGGTGCACATGTGTCATATTCAAGGTTTGATATGTTTTTTTACAGGGACAGTAGCTAACAGATGTATGGAAACGGAAATTCTACATCAATTAAAATTCATTCATGTCCTTTTGGTGATGTTCATTTGAATCAAAGGAAAAATAAGGTGGGATGAATAGAGGGTGACAGCATTGTTTTTCCAAGAACCTGCGACTGAGTAATAGATATCAAAAGTCACAGATCAATATTTTAGATGAACCTGTTGGCTCAATGTGGTCTTTGACAGTGTTGTGTGGGGCATTAAAGAACATTTTGAAAGGGCAGAATATTGCCATAAAATTGGAAAACATATATAGGGAGAGAAGAATTTCAGGATGTTAGAAGATGAAGTTACCCAGTGTGATATGACAGCAAGTGACAGTTTGTTCTCTGCATTGCATTACTGGTTTCTCTTGCAAGCTTACCAGGTTGCTTCATTCTTTGCATGGAGTGGCCATTTAAGTAGGGGTTTGAAAAGCAAGGCCTCTGGCAACATGAGGGTAGAGAGCAGCACCAGGAAGGGCTGTCCGTTATTCCTTGTACTACTCACTCTTTGTGTAGAGCCACTTATAAGGAAGATTAAGGAACTTTGGTGGAGTTTACATGATTCTGCTCTAAGCTGATGAAGAGGCCCTCTATCTATACCCAGAAACTGATAATGGGAGCTGGGCTTTCAGCATTACTGAAGAATACATATAATGGTAAGCCCTGCCCCCTGATATACCTCCATAGTAAAATTGTTGTCCGGAGATTTTCATTTTTGATTCGAGTTTTTGGATCATTAGAGAATTAGTTTAGCTTGGGTAGACATTGCAGTTTCGGGCCGAATATTACTGGATGTCATTTTTAAAAATAGCAGATGTGTTGCAGTGGTAATGTTATATTTAAGGAACAACGAGACCTATATATTTAATTTTTGTGTCAAAACATTGGTAGTCTTACAGAGATAAAAAAAATAACTCCTCAGAGCAACCGTTCCGCCATTTTCCAAAATAAAGGCTATAATTCAGGAAGGAGAGAAATTAAACAAATAATAATGGTTTTTAATCCTTTTATGTATGCACCAAATATTTATGATCTAAATATGAAACAAAAAATGTTTTTTATCACTTCTGTTTTAGACACATTTTCATAGTTCACTTTATTTATTTGTTTTGGCAATCGCTCGTGGTACATTTGCAGAATGCTGAAACTTTGAGAAGAGCATATCGAAAGGGACATGTTTTTGTAGCACAGGCTTTGCAAGTACATGTACGTGTAAGTTCGGTGGTTAGAGACTTTAGAAATGTAGTCGGTTTTAGCACCCCATCAATATCTTCCCAATCAAATTCACACAGATCTTTGTCTACATATGCCTGACCCAAAACAATTACACATCTTTTGATCAAGTAGAACAGTTTTTTAATGTGTTCATGCACAGAATATGACATCGGTGGAAGGTCACTTAGCAAGACTGATCTCTTGAACCTAATGGCCGAAGAACTACCTCTGGAAACAGTTTTCAGTGACTACAGAGAGGGTGACTGTTCATTTTCCTGGTCACACATTTAGGGGGGCATACAGGCCCTACACCATGGGGTAGGGCTTTCCCATTTTAGATTTTTTTGAGTAAGCTGCATTGTGAAATTCTTTGCAGTAGAGTAAAGAGTAAAAGTGGGTTGGGTTTCCACTGAAAACACTTACCCTCTTGATCAGAAACAATACAGGAGTCCCCTTCTCTCACCAACTGGTGCCAAGCATAAATGTGACACCACAAGGCCTCCTTCTGAAAACAATTTCTGGACCTGCATCTGCGGTTGAGATCTGTGAGGAGACCTGGAGGGTCTGCCAAACTGGATGTCTCCAACACTTCTGAAAAGTATGGAAACTGTTTGAACTTTCAGAAATCCATAGAACCAAGATCGACCACCCAAGGCAGCCCGCCCAAGGACTGCCTTCGCTAGGTTCAAGAAACCGGTTTCTCTTACTTGGAGCTTCTCCGCTGTAGAAAATGAATTTCATTGGCCCTTGCAAAGAAGGTATCCAGCCTTATGGAACTCATAGTCACATACAGCCTGCAACCTTGCCCAGCTGGGGGATTCTCAGCTCCAAAAAAGAAGCAAAATCTGAGTGTATAAATCTTGACCATGAAAAGGCATGAAAGGTATTTGGCCGATGAGAGGGCTTTTTTTGGCATGAAATTTGAATTTTCCACTCTGAAGGTTTCCCATCCAAGCCAACAAGTTCGGCAGGACCTCATCCCATGGTTACCCAAGCATGTGTAACTACTCTTGATGGATAAAGCCTACCCATCTTGAGGAGTTCAACATCCATTTCAGAAACTAAATCCACAAAGGTACAATCTCTGACTGGGTTGAACCTATTTGGTGCATTGGACCAGCGTTCCATTGTGGCCAGCCACAAATCATGCCTAGGTCTTGGTTAACCATTGCCATATAATATCATAGGTGCTTTACTTATTCTTGGTGCTTTTTCATTTAAATCTTTAAGAAATGCATGTCTCCTTATTGGATTTGTGGCATTTTGGTATCATTTTGCTTAATCAATATTGAAACCTTTGACTAGACCCAGCAGGTTAGTGACTTTATTACTTCTGTACAATTTTTATATTCAGACACAAGTTATAATGGAGCATGTGTTTTGAAGCAAATGAAATATAAAAGTAGTATTTACAAGGATGCTTATGTGATGTTGGAGGAAATTTTAATTCTGGAGTCATGAAAGGAGACAACTTCTATTTCTCAGATGTATTTAGGGCAAATCAATGCATTAAGGAATTGTCATTAACCTTTGTTGCTTGGCTGTTGGATTTCCTGTTTTAATTTCCAATTGTCAAAATAGGTCACACAACAAGATAGGTACCTGTAATTTCAACTGATTAGCAAATGAAATAAAGAGATGAATAGTGAAAAAAGTTTGCTATGGCATAAGTCAGGCATGGTATTACTACAGGAGATGCACTTGGTGAGTTTATTGGTGAAGGCAAATATAAACTGCTGGTACATGCTGTTTTCCGGTTGTTCAAGAGGAATAGCAATGATATTGTAACAATCAACTCAATCCATGGTGAATAGTTCTAGGTCAGATGGCCATGTATGATAAGCAGTGGGCAAAGGGACTTGAAATGAAGAAAATATGTTCATTTTATGTACGTACCTTCCTCCTAGACTACAACATGGGGTACTGGATAAAATAGAGTTCCTGATGTCAGAAGCACCTGGGGATGTGATTAAACTAAGAGGTGGATGCAACCTGTTCATGGATAATGTGAAAGACCTGAGATCTTCCAAATTTGGTGTTACTGAGTGAATCTCAAGTTTAAAGGAAGTTGACAATGCCCTGTGAGCAATACTTCTTCGGTGCACCAGACACGAGAGGGATGAGCAGTATTCATATTTTTTCAGGTGCACATGTGTCATATTCAAGGTTTGATATGTTTTTTTACAGGGACAGTAGCTAACAGATGTATGGAAACGGAAATTCTACATCAATTAAAATTCATTCATGTCCTTTTGGTGATGTTCATTTGAATCAAAGGAAAAATAAGGTGGGATGAATAGAGGGTGACAGCATTGTTTTTCCAAGAACCTGCGACTGAGTAATAGATATCAAAAGTCACAGATCAATATTTTAGATGAACCTGTTGGCTCAATGTGGTCTTTGACAGTGTTGTGTGGGGCATTAAAGAACATTTTGAAAGGGCAGAATATTGCCATAAAATTGGAAAACATATATAGGGAGAGAAGAATTTCAGGATGTTAGAAGATGAAGTTACCCAGTGTGATATGACAGCAAGTGACAGTTTGTTCTCTGCATTGCATTACTGGTTTCTCTTGCAAGCTTACCAGGTTGCTTCATTCTTTGCATGGAGTGGCCGTTCAAGTAGGGGTTTGAAAAGCAAGGCCTCTGGCAACATGAGGGTAGAGAGCAGCACCAGGAAGGGCTGTCCGTTATTCCTTGTACTACTCACTCTTTGTGTAGAGCCACTTATAAGGAAGATTAAGGAACTTTGGTGGAGTTTACATGATTCTGCTCTAAGCTGATGAAGAGGCCCTCTATCTATACCCAGAAACTGATAATGGGAGCTGGGCATTCAGCATTACTGAAGAATACATATAATGGTAAGCCCAGCCCCCTGATATACCTCCATAATAAAATTGTTGTCCGGAGATTTTCATTTTTGATTCGAGTTTTTGGATCATTAGAGAATTAGTTTAGCTTGGGTAGACATTGCAGTTTCGGGCCGAATATTACTGGATGTCATTTTTAAAAATAGCAGATGTGTTGCAGTGGTAATGTTATATTTAAGGAACAACGAGACCTATATATTTAATTTTTGTGTCAAAACATTGGTAGTCTTACAGAGATAAAAAAAATAACTCCTCAGAGCAACCGTTCCGCCATTTTCCAAAATAAAGGCTATAATTCAGGAAGGAGAGAAATTAAACAAATAATAATGGTTTTTAATCCTTTTATGTATGCACCAAATATTTATGATCTAAATATGAAACAAAAAATGTTTTTTATCACTTCTGTTTTAGACACATTTTCATAGTTCACTTTATTTATTTGTTTTGGCAATCGCTCGTGGTACATTTGCAGAATGCTGAAACTTTGAGAAGAGCATATCGAAAGGGACATGTTTTTGTAGCACAGGCTTTGCAAGTACATGTACGTGTAAGTTCGGTGGTTAGAGACTTTAGAAATGTAGTCGGTTTTAGCACCCCATCAATATCTTCCCAATCAAATTCACACAGATCTTTGTCTACATATGCCTGACCCAAAACAATTACACATCTTTTGATCAAGTAGAACACTTTTTTAATGTGTTCATGCACAGAATATGACATCGGTGGAAGGTCACTTAGCAAGACTGATCTCTTGAACCTAATGGCCGAAGAACTACCTCTGGAAACAGTTTTCAGTGACTACAGAGAGGGTGACTGTTCATTTTCCTGGTCACACATTTAGGGGGGCATACAGGCCCTGCACCATGGGGTAGGGCTTTCCCATTTTAGATTTTTTTGAGTAAGCTGCATTGTGAAATTCTTTGCAGTAGAGTAAAGAGTAAAAGTGGGTTGGGTTTCCACTGAAAACACTTACCCTCTTGATCAGAAACAATACAGGAGTCCCCTTCTCTCACCAACTGGTGCCAAGCATAAATGTGACACCACAAGGCCTCCTTCTGAAAACAATTTCTGGACCTGCATCTGCGGTTGAGATCTGTGAGGAGACCTGGAGGGTCTGCCAAACTGGATGTCTCCAACACTTCTGAAAAGTATGGAAACTGTTTGATCTTTCAGAAATCCATAGAACCAAGATCGACCACCCAAGGCAGCCCGCCCAAGGACTGCCTTTGCTAGGTTCAAGAAACCGGTTTCTCTTACTTGGAGCTTCTCCGCTGTAGAAAATGAATTTCATTGGCCCTTGCAAAGAAGGTATCCAGCCTTATGGAACTCATAGTCACATACAGCCTGCAACCTTGCCCAGCTGGGGGATTCTCAGCTCCAAAAAAGAAGCAAAATCTGAGTGTATAAATCTTGACCATGAAAAGGCATGAAAGGTATTTGGCCGATGAGAGGGCTTTTTTTGGCATGAAATTTGAATTTTCCACTGTGAAGGTTTCCCATCCAAGCCAACAAGTTCGGCAGGACCTCATCCCATGGTTACCCAAGCATGTGTAACTACTCTTGATGGATAAAGCCTACCCATCTTGAGGAGTTCAACATCCATTTCAGAAACTAAATCCACAAAGGTACAATCTCTGACTGGGTTGAACCTATTTGGTGCATTGGACCAGCGTTCCATTGTGGCCAGCCACAAATCATGCCTAGGTCTTGGTTAACCATTGCCATATAATATCATAGGTGCTTTACTTATTCTTGGTGCTTTTTCATTTAAATCTTTAAGAAATGCATGTCTCCTTATTGGATTTGTGGCATTTTGGTATCATTTTGCTTAATCAATATTGAAACCTTTGACTAGACCCAGCAGGTTAGTGACTTTATTACTTCTGTACAATTTTTATATTCAGACACAAGTTATAATGGAGCATGTGTTTTGAAGCAAATGAAATATAAAAGTAGTATTTACAAGGATGCTTATGTGATGTTGGAGGAAATTTTAATTCTGGAGTCATGAAAGGAGACAACTTCTATTTCTCAGATGTATTAAGGGCAAATCAATGCATTAAGGAATTGTCATTAACCTTTGTTGCTTGGCTGTTGGATTTCCTGTTTTAATTTCCAATTGTCAAAATAGGTCACACAACAAGATAGGTACCTGTAATTTCAACTGATTAGCAAATGAAATAAAGAGATGAATAGTGAAAAAAGTTTGCTATGGCATAAGTCAGGCATGGTATTACTACAGGAGATGCACTTGGTGAGTTTATTGGTGAAGGCAAATATAAACTGCTGGTACATGCTGTTTTCCGGTTGTTCAAGAGGAATAGCAATGATATTGTAACAATCAACTCAATCCATGGTGAATAGTTCTAGGTCAGATGGCCATGTATGATAAGTAGTGGGCAAAGGGACTTGAAATGAAGAAAATATGTTCATTTTATGTACGTACCTTCCTCCTAGACTACAACATGGGGTACTGGATAAAATAGAGTTCCTGATGTCAGAAGCACCTGGGGATGTGATTAAACTAAGAGGTGGATGCAACCTGTTCATGGATAATGTGAAAGACCTGAGATCTTCCAAATTTGGTGTTACTGAGTGAATCTCAAGTTTAAAGGAAGTTGACAATGCCCTGTGAGCAATACTTCTTCGGTGCACCAGACACGAGAGGGATGAGCAGTATTCATATTTTTTCAGGTGCACATGTGTCATATTCAAGGTTTGATATGTTTTTTTACAGGGACAGTAGCTAACAGATGTATGGAAACGGAAATTCTACATCAATTAAAATTCATTCATGTCCTTTTGGTGATGTTCATTTGAATCAAAGGAAAAATAAGGTGGGATGAATAGAGGGTGACAGCATTGTTTTTCCAAGAACCTGCAACTGAGTAATAGATATCAAAAGTCACAGATCAATATTTTAGATGAACCTGTTGGCTCAATGTGGTCTTTGACAGTGTTGTGTGGGGCATTAAAGAACATTTTGAAAGGGCAGAATATTGCCATAAAATTGGAAAACATATATAGGGAGAGAAGAATTTCAGGATGTTAGAAGATGAAGTTACCCAGTGTGATATGACAGCAAGTGACAGTTTGTTCTCTGCATTGCATTACTGGTTTCTCTTGCAAGCTTACCAGGTTGCTTCATTCTTTGCATGGAGTGGCCGTTCAAGTAGGGGTTTGAAGAGCAAGGCCTCTGGCAACATGAGGGTAGAGAGCAGCACCAGGAAGGGCTGTCCGTTATTCCTTGTACTACTCACTCTTTGTGTAGAGCCACTTATAAGGAAGATTAAGGAACTTTGGTGGAGTTTACATGATTCTGCTCTAAGCTGATGAAGAGGCCCTCTATCTATACCCAGAAACTGATAATGGGAGCTGGGCATTCAGCATTACTGAAGAATACATATAATGGTAAGCCCAGCCCCCTGATATACCTCCATAATAAAATTGTTGTCCAGAGATTTTCATTTTTGATTCGAGTTTTTGGATCATTAGAGAATTAGTTTAGCTTGGGTAGACATTGCAGTTTCGGGCCGAATATTACTGGATGTCATTTTTAAAAATAGCAGATGTGTTGCAGTGGTAATGTTATATTTAAGGAACAACGAGACCTATATATTTAATTTTTGTGTCAAAACATTGGTAGTCTTACAGAGATAAAAAAAATAACTCCTCAGAGCAACCGTTCCGCCATTTTCCAAAATAAAGGCTATAATTCAGGAAGGAGAGAAATTAAACAAATAATAATGGTTTTTAATCCTTTTATGTATGCACCAAATATTTATGATCTAAATATGAAACAAAAAATGTTTTTTATCACTTCTGTTTAGACACATTTTCATAGTTCACTTTATTTATTTGTTTTGGCAATCGCTCCTGGTACATTTGCAGAATGCTGAAACTTTGAGAAGAGCATATCGAAAGGGACATGTTTTTGTAGCACAGGCTTTGCAAGTACATGTCCGTGTAAGTTCGGTGGTTAGAGACTTTAGAAATGTAGTCGGTTTTAGCACCCCATCAATATCTTCCCAATCAAATTCACACAGATCTTTGTCTACATATGCCTGACCCAAAACAATTACACATCTTTTGATCAAGTAGAACACTTTTTTAATGTGTTCATGCACAGAATATGACATCGGTGGAAGGTCACTTAGCAAGACTGATCTCTTGAACCTAATGGCCGAAGAACTACCTCTGGAAACAGTTTTCAGTGACTACAGAGAGGGTGACTGTTCATTTTCCTGGTCACACATTTAGGGGGGCATACAGGCCCTGCACCATGGGGTAGGGCTTTCCCATTTTAGATTTTTTTGAGTAAGCTGCATTGTGAAATTCTTTGCAGTAGAGTAAAGAGTAAAAGTGGGTTGGGTTTCCACTGAAAACACTTACCCTCTTGATCAGAAACAATACAGGAGTCCCCTTCTCTCACCAACTGGTGCCAAGCATAAATGTGACACCACAAGGCCTCCTTCTGAAAACAATTTCTGGACCTGCATCTGCGGTTGAGATCTGTGAGGAGACCTGGAGGGTCTGCCAAACTGGATGTCTCCAACACTTCTGAAAAGTATGGAAACTGTTTGAACTTTCAGAAATCCATAGAACCAAGATCGACCACCCAAGGCAGCCCGCCCAAGGACTGCCTTCGCTAGGTTCAAGAAACCGGTTTCTCTTACTTGGAGCTTCTCCGCTGTAGAAAATGAATTTCATTGGCCCTTGCAAAGAAGGTATCCAGCCTTATGGAACTCATAGTCACATACAGCCTGCAACCTTGCCCAGCTGGGGGATTCTCAGCTCCAAAAAAGAAGCAAAATCTGAGTGTATAAATCTTGACCATGAAAAGGCATGAAAGGTATTTGGCCGATGAGAGGGCTTTTTTTGGCATGAAATTTGAATTTTCCACTGTGAAGGTTTCCCATCCAAGCCAACAAGTTCGGCAGGACCTCATCCCATGGTTACCCAAGCATGTGTAACTACTCTTGATGGATAAAGCCTACCCATCTTGAGGAGTTCAACATCCATTTCAGAAACTAAATCCACAAAGGTACAATCTCTGACTGGGTTGAACCTATTTGGTGCATTGGACCAGCGTTCCATTGTGGCCAGCCACAAATCATGCCTAGGTCTTGGTTAACCATTGCCATATAATATCATAGGTGCTTTACTTATTCTTGGTGCTTTTTCATTTAAATCTTTAAGAAATGCATGTCTCCTTATTGGATTTGTGGCATTTTGGTATCATTTTGCTTAATCAATATTGAAACCTTTGACTAGACCCAGCAGGTTAGTGACTTTATTACTTCTGTACAATTTTTATATTCAGACACAAGTTATAATGGAGCATGTGTTTTGAAGCAAATGAAATATAAAAGTAGTATTTACAAGGATGCTTATGTGATGTTGGAGGAAATTTTAATTCTGGAGTCATGAAAGGAGACAACTTCTATTTCTCAGATGTATTTAGGGCAAATCAATGCATTAAGGAATTGCCAATAACCTTTGTTGCTTGGCTGTTGGATTTCCTGTTTTAATTTCCTATTGTCAAAATAGGTCACACAACAAGATAGGTACTTGTAATGTTAACTGATTAGCAAATGAAATAAAGAGATGAATAGTGAAAAAAGTTTGCTATGGCATAAGTTAGGCATGGTATTACTACAGGAGATGCACTTGGTGAGTTTATTGGTGAAGGCAAATATAAACTGCTGGTACATGCTGTTTTCCGGTTGTTCAAGAGGAATAGCAACGATATTGTAACGATCAACTCAATCCATGGTGAATAGTTCTAGGTCAGAAGGCCATGTATGATAAACAGTGGGCAAAGGGACTTGAAATGAAGAAAATATGTTCATTTTATGTACGTACCTTCCTCCTAGACTACAACATGGGGTACTGGATAAAATAGAGTTCCTGATGTCAGAAGCACCTGGGGATGTGATTAAACTAAGAGGTGGATGCAACCTGTTCATGGATAATGTGAAAGACCTGAGATCTTCCAAATTTGGTGTTACTGAGTGAATCTCAAGTTTAAAGGAAGTTGACAATGCCCTGTGAGCAATACTTCTTCGGTGCACCAGACACGAGAGGGATGAGCAGTATTCATATTTTTTCAGGTGCACATGTGTCATATTCAAGGTTTGATATGTTTTTTTACAGGGACAGTAGCTAACAGATGTATGGAAACGGAAATTCTACATCAATTAAAATTCATTCATGTCCTTTTGGTGATGTTCATTTGAATCAAAGGAAAAATAAGGTGGGATGAATAGAGGGTGACAGCATTGTTTTTCCAAGAACCTGCAACTGAGTAATAGATATCAAAAGTCACAGATCAATATTTTAGATGAACCTGTTGGCTCAATGTGGTCTTTGACAGTGTTGTGTGGGGCATTAAAGAACATTTTGAAAGGGCAGAATATTGCCATAAAATTGGAAAACATATATAGGGAGAGAAGAATTTCAGGATGTTAGAAGATGAAGTTACCCAGTGTGATATGACAGCAAGTGACAGTTTGTTCTCTGCATTGCATTACTGGTTTCTCTTGCAAGCTTACCAGGTTGCTTCATTCTTTGCATGGAGTGGCCGTTCAAGTAGGGGTTTGAAAAGCAAGGCCTCTGGCAACATGAGGGTAGAGAGCAGCACCAGGAAGGGCTGTCCGTTATTCCTTGTACTACTCACTCTTTGTGTAGAGCCACTTATAAGGAAGATTAAGGAACTTTGGTGGAGTTTACATGATTCTGCTCTAAGCTGATGAAGAGGCCCTCTATCTATACCCAGAAACTGATAATGGGAGCTGGGCATTCAGCATTACTGAAGAATACATATAATGGTAAGCCCAGCCCCCTGATATACCTCCATAATAAAATTGTTGTCCGGAGATTTTCATTTTTGATTCGAGTTTTTGGATCATTAGAGAATTAGTTTAGCTTGGGTAGACATTGCAGTTTCGGGCCGAATATTACTGGATGTCATTTTTAAAAATAGCAGATGTGTTGCAGTGGTAATGTTATATTTAAGGAACAACGAGACCTATATATTTAATTTTTGTGTCAAAACATTGGTAGTCTTACAGAGATAAAAAAAATAACTCCTCAGAGCAACCGTTCCGCCATTTTCCAAAATAAAGGCTATAATTCAGGAAGGAGAGAAATTAAACAAATAATAATGGTTTTTAATCCTTTTATGTATGCACCAAATATTTATGATCTAAATATGAAACAAAAAATGTTTTTTATCACTTCTGTTTTAGACACATTTTCATAGTTCACTTTATTTATTTGTTTTGGCAATCGCTCCTGGTACATTTGCAGAATGCTGAAACTTTGAGAAGAGCATATCGAAAGGGACATGTTTTTGTAGCACAGGCTTTGCAAGTACATGTACGTGTAAGTTCGGTGGTTAGAGACTTTAGAAATGTAGTCGGTTTTAGCACCCCATCAATATCTTCCCAATCAAATTCACACAGATCTTTGTCTACATATGCCTGACCCAAAACAATTACACATCTTTTGATCAAGTAGAACACTTTTTTAATGTGTTCATGCACAGAATATGACATCGGTGGAAGGTCACTTAGCAAGACTGATCTCTTGAACCTAATGGCCGAAGAACTACCTCTGGAAACAGTTTTCAGTGACTACAGAGAGGGTGACTGTTCATTTTCCTGGTCACACATTTAGGGGGGCATACAGGCCCTGCACCATGGGGTAGGGCTTTCCCATTTTAGATTTTTTTGAGTAAGCTGCATTGTGAAATTCTTTGCAGTAGAGTAAAGAGTAAAAGTGGGTTGGGTTTCCACTGAAAACACTTACCCTCTTGATCAGAAACAATACAGGAGTCCCCTTCTCTCACCAACTGGTGCCAAGCATAAATGTGACACCACAAGGCCTCCTTCTGAAAACAATTTCTGGACCTGCATCTGCGGTTGAGATCTGTGAGGAGACCTGGAGGGTCTGCCAAACTGGATGTCTTCAACACTTCTGAAAAGTATGGAAACTGTTTGAACTTTCAGAAATCCATAGAACCAAGATCGACCACCCAAGGCAGCCCGCCCAAGGACTGCCTTCGCTAGGTTCAAGAAACCGGTTTCTCTTACTTGGAGCTTCTCCGCTGTAGAAAATGAATTTCATTGGCCCTTGCAAAGAAGGTGTCCAGCCTTATGGAACTCATAGTCACATACAGCCTGCAACCTTGCCCAGCTGGGGGATTCTCAGCTCCAAAAAAGAAGCAAAATCTGAGTGTATAAATCTTGACCATGAAAAGGCATGAAAGGTATTTGGTCGATGAGAGGGCTTTTTTTGGCATGAAATTTGAATTTTCCACTGTGAAGGTTTCCCATCCAAGCCAACAAGTTCGGCAGGACCTCATCCCATGGTTACCCAAGCATGTGTAACTACTCTTGATGGATAAAGCCTACCCATCTTGAGGAGTTCAACATCCATTTCAGAAACTAAATCTACAAAGGTACAATCTCTGACTGGGTTGAACCTATTTGGTGCATTGGACCAGCGTTCCATTGTGGCCAGCCACAAATCATGCCTAGGTCTTGGTTAACCATTGCCATATAATATCATAGGTGCTTTACTTATTCTTGGTGCTTTTTCATTTAAATCTTTAAGAAATGCATGTCTCCTTATTGGATTTGTGGCATTTTGGTATCATTTTGCTTAATCAATATTGAAACCTTTGACTAGACCCAGCAGGTTAGTGACTTTATTACTTCTGTACAATTTTTATATTCAGACACAAGTTATAATGGAGCATGTGTTTTGAAGCAAATGAAATATAAAAGTAGTATTTACAAGTATGCTTATGTGATGTTGGAGGAAATTTTAATTCTGGAGTCATGAAAGGAGACAATTTCTATTTCTCAGATGTATTTAGGGCAAATCAATGCATTAAGGAATTGCCATTAACCTTTGTTGCTTGGCTGTTGGATTTCCTGTTTTAATTTCCTATTGTCAAAATAGGTCACACAACAAGATAGGTACTTGTAATGTTAACTGATTAGCAAATGAAATAAAGAGATGAATAGTGAAAAAAGTTTGCTATGGCATAAGTTAGGCATGGTATTACTACAGGAGATGCACTTGGTGAGTTTATTGGTGAAGGCAAATATAAACTGCTGGTACATGCTGTTTTCCGGTTGTTCAAGAGGAATAGCAACGATATTGTAACGATCAACTCAATCCATGGTGAATAGTTCTAGGTCAGAAGGCCATGTATGATAAACAGTGGGCAAAGGGACTTGAAATGAAGAAAATATGTTCATTTTATGTACGTACCTTTCTCCTAGACTACAACATGGGGTACTGGATAAAATAGAGTTCCTGATGTCAGAAGCACCTGGGGATGTGATTAAACTAAGAGGTGGATGCAACCTGTTCATGGATAATGCGAAAGACCTGAGATCTTCCAAATTTGGTGTTACCGAATGAATCTCAAGTTTAAAGGAAGTTGACAATGCCCTGTGAGCAATACTTCTTCGGTGCACCAGACACAAGAGGGATGATCAGTATTCATATTTTTTCAGGTGCACATGTGTCATATTCAAGGTTTGATATGTTTTTTTACAGGGACAGTAGCTAACAGATGTATGGAAACAGAAATTCTACATCAATTAAAATTAATTCATGTCCTTTTGGTGATGTTCATTTGAATCAAAGGAAAAATAAGGTGGGATGAATAGAAGGTGACTGCATTGTTTTTTCAAGAACCTGCGACTGAGTAATAGATATCAAAAGTCATAGATCAATATTTTAGATGAACCTGTTGGCTCAATGTGGTCTTTGATAGGGTTGTGTGGGGCATTAAAGAACATTTTGAAAGGGCAGAATATTGCCATAAAATTGGAAATCATATTTAGGGAGAGAAGAATTTCAGGATGTTAGAAGATGAAGTTACCCAGTGGGATATGACAGCAAGTGAGAGTTTGTTCTCTACATTGCATTACTGGTTTCTCTTGCAAGCTTAACAGGTTGCTTCATTCTTTGCATGGAGTGGCCGTTCAAGTAGGGGTTTGAAAAACAAGGCCTCTGGTAACATGAAGGTAGAGAGCGGCACCAGGAAGGGCTGTCCGTTATTCCTTGTACTACTCACTCTTTGTGTAGAGCCACTTATAAGGAAGATTAAGGAACTTTGGTGGAGTTTACATGATTCTGCTCTAAGCTGATGAAGAGGCCCTCTATCTATACCCAGAAACTGATAATGTGAGCTGGGCATTCAGCATTACTGAAGAATACATATAATGATAAGCTCAGCCCCCTGATATACCTCCATAATAAAATTGTTGTCCGGAGATTTTCATTTTTGATTCGAGTTTTTGGATCATTCGAGAATTAGTTTAGCTTGGGTAGACATTGCAGTTTCAGGCCGAATATTACGGAATGGCATTTTTAAAAATAGCAGATGTGTTGCAGTGATAATGTTATATTTAAGGAACCACGAGACCTATATCTTTAATTTTTGTGTCAAAACATAGGTTTTGGTAGTCTTACAGACATAAAAAAAATAACTCCTCAGAGCAACCGTTCCGCCATTTTCCAAAATAAAGGTTATAATTCAGGAAGGAGAGAAATTAAACAAATAATAATGTTTTTATTCCCGTTACGTATGCACCAAATATTTATGATCTAAATATGAAACAAAAAATGTTTTTTCTCACTTCTGTTTTAGACACATTTTCATAGTTCACTTTATTTATTTGTTTTGGCAATCGCTCGTGGTACTTTTGCAGAATGCTGAAACTTTGAGAAGAGCATATCGAAAGGGACATGTTTTTGTAGCACAGGCTTTGCAAGTACATGTATGTGTAAGTTCGTTGGTTAGAGACTTTAGAAATGTAGTCAGTTTTAGCACCCCATCAATATCTTCCCAATCAAATTCACACAGATCGTTGTCTACATATGCATGACCCAAAACAATTACACATCTTTTGATCAAGTAGAACACTTTTTTAATGTGTTCATGCACAGAATATGACATCGGTGGAAGGTCACTTAGCAAGACTGATCTCTTGAACTCAATGTAGCAAAGATTGTCAAATGTGTGAAAGTCAGAACTTGTTTTCCACACATGCACAATGTATTTTTCTATGTCTTTAAAGTCACATTCTTCTTCTGTCCCAGCAAATACTTTTAGATACTTCACAGGTTCAGCAGTTAAATCTCTAAGCTTTGTTCCAATTTTTCTCATAGTGCCATCACCTGTAAGAATATGTGGCTTGATAAGAACACTGGGGATCTTTGGGTCAAGTTTCTTATACAGAATGTGAAGCGGGATTAAGGGTCTATTCTCGCCTGTTCCATATTGTATCTATAACTCTGACCTTCTTTGACTTATGAACCTTGCAACAAATCAAAGTAGCACAGTAATGACATCTGTGTCATTTGACAGTACAATCTCTCATCATGTGGTACAACACGAAGGTCATTTTCCTCCAGGTTCTTTAGCAATATGGCCCATATCTTTTGAACATATCTCTGCAGGCTCCAAGTCCTCATTGACAATCATTCCATTTGCAATAATTGAAAGGTCTGTGGTCACTGAAGCATCTGCAATGTTTTGGCAAGTTAACATCTCCAAGTTCATCGTGTTTGATGCTGATGACCAGAATCTATTAAGTTGCACACCTATAGGTGTAGGGTTTTTGATGTAGGCAACGTCAGTTGTTCCACTTGTAGAACTTTGTCTGATTCTCTCACATTCTTTGATAGATAGGTCAACATAACTGTCAAAGACAATGTGCAGTTCTTGCAAGGTGCACACTGACTTTAATTTCTGCAGAACTGTCTGATTGACCTCTCTGAAATTTTGCATGAATGAAATCTTAACAGTTCACATTTTTGACATATAGTCCACAACAACAGCTGTTTTCAATGAGGACACCATTTAAGATTGAAATTCCTTGGATGAAAGTTGTTTTCGATCTCCTGTATGAGTTTTTCCTTCACTGGTTTAGTTGCAGCATCAAATAATGCATTTGTTGGGAGAAGATCATGCAACAAAATGTCCTTGATAAATTCACCCCTCTCTTTTGCTACATCCATCTCTCTATGTGCTTGCAAAAGTTGTTTTTTGTTACATGTTTTGTAGAGGCTGGTCGGGCGAAACTCTAACTATGGCAATTAAAGCGTGGAAGTTTAGCTTTAGTGAATATGTCAAACTGTTTTTTTTTTCTTTCAATACAAATCTCTCCTGCTTCAATTCTGCGTATAGTTTTGATCCATGTTCCAGGACATCTAGTAGACATGCCTTTATATTGTTATCCACATATTGTTTGGGCACAAAGTTGTGAAGTCAGACAGGCTCAGTCATTTGAAAGGGGTTTCCTCGCTGCTGCATGAAATGAAGAAGGCTGTCAACATGTTTATTAAAACGTTCCCTCTGTTTCCCACAAGTTCACATTGAGGAACAGTTTCATGATGGTCCATTAATTTTAAATGTGTCATCTCTCTTAAAATATTGCAAATAAAAAGAATTTCCTGGTAAACTAGCAGCCATTAAGCAGCATATTGACTTCTGCCTGTCCGACCAGCAATTTCCTTGGAGCTTTTCTGTGATCTGTGTATCGTGTGTTCCAGCTTCATATTTGGAGTCAAGCATGGAACCTTCCCTCTCTGTCTATCACCACAAAATATTTTTTGATGATTTTTCTGTAGAGGATTTTCCTCCTCTAGCCGCTTCATCTCTTTCCAAATACCGGGACCTATATCTCAGGTTGTTTGTGCAACTGAATTTGTGAAACACAGTGATCCGTGACTCCACAGTCTTCACATGCAGCTCCCAATTGCCTTCCTAATCAACATGTACCAAGTTTTTGGCTAGAGCTATGTGTAAACCATTTCCCGGGGTACTTGCAAAGTTCTGATTTGTCTTCACATAATTTGACAAACTGTACATACTTGTTTTTCTGATTTTGAACTGACTGTATTGATCAGGGCCTGGCTTTGCATTATGTCTTTTGAATGAAATGCACCCTGTGCCTTGTTCCATTCTGAGATGATATCTGCAAAACCTAATTTGTCATTCTTGTTACAGAAAGCATTCATGGCGTAGGCAAGATGGCCGGCCAGTAACGAGCTCCGGCTGGGAGCTCCCGGCCAGACATACCATTTTTGGCTAAAATCCCTGGATTCCCACCTCCTCCAGGGATCAATCTACTCACCTGGGATCCGTCCTCAACTGCGGTCCTCAATGCTTCATTCCTGCACTAGTGAGCCTGAGATTCTCAACCGAGTTATCAATTAAGGCTTTCTCCCGTGGAGTTCCAGAGCCAGCCTGGCCTAGGTCCTGTGGAGCCGCTCAGGTCAGCTAAAGGGGAGTCTGGTCCGAGCATTGGGCATAACTTCCCTCTTAACTCCGCCTTTTCCTCTTCATTTCCTGGTGAACAGCGTTCGACAGAACCCTTTTGCTACTAAGCCGATGACTCTCTGATCTCTCAGGAAGGCTGCAGAAGAGCCATGGACATCGGATCGACACTGCTGCACCTGCTGCCCTGCGCCTTTGCTCATGGACGGTGCAGTTGTGACTTTGGGGCCCACTGCCCCCCTCCCTCCTGACTATCTGGCTTGTTTCCCCCTCTGGTTGCCCTCTGCTAAATTTGCTCTTTGTGTTTTGGGAATTTGATCCCTTGATTCTCTGACTTGGACCCTTGTGCTCCCCGGCATTTTGTGACTTGCTTCTTTTACTCCCTTGTGCCTGATCCGCCATCTAAACGATCCTTGACCTCTTCCTCTGTCCCAGCCGGATGACCTTTCTATCGTCTCTCCTGTGCCTTTGACCTACTCCTCGTTGTCGATCTTATTATTACATCTGGTTCCCTCTCTCGTTTTGTTTCACTCTCACTTTCCTGTCCTTATCTGCCTTCCTTATCCTTTCTTTTTGTCCCCCTCTTCTTTCCCCTGCCCCTTAGATTGTTCTTTTTCTTCTATTTTCTTCCCCTTTGACGGTTATCCCACTGCTTTTTGTTGCCTCACCTAGCGTCTTCGTTTGCCATCCTCGAGTATTCTCATGTCCTTAGCCCCTGTTTTTACTGTGTAACGTTGTGTAATTTATTGTACCTCTGAAGATACTCTTGTAAAGCGCTCTGATACCTTTGGGTCTAGTCAGCGCTATATAAAACTCATAAAATAAATGTAAAAACAATAATGCAATGGTTCTATTGCCTCAGATATCATAAACATTCCTGGTAATTGTAGCTGTGTACTGGTGAGAACGACCCTTGTTTCCAGTGTTTCCTGAGCTTTTGTCTTGCTCGCTAACACCTGCCACTTGCCTGCTTCTTGCCACAGCACTACACCGGGTCTCGCAGGACTTTGCCACCGATACTGCCAAGGACTGCTTTACCGGTGGTGAGGGCCTACAATTCCCAGCAGCCTCAGTGGCAGGCGATTTTAATTGTGCTCTGTGCCCTTTTGAGTATAGCAGAATATGTGGTTTTATTAATGAAGAGGGTTTGTGCAATACCCACTTTTGCCACGGCGTGGGAGTTGTTTAACAAGTTGCTTTTTAGCACTGAACTGGGTTTTGTAAATGAATTATTGGATACGCCTGTTCCTATGCCTTATACTGTTAATAGAAGAGGCTTAGCCTCAACTATAGCCTATATGTTAGTCTCATGTAAGCATGGCTGTAGGCTGCATTCTTTTAAGGTTGGTGATAACTCTTTGAGTGACCATTTTCTCCTTTTTTTAACGGTTAATATCCCACTATACGGGCCCAAAAGGGTCGCCAATGCCGCACATACCACAGGAAAGATAAAACTGGACAAAACCAACGGCTATACTTTACGGTAGTCGAAAGTGGATTTCGTTTGCGGTGACAAAACAATTGGTAAAGACTCGTAAATCCGCTTTTGATATTTGTCTAAGTGAACTAGCCTCTTGTGATAGTATTCTAGCGTGCTTTCTTGAAATATCAAATGAGGTTAGGAACTTACTAAATGTCCAGCACCGTAATAGATTTAATGGGGTGGTTCAAAACGAAATGCACACAAGCATATTCCAATCTAAAGCAGGAACTTCACAAGCAGCCCCGAAGTCCTACTAATGTTAGGCAGGCGAGACTGGTCTATAGGCAGGCCATTAAAGAAAGAAAGTGTGCCATGAGGAATGATGTTTGGGAAGCTCTCCACAGTGTGGCGCAACAGAAAGATAGCGCCGCCTTCTGGAGAGCAGTGAAGGCCCCGTTTCTACTTCCTGGAAATGGTCCTTCATTAGAGATTGTAATATCTGAGGATTCCTAGATTAAGCATTTCTCAAGGTAATATAACGGACAAGGAAACCCTGCCATGCAATCTCGTGTTATAGTAACAGAAATTAATGACAACGTAGATCTGCAGTTCATTTTGGAGGAAGTGAACAGAGCCCTTGCACTTAGCATGGGTGGAAAGGCCCCCGGCTCAGACGGTGTCTCAGTTGACCTGTTTATGTCTAATACTACTCTGTGGGGGCCTATTATAACTCAGGTTATTAACACTAGTTGACAAACCTCGCTACCAAAGACTTGGGTAGAGTCTATTATCGTCCCAATTGTTAAAAAGGGGGACAGTCATGACCCCGGCTGTTATAGACCAATATCTTTACTTGACTCCATGGTAAAAGTGGCAGGGCATGTTATCCTAGAATGTCTTCAAGATTGGACAGAGGAAACTCAGGCTCTATCCGTCATACAGTACGGTTTCTGGGAAGGGTTGGGAACAATCGAACAAAGTTTAAATTTGTCTATCTTGATGGGAAAATACACAAGAGCGAAAAAGGGAAGACAGTTCTTGGCATTTGTGGACCTCACCGCAGCCTTTGATTCTGTAAGACATGATAAACTGTGGGAGGTCCTCAAGGATGTAGGGGTTGACACGTATATCATCCTTTTTCTTAGGTGTCTTTACACTGGTGCATCAGCAAGTGTGCGCTTTGGTTTGGAAGGGGAGCGTACAGCTGCATAGCCCATCAGGATGAGGGTCAGGCAAGGTTGTGTCCTGGCCCTCATTCTTTTTAACCTTTACATCAACAGATTGGAAGATGCTTTACTTAGGAAGGGACAAGACTTCCCTCAAGCTGGAGGCCGACCTATTCCTGCTCTTCCCCACGCGGATGATGCAGTTTTAATGGCCCAAACACAAATCGGCCTTCAGATGGTCTTAAACAGTTTAACTAACTATATGAAGGACCTTGGTCTTAGTATTAATATATCAAAGACCTTCTTCATGAGATGTGGCCCAGGAAGCCAGAGGTCATGAGACATGTTTCTAGACAGCCAGAAGCTAGCCTCATTGAAGAGCTTTTGTTTTCATATCTTGGCATTTTATTTAGACATAATGATTTATGGGCCCACACTATATCTACTAAAAGGCTGGCATTTGTAAGGACAACAGCTGCCCGTGCATCCTTTTCAAAGAAATTAGGCAGGAAACCGCCAGCTGAGCTCATTAAAATTTATAGAACAAAGCGCAGCTCTACCGCGATGTATGGGGCGGCGGTGTGGGGTTTTGCCAATATCCACCCGCTACAACTTGTGGAAAACTCCTTTTTTTTTAAATAAATGTTTTAATTTATTTTACATTAATAGAGGTCACATACATTTTCCAGTCAACAGTTTGGCAAATTACACAGTATACTAAAGCCATTAGGGAAGATACATCAGTTACTATCATGGTATGGCCATGTGTTGCTCTCCAGTGCACTGCAATTCCATTTTCACTGATGGGGAATCACATAAGTCACCTCGGTAGGTGTTCCACTTGCCCCATTTCTTGTCCCATTTCTTAGGACACCCTCTTGCTTTAAACTTCTCCTTTTCTGCTTTCATGCATTTATCATACTCTCTTACCCATGGTCAGTATGAAGGTCTGTCCGCCACCCCCATCTCCGTGCAATCTCGCGTTTGACTAAGGTGTATCCCAATGTGGTCAGTTGTTGTTCTACCTCTGTTAGGTCAGTCTGGTCCCACATGTTAGGTAGCCCCAATCTTGGCATAAGAGTGAGCTCCTTTTCCAGGGCATCCTGAATGTGACCCGTGGCCTCCTCCCATAGCGGTCGGAAAGCTCCTTTTTAAGGTATATTTTATCTGTTCCAACAAGCACACCTTCTCATGTCTGCCACGATGAGCTGGGCCTTCCTTTTATCTCCGATCTCATAAAAATGGAACCCATACTTTTGTGGCATAGGATCTGGTCGAAAGAACAGACTAAGCTAAATAGGGACAGCCTCAAACTGGAAGGGGCTTTAAAAATTTCCTGGGTAATGTTTGTATGTGATATTATGAATGATCTAGGTCACCCAGAATATTTAAACGACCAAGGGTCCATGCAGGGGATCTCCAGGAAAGCACTAAAAAAGAGTGTCTCCAGTTATTAGACACAATAAGAGTGTCAAGGGAAATATTAAAGCCCAGTGTTAAACACCATCAGTTAATATTAACTACGATAGGGATGGAGCCATATTAACCTTTTGTACCTGGTGGTTTTGATAGGTTGCTTTCAACTAGACTAAGGTTGGGCATTGTTCATAGACTTGTGACCTCTCCAAAAATAAATGATTGGTCACGAATATATCAACTATGCCCGTGTGATAAACGCTCCGACCAATCAACCATTCATCTAATTTTATTTTGCAAATTTTACATAGAGTTAAGGAAAATGTGGATAATTCCAATTTTAAAACAAAAGTAGTTGAGGCAATGTCGCCCGGGTTTTATTAAACTTCAGTTTTTGGAGAAGGAACACATAGCTTGGAGGGTAGCTATGTTTTTGAAGAAGGTGCTCCACCCAAGGAAAACTATTCTTAAGGATGTATTATAATTAAAAGGGGCACTCATACGCTTTTTTGATAGCTTATATCACTGCTGTGTTATTTATTCTTCTTGTTTTAACTTGTTTTGTTGTCGTCACCTGACTATTGTATTTATTCTGTGTAATTTAATGGCGAATATGGCATATTTTGTATGTGCTTTCATGATTGTTAAAAAAGAAGTTGAATAATGCTTTCCTTGACTTGACCTGGTTATTGACGAACATAATGAGTTCTGCTCAATACTGACTTGATAGTTTTGCTTCCAAAGATTTCAGCCTTAATAAGTGCATCGTCCAAGCCACATCCACTCAGATAACTTCCTGCACTCCGCAACGCACCTTTTGTCATAGGGAAAATGGCCATCATTGGATCAGATCATTACATTCCACTGGATTGCTCATATAAATGTCAGGTACAATATGAAAAACACCTTCATCACAGACACTTGGCAGGATAGGCTGGTCTTCAAGCTGAGCCGGCACATTTTGGAATTTTTGTAGAGCTGTGTATACTATTGTGTAGTTTGTGACTGGAGATGGTGTTACTGGTACAAACCCAGCCATTTTCAAGGGGACAGTAATCTTGGAGATTAGAACATACATTCCTGCCCATGGAGAATATGGCTTTTCTTCATCCTTCAGCCTGCACCGAATAAGCAATATGATAAATTCAGTTAAATCAGCATTGGGAACTGTAGCATTAGATAAAAGAAGATCCATGTCCTCAGCCACTTTGAAACTTTCTGTTAGACTTGGACGTGTTGATGGCTTGTATTGATTTTGCACACATTGGCAAAGCATTTGAGTTATAAGTTTGAGCTTTGTTTGTTTATGTCTACAGCTGACACAGCTTGTTTTCCAGCAACTACTTTATTGCTACAGTCTTGAAAAAGCACCATGGCAATATCATGTGTGCTAGATGTTCCAGACAAATTAAAATTATCAAGACCAGCAATTGCAAATTATTTCTTGGTAAAGTGACTTGGAAGTGGTGTGCTGTCGGATTTACAAGTGTTTACAGCATGAGCTTCTAACAAGTTCCTGCTCCATACTATGTCATTATAACTTGTTGATACTCCAATTCTAGGTGATTAGCTCTCTACTTTTGTACTTGTCATAGATTGCAGTGGCAGTCATCATTGTTAGAGGAGTTTTCTTTTTGCTGTGATGTAATTAATAAAACACGATTTATAAAAGACAGTACTTTTGCACAGCATAAGCCTGTCAGTTCATGGGATTGGCTTCCACTACTTAGCATATATTTTCAAAGCCATCATCAATGTTGTCAGCTTATGTTCCAAACTCAAAAACATTAGTTTGTAACAGTTTTGCTTTACTGATATTAAACAATGACAACATCAAGCATTGTTGTTGACTCCCATATTTTGCTGAGCTCTGGGGTATCATAAAAACATTGCCATTGAGTACAAAACCTAAATCTCTCAGTACATTTCCTAAAACGGTTCCTGCTGATTTCACTCCATCCTTTGATCTTATTTTAGCAACAAGAACTTGAAGAGTCAAAAATGCTGAGAACACCATAAATAGCTCATTCCTTTTGTTAGGCTGACAGAAACAAATTATGTCATTGTACATTATCACCAGAAAAATCCTAATTTCATTATTATGGACCAATACTGTTTCATCAATGTTGACCATTATTTCTCTGATCTCACTGAGAGTGAACCCGTCACCAGCACTCAAGAGTGGCTTTAGAATTTCATTAGCTTTTTGAAAAAGTGTAAAGTTAACTGAAGACTGGTAGTTACATTGCAACTGGGAGCATTCTTATTTTAAAATGTATGTACTCATGCAGTTCAGGTGGACATACAAACCTGCTGCAAATACATTCACCTCGCTGTTTAGATCAGCTACTCGGCTGAAAACTTCATCTTAGAAGAACCTAGCTGCACATAAAAACATGTTTTCCCTTTGAGACTCACATACTCTGTACTTTGCTCTTTCATCAATCCCTTCGGCCATTGTTATGGCTAAACAACAGATAACACATTGAAGAGCCTCTGCTTTCTGATCAGTTTGGTGGATATGGGGTAGCCATCGATCCTCAAAGTGGAGGGGCATGGGGTTTGGTTGTCATCACTTTCTCAGAAGATTCTTGCTGTGTTTCACTGGTTTCTGCTATTTATTGACAATTATTTTCCAGGTTTTTTCCCTTGGTTTTGACACCAAAATTAAGTACATAGGTTTCCTGGTTCCTGAAATATTGCATCATCACTGCAATAAATCAGCCATTTTTAAAAATGTCGTCCATAAAGGTTTGGCCTGGATTAGCACTGTCTACCCAAGCTAAATTACTTCTCTGATCATACAAAAACAAAAATCAAAAATCAAAAATGAAAATCTCTGGACAACAGTGTTATTACAGTATATCAAGAAGCCAGGACTATGACTCAATAATATTAATTTCCAAGCCGGCCTGTCTTTTGGGAAAAATTATGTTTCATTCCACAGCAGTACTCAATATTGCATAATTCAATATGGTATACATGGTGGTATCGCTGATCATGACTTTGTTGTTGGCACTACACTCTTTAATTCTCTCCACATTCTATATCCCACCTGGAAGTGCATAGCTAGATATTGCCCCATTAAAACTATGGTGGAAGAATAAATGAGATTCAGGTTCCAATCATGGCTGCCATCAAGTCAAATGTATAATCTAATTTTTTGTTGACTCAGGATATTCCCCCCTGTGACATAGTGGGTAGGAATTCAGTCTTATGTCCCTTGTACGTCCCTTGCACTTGCACGTGAATTCAGCCGCATGCACAGACAGTTGAGTTCATAATCTTTATTCGACTTTACAAGTAAAATCATAGAAGCCAAGTCAGTTAAAAAGAACAAAAATTATCATTGACAAACTAACACTCACTTCAAAACCCTCAAGAGAAAACTTACAAGAGAAAAACACATTGTAGGAGAGTGCAAAAACTGTTGATACAGTAAAGTTGGCCTGACATGAGTAAAATTCATTGATTTTAAAATTGGTCGTAGAAATTTATGTTGTATAATATTGTATTTTGGACAAATCATAACAATGTGTAATGTGTCATTGATTGAAGTATTATCACAATTATAGTGGGGCAAACCTGAGTCCTTGAAACAACCATTATTTAGAGTAACTAATGAAGGGATTAGGTTCAACCTAAAATAAGTCCAAAAGCAGCATTGGTGTTGTGTCATGTTCCAATTCAGATAGAGTTCTACTTTACTGACAGTTTTTACTAAGATCGCATGGCACATCGAAGGTTTCAGTAATACAGAGTCCTCACAATCTGCTTCAGCCTTGTCCATAAATGCAGCTTCAACCCATTTACCACAAGAGCGGACTATACTACTCAAGTAGACAAACAGGTCAGGCCTCCCAAGAGACCTCAAAGTATGCGAAATATAGGCCAACAACAGAATCAAAGAAGGTTTATCCAGTTTTAAACAATACTGCAATAATAATCTGTTAATACCTAGTTCCTCTTTTGTCCAAATTGAGTGCCAAAGTTTTAGAGGGCAGAGTGTTGCAGAGATACTGTGCAGTTACAGCAATTGCCACTAAAAAGTTCAGGGTCTGTTTGAGGGTTCTTTAAGCTGACCACCCTGGATGGCCTGTTATTACTCAGCACGCCTGGCACCACTATGCAGGCAAACATTATAGTTGTAGCCCAATGCCGTGCTGAAGTGGATGCTTGTGATAGCGAATGCAACGCCCATGGCTGGAATGCTCATGTTAAAGCAGTTTTAGTCCTGACCTGGGGCAGTGCACATAGCATGGCAGATGCTACCCAATCTGGGACAACACACAACAGAGTATAGACAGCCCCAACATGACTCAATACAAATATAGAGATAATGCAGCCTTGCTTGCATCGATGTGTGGATGTCTGCAGACTTTTTGCGGTTCTTGCTGGAAACCAGAGACAGATCAGAAGATCCTCTGCAGGCCAAGTCACTGCTGGCTTTGCTGGTAAATGGTTTTGTCTAACTATTTCTTTGACCAGGAACACACTGGGCTTCTCCAAGACAGACTCTCATTTTGCTGGGCCAATTACACTATTACCCTCTGTTGCAAGCAGGCCTTTATGTTATGTTATGTGTTATGTTATGTTATGTTATGTTACGTCCATTTATAACGCGCTTGGATACTCATGAGTGTCCCGGCGCGAAGCCAAAGGGGTATTGAGAGAGACTATCAAGCAAAGAAGTGAGTCTCCAATTTCCTTTTGAGCATAACTGGGTCCTGGATAGATTGCAAGGCAAGAAGGAGGGCATTCCAGGCCATGCCGGCCTTCACAGCAAAAGAGCTGCACCCTAGCCTCTGGTACTTGAAACGAGGGACCTGGGCAAAGCGAAGGGACATAGATCGAAGAGCTTGCGAAGGGACATAGAAGGAGAAGCATCTCTGAAGATAGAGGGGGCCAAACCCGTGGAGAGCACGATGGGCCAGAACCAAAGACTTAAATTTACCTCTGTCCACCACGGGGAGCCAGTGAAGGGAACGCAATTGATGGTGCACGCTGTTCCTCGCCGAAATGCCCAATAGCAGTCTGGCTGCCTTATTCTGAACCACCTGCAGTCTTTTCAGCAGGTAGCCAGGAATGCCAGCATAGAGGGCATTGGCATAATCCAGTCATGACAAAATCCGAGCACATGTAACTGTTTCTCTTGCCGCCTGCGAAAGAAGCAGGAAAAAGTTCCTGAGAGCCTTAAGAAGGTCGAAACAGCAGCCGGACAATTTCTTAATATGTGTTGAGAAAGAGAGACTCTCATTGAACCATATTCCCAGGTTTTTTACAGGCTTTCCCGTGGTTGAGGGCAGTGGAGAATCAGGCGGCCACAGCTGCACTCAGAAATTAGAGGGGAATTTACCAAATAGCAAGATCTCTGACTTCTGTTCATTGCACTTTAGCTGTGCGTCCGTCAACCATTTAAAAACGGAGGCTAAGCACTGTTGCGCCACTGAAACAAAGTCTGTTACTTTATCCCAGGTAAAGAGCAGCTGGGTATCGTCCGCATAGGCCATCACCTTAGCCCCAAGCTCCTCTTCCAGATATATCAATGGAGTGACATAGATATTAAAGAGGAGAGGGCTAAGGGAGGAGCCCTGCGGGACTCCGGTAGTAACCAACTGAGGGGAGGAGGAGAACGGAGGGAGCCAAATCTGTTCAACATGCTCCTTCAAAAAAGACCTGAGCCAACCCCAGACGGCTCCCGACACACCAATCCCTGCTGGTCGGGCCAAAAGAGGTTCATGTGGGACCGTATCGAACGCCGGCGAGAGATCCAGTAAAATTAATGCCGCTCTCCCGTCGGCGTCAAGGCACTCCCGAATGGCCTCCGACACCTCTACTAAGACAGTCTCAGTGCTGTGAGAGGCTCAAAACCCTGATTGAGCTGGGTGCAGGAGTGCCTCTCTTTACACATACTCTGTGAGCTGTTTATTGACCACCTTCTCACATACCTTGGCTATAGCCGGGAGGAGGGAGATAGGCCGGTAGTTTCCTGGATTGAGGGGATCCAGAGAAGGTTTTTTAAGGAGTGGCAATATCTTCGCCGGCTTCCAAACCTGAGGGACAACAGCTGTCTGGAGAGACATATTGATAATAGAGTTCACTTCTGTGTTCACACTCTCTGCCACTGCTGCCAAAAGCCTGGCCAAACATGAGTCCGAAGGCAAGCCAGACTTGAGCCCCATGAGAATTTTAAGAGATTCCGAGGGGTTAACTGATCTAAATGCTGACAGAGAGCGGGCCGAAGCAACAGGTTGCACCACCAAAGAACCCTCACTGTTGCCATCGCCAGAAGGAAATGTTGCCTGGATAGCCTGAATCTTATCCCTAAAGAAGCAGGAGACCGTGTTACACCAGGCAGATGAAGATGGAGTCACACTCGATTGGGCCAGCGGAGACGTGAAGCTCTGCACTATGGCAAACATTTCTTTGGAGTTGTTACTGGCAGATTCGATGCGAGCTGCAAAGATTTGCCCTTTAGCCAATGCATTGGCTTCATAATATGCTTTTTGCATGTCTCTAAGCTTCCTTTTGGCTGTAGGGCAATAACCGCTCCTGCGCCAGGCCCGCTCAAGAATCTTACAATCATGCTTTGCAGCTTTAAGGGCCGAGTTAAACCAAGGTTTAGAGGGCTCTAGGCAGACCCTCAGCTCCTCCAACAGACACTCAAGTCTTTAGTAAGTTCCCTCATCCCTTAGAAACTGCCTGTAAGGCAGACCCAAGCTCTGATTACACTGCAGTCCTTTCAGTACTCCATGGGGCATTGCTCTCCATAGTGATGAAGAACTTGGAACTGGAACTTAGTGGGATTGTTTGAATCCTACTTCTATACAAATTTTCAGACAGGGATGTGCATCCATTGTCTCAAACTTAAAAAACAGTTTAAGGATGACCTCTTTCAAGTGTCCTCATGCTGCTCCCCAGGCACATCAATTGTGCAAAATGAAATGTTACTTCTCACAGCAGGAAGTGCATCCAAATTAGAGCACCCACAATATGAGCACAATTAAGTGTGAGATTTCTGCAGAGCCAGAAGCTTTTCAAAAAGGCCAGGTTTCTAGTGCTCTCCAGTCTCTACCCGATTTATGCGCTATTAGGTAGAAAAGCACTTTGAAAACATGGACACTCTACTCACCTTTGTTAAAAATATAAAAATCTCTGTGAAAAGATAAGTTGTACTGTTTGTAAAATAAGACCAAGGATGAGTGTCTAGATCTTATTCAAATGCTGGAAAGAAGAAGCATATTTTTTTTCCAGCTATTCATGAGTGTTACAGAATCCCACCATGATGGGTTTTTAAAAATATTTCGAAATAAGAAATAATTTCGAGTCGAATAATAATGTTTGGAAAAATGTTAACATTTTCAACTCAAATTCTCAACAAGAATTTATGAAAGGCATTATCTCTAAGAATTATAACTGTTCAAACTCATATTTTAATGAAGATTGGAAGGACAGAATATATTAGTGTGGGGAGAAGACTAGAATCAGAATTACTAAACAACAAATGGCTCCATCAACTCCTAGACATGCATAAAATAACTATGGAGGTAAGTTGGAAAATAATTGAATACTTCTCTCTTTTGCACCTCTAGTACAAGCCAGAGAAATTGAATAAGACAAAGTTTCCTTGGATTTCACAAGATGCGGGTTTGACCATGAAACTTTGCAGCATATGCTATGAAGCTGTTCACAGCTAGAGGAATTCTGGAAGCAATGTTTTTGCTAGCACAGCACAATTTACGTGGTTGGATTTGAACCTAGTAAAAGGATATCGCTGATTGGCTGTGAAGACCAAATACCGGTGGTCCAAAAGGAAATGGATAGTTACATTTCTCTAGCATACCTGATTTCAAGATTTATTATTGCCCAGATTTGGAAATCAGATTAGGCTTGGAAAGTTGAAAATCGAAAAATGAAAATAAAATACAGTATTCATTGGAAAGAGTACTTATATAAGTGGATGAGCCTAAATGAAAAATATCAAAGGATCTGGACACTATCCCTTGATTCCCCCTGTTAATGTATGGAAGATGACAGCTAGCGCATCTTGCACTGGATGAGAAGCTTAAAATTATTTCAGCGTTTCAGCTTTTTCAATAGAAAAATGTTAATCGTGTAAATAATCCTCCCGTCAATCACACTATAGAGACACACTTTAGGTTAACCTCCATGCTCTATATTATATTCATCAATAGGAACCTGAATAAGATTTAGATCCATCGCTAACGCTCAAGTGGTTTTGTTTGATAAAATTAGGTTAAAGGAGAATATTCTGAATTGAGATGTGGAAAAAGAATGTGAATTACAACTTACACCATCCACCAAAGGCAGGAGAACATATTTTATGGACCTTTAATGAATGCACTTTAGTAGTCGAAGAATGCTAAATCAATCTTTATGAATTATAACACCCTTTATTCGCTTGCTTTTTTTGCAGTTTGGTGAGTTGCTTTTAACAATGTACAGTATGTATTTTTATTGGTTTGTTTATTGTAATAATATTTCGGACAGATTTTTTTTTATTCTGCACAATAAAGGTATTTAACTACATCCTGTACTACTTTCAATATACTTATTTTTTCCACAGCGTGCAAATAATAAAAGAAAGTGCAAGCCCTGATTCTTTACCTCCAAGAAGGATAGAATGGTCTTCTGAACAACCTCCTTCCCTCCTGTCTAGCACTGCTGAAGGGAATCCTAGCTACATAAGCACATTTTACTGAGGGTATGAAAAAGCTTGTTGACATCACCCATAAACTGAAGAAACTGCATTGGCTCCACCTTCAAGCTCCTTTCATCTTTTAGACCAGCTGTATCATCTATAAGGTGATCACAAACATTACCGCTTCACACTGCCAAGGAACTAACCACATCTGGCAGACAGGGCCACAAGTGGGGGCAGCCCACAGTCAGATGGCAGAAAGGACTAAAGAAAACCAAAAAAATCTATGGTGGTTGTAGTGTCTTATGATAGTTTATGATGGAACCCTTTTGGCTCCTAACAGGCTTTGTAGAGCTAAGATGAAGGTGTCAGAGCACAATGCTTGTGTTATTATTGTCCTCCCTGGGCTGAAGAGAAAGTGCTGTGTCATTTGTATACAGCCTTATTTAATTAGCAGCACCTGTCATCACAGTTGTGGCTTGGATCAGTAATTGATTTCTAGTACACGTTGTAAGATAAAGATGACAAATAACAGAGGAGGTAGTGAGAGCCCCTTTCTGATTTTATTGATCTAACTTCCACTCTGTTGATGAAAATGTAAGTGGATGGACTTCTGTTTATAGCTAAAATCATCATGGGGAACTGTATGGCATATTCTTATTTCACTAGGTCAAAAGTTTTCTCTGCAACTGAAAGGAGGCTGACTTAACAAGAATTCGAATTTTCTATTAAATTAATATCTTTATAAAGAGTTTATAATCAGCACTCAAAAAAGTTATTGGTCGGTATGATCAACAGAGACTTTGATTTCTTTCAGGTGTCAAAATCCCATCCAATTTCCTGTGCAGAAACATAAGGGCTCTTCCTCCTCAACTAAAAATTACCGTAAACAAGATAGTCATCTTCAGCACATGCTTGATCCCTATGTTTTTTTGGGGGACATTTTTTTTCTAAATCCCACTCCCTTTTTCTCAAGCGAAACAAACATCTCCACTTAAGCGATAACCCTCTCAAATGGCAGATTCAGGTTTGAGACCACTAGCACGTCTGTGCTATTATCTGCCTCAGTGCAAAGCCAAGGTCTTCCATGGAGGGAGGTACTGGGAGCTTTCCCAACTACATGTTGTTTCCTTGAAAAAGTGGACTGGCTTCTGTGGACAGCAGTAGTCACCATCTTGCTATTACAGACTGGAGTTTTATTTGGTTTATGAGTTCGCTTTTCTCACTGTTATTTTAATTAATTTATCTTCCCAGTCCACCTCAGTAGAAGGCAGTTGAGGCAGTAGCTGCTAAGCCTCTATTAGGATTGTATTTTTCCACCCTACTCCATTTTCATGTACAACATGCACACATCTTGTATCAAGCCACCTCTAACATGCCGGCTATAACTTACCAATACTCTGCAGAGTTAAGTCTATTTGGGCCTGTCCATACCCGGACCATGGCTAGCATTAATGACCCTGGTCGTACTGACCACAGCACCCCTATCAAGATAACCTACTCCAAGAAACAACTGTTACAGGTGAACCAAATAAGCAGTACTATTCTCTTAATTTTAGCAAACGTGATCCTCCTGACTGTATACTGTAGCCTATATCTTGAGTTCTCCAATCAATGCAGAACCAACATTCTAGCTGACATTGCTAACATCCCCTTTTCTACACTTTCAGAAACTCCTGCAGCTCCCTCTCCCTCTCCCTCTGAAAGACTTAAGGTTCTACCCTATAAACGTTAGATACTTGGTAAAACAAAAACTAGATCTAATCCACTTTACAGAGACCTATAAACCAGACCTTCTTCTTCTCACTGAGTTGAATAATGCCTTAGACACAGCACAATAGCCAACATGAAAGAGGAGGCAGAGCGCCTGATTCATAAAGGTAAACTTACACTTTTATGTAAATTTACACTTGCTCTAGTGACATTACTACTTTTTAGTATTCACAAACAACAAGTGCAATTTTACCACTAGTAAAATTGCGAATATTAAAATAACACCCTTAGTTTGTAAATACCAAAAAGTAGTACATTTTCTACAGCAAGTGTAAACTTACAGTAAAGTGCAAGTTTATCTTTGTGAATCAGGCTCATGTGAATCAGGCCCCCGGGGCCTTGTTCACAAAAGTAAATGTAAAATTTGTAGTATGTTTATTAGTGTTTTGGTAGTCACAAACTACCAGTGTAATTTTACTACACTCATTGTTTGTGAATACCAAAATGTAGTAAAGTTACTACAATAAGTGTAAAATTACACACAATGGTAAGTTTACTTTTGTGAATGAGGATCAGAGTCCCTATTGTGAATTGCAGGAAAATGCCTATTTTTTCATTAGTTATCCACTATTTTTGCTAACTTCTCCTTCTGGTTTCTGGACTTTGCACACTGGGGGACTGCTGTCCGGGGAAACAGCCATTAAAACACAGCCATTACCAAGCATAACCATTACAACGCGGCCGTTTCAAACGCAGGTACCGTTATCATGCACAAGCATTACCACACATTGTTTACATTGCACATGCCTTTACCACACATATCTTTACAACAAGTTTTGTTGTGCAGTCATAATGGTAAAGGCATATGCATTTGAAATGTAAGCATTTGGTAAGTATACTGGAGACTGTGATCATTATAATCAGAAGATGTACTGACCAGGGGCAGCTATCAGTGTTCATGGTACTGTGTGAAGATTTGGTGATTTCTTCATCCTGGCACTTGGACATGTTGGGGCTGGGTGTGTTCGAATGATGGGCTGCTGTTTTATGTGTATGTGCATAGTGCAGTATGTAGTCTTTGTGGGAATGGATGTGTTGCTTGTGAGTGAAGGAGGTGTGCCAGTGTGTTATGCTGTGCAGTTTAGTAATAGGAAGTGGCAGTTTTGTGTGTATGAGTGTCGTTGTTATGACAGCTTTTATGTTGGGGCCTGGTCAAGGAAATTTTGAATTGAGGTGATGTATAGATAAACTTTCAATTTTTTTTCTTTTGTGTGCTTTGAATGTGTAGACTTATGGATGATGAGGATATACTTTGTTGCAGGTAGCTGGTGGTTTCCATATCATGGCTGTCATGTGACTGCTGGTCAGTGACTACATGTCATGCATGCATACATTTGTATGGTGTCATTGTGAGAGTGTGGAGATGTAGTGATAGTGCCTCGTGTCAAGGAGGTGGCAAACTTGCACTTCTTGGATCGGTGTCTAATGGTAGTCACAAAGTAGTTGTTGTCTCAATTCTTTTCTTGACTTGAGGTGAGGGGAACCTCATATCTTGACCTGTAGCTGAGTTTCTGTGACTGATATGGATTGTGTTTTTATGTCTGTGTGGGTATTGGAGAGTTTAACGGGTTCTTGTTGGATGAATGTGTGAGCTAAACATGTTCGAGACTGAGTGACTTTGAGTGATTGTTAGTGAGCTTTATATGCAACGGAATGGATGTTCTTTGATTTGGGGTCTGTAAGACATGGAGATGTGTAGTATCATGTGCGTTCCCATTGCTTGTATGTTGAGCTGGTGTTTGGAATGCTGATAGTGACTGATGTAACAGAATGTTGTTGTGTGATCTGCAGTGAGCTAGGAGCTAAGGAAAGTTGAAGAGAAGATGGAACCCTATCTTGACCAACCTGCTGTTTGCTGTAACTGAAAATCCTAATATAAATGAAAGAACATACCTCCTACTTGAGTCACTCCAGAGTCTTCTATAAAGACCCTGTCCTTGAACTACAACAATAAAGTTTTAAGTTATGGTTTGACATCCTTCTTTGCAATTTTTCCAGGTTATTAGAGAGTAATGAATCTAGGGGATGATATATTAGATATGTGTATTATCCATACACCACATCCCAGAGTTCCTAAAGATTTCCCTAAGTGGTTCCTAATTTCGATTGAACAGAGATAAGGGTAGAATAAAGCCTTTTGGGACAGCTCATTGTAGGCTGATGTTATTTCTCACAGAGGTACTCATTGTAACCATGTATGAGTGTTTTGGAAATTAGGAGGTGACCATGTATAATACTGCACCTTCAATGCCCAATCTATAATTCATTAAATTATTCAGGGATACATTATTGACTGTATCAAAGGTGGCTGATATGTCTAGGAGCATAAGTAGGCAGGTGTTTCGTGAGTGAAGGATAGATAGAGCATTAGCTAAATATTTCAGCAGTGTAGTTTTGTGGCACAACCCTGTCAAACCCCAGATTAAAAGTTTCCTAAAATATCGTTTGATTGGATATTGTGAAATGGTAGGGAGGCTATACAGTTTTTTATCACCTTCTCTTGGAACATTTGGCCTGAAAGAGGGCACAAGTTGTTGAGGTGTTAATGTTAGCTGGCGATCAATGTCTTCAGGATGGGAGCGATTTGCCTAATTTTCACGCAATTGAGGAACACACCATGAGTAAGCAAACCATTAACCAAAGTGGTCCAGTATGGTAGCAAATTAACAGCCATGTTGGTTCTAATGCTGTCAGGTACCTCACCAGTGAAGTGATTGGATGGTTTAACTTTGGTAATATTTGTGAATAACTCAAAAGCCAAAATAAATATTGGTAAAGGGAGACAAGGTCACCTTAGTCATCAGTGGATTGAGAGACCAGAGCCTGAGGTAAGTTAAAGTTGAATGGATTTTAGCTTTCTTTTCTGCATCCATATCATCTTCCAAGAGCATTGAATAATTTTCTGGAGTGTGATGGCAAAACTGCTGTATATAACCTATACCATTAAATGAGTAGTGCAGGAAGTCAGACTGTTCAGTGAGTTGACTATGTGCATTAGGGGGTTGTGCGTAGGAGCTATCATGGATTAGATTACTCCCTGTGAGTGGGATAATAAAAAGAGGTCCACAACCACTGGTATTTGAGGAGCTTGTTTTATGTTATAATTGCGCCGGATTGGTAGAATCAGGGTTTGTGAGGGAAAAATACATCTTATCCCTGTAGGCGTGGGTTGTCGCTTCTTGCTTCACTGCATTTGGGGTACTTCAAGCTGGATCCTGGAGCTTCCGGGTCCCCTCGTGGGGACGTTGGCCTCCTGGCTTCTCCTGGGCTTCTGACTGCTCGTCCTCGGTGGTCAGCACGAATACCCTGGCGTCTTCCCTCGTTCCTCCGCTCTCCAACACAGGGCCTCTGCTTTCGGCGTCGGCTCTCTCTTTCCATTTCCAGAGGCCGTTCTCTTCACTACACACTCTCCCTTTTCATTGGGACTGGGGCCGATGACGTGTAACCCGGAGGCGGGATCCTCTGACTGTTGTTCCCATTTAAAGGGACCGACCCTGGCTGAAGATGGGTGTGTACATTTCCTGACTTGGATCCGATGCTGTAAACCAATCCGAGGAGTCCCCTGGCTGTGGAAAGAGGAGAGGACCCCCATTGTCAGGTACATGCCAAAATTCCTTTGCCCTCATAATAGGGATGGGGTCCCCGTGACACACCCCTCCCCAAGACCTTTCCCGATCGGGGAAAGGAAACATGCGAGAAAGGAAATCAGCGCTCCCGTTCTCTGACCCTTTCTGGTGCTGCACCTCACAAGCATATGGTTACAAGGAAAGGAACCATCTGAGGATGCGAGGATTATTGCCCATTTTTCGACTCATCCAGAGGAGAGGCACATGATCAGTATATAGGGTGAAACGGCTACCCTCCAAGTAATATTGGAGCTTCTCGACCGCCCACTTTATGGCGAGACACTCCTTCTCAATAGTAGGGTACCGCTTTTCCCTGGGGAATAATTTTCTACTGATAAAGAGTATTGGATGTTCAGCACCCTCCTGGGAAAGTTAGGAAAGGACCGCTCCCACCCCACTATCAGAGGCATCTGTGTGCAGAATAAAGGGTTTGGAGAAATCTGGTGAGGCTAGGACTGGACTAGATGTTATTGCTTGTTTAAGATGGAGGAAGGCATTCTTGACCGTCTCTGTGGGATGTAATAAGTCCGCCTTTTTAGCTTCCTTCTTTAGGAGATCTGTGAGAGGTCCTGCTATGCTTGAATATTGGGGAATTAATCTCCTATAGTATCCTAGTAATCCTAGAAAAGCTCGGACCTCACATTTGGTCAAAGAGAAAGGAGTATCTATGATTGCTTTTACCTTTTCAGCTTGCGGCTCTATCACCCCATTCCCTAAGACATAGCCCAAGTACTTGACCTTATTAAAGGCCATTTTTGATTTTTTTGAGTTGATGTGTAGCCCTGCTTGGGATAAGGCCTGGAATATATTCTGACAATGTACTAAATGCTCCTCCCATGTAGAGCTGAAGATGACAATATTGTCGAGGTAGGCAGACGAATAGTTCTGGTGTTCACAGAGCACAGTGTTCATCAACCTTTGAAAGGTGGCGGGTGCTCCGTGAAGACCAAATGGGAGGACTGTAAACTCAAAGAGTCCATCGGGGTGATAAAGGTGTTTTTTTCTCTATCCCTTTCTCTTAGGGGGACCTGCCAGTATCCTTTCGTTAAATCAAGGGCTGTTATGTACTGGGCATCCCCGAGTTTCTCTATTAACGCATCTATTTGTGGTAGGGGGTATGAGTCAAATTTAGAGATGGCATTGATGGCTCTAAAATCAATGCAAAATCTGATCGTGGCATCAGGTTTAGGTACTAGGACGATGGGGAAGGCCCACCCACTCCTAGAGGGATGAATAACACACATGTTTAACATGGTTTGGACCTCATTTTGGATGGCTTGTCTCCTGGCAGCCAGAATACGTTATGGTCGTTGTTTAATGACCATGCCAGGGACGGTCTCGATGACATGTTCAATCAGGAACGTCTTCCCTGGTTCGTCTGAAAAAATAGAGGAGAATGGTTGAAGGGTGTTTCAGGGATTGTTGTTGTTGGGAGGGACAGGGACTCATTCACTACCAGTTGGGATATGGTACACGGGACCACCACCCCTGTTGACATCGCCATGTGGGCTGGCTTTGGGATGGCACCTAACCATTTCTTTAAAATGTTGATGTGGTAGGTTTGTATCTTGGAGGGTATGATCTGTAGCTTATAGGTGGTTTTCCCTACTACCCCCACCACCTTATAAGGGCCCATCCACTGTGCTTTTAAGTTAGTCGTGGAGGATGGAAGTAAGACCAACACCCAGTCATCGATGTTCAGTGTTCGCAATGTTTTCCCTTTGTCATAGTGATACTTCTGTTTTCTTTGTTGTTTTTCTAGGTTGGAATAAGCGAGATTGCGCAATTTGCCTATTCTGGACCTGAGACTATGTGTGTATTCCAGAAAATCTCGAGTCTCACACTCCTCCGCTTTCTCCCATGCCTCCTTTGTCATTTCAAGGAATGATCTGGGTTGTCTTCCATATAGCAGTTCAAAGAATGAGCAACCCAGACTGCTCTGAACTTGACTGCGGATGACATATAGGGCGAGAGGAAGAAGTTGATCCCAGTCCTTACCCTTACTCTTGAGCATCTTTTTCAGGGTCAGCTTCAAGGTCCCATTATATCTCTCTACAAGCCCATTGGTTTGGGGGTGGTAGACCGATGTCCTGATATGTCCTATATTCAGGGTTCGGCATACCTCCTTCATCAGGCGAGAGACAAAAGGGGTGCCTTGGTCCGTCAGGATTTCCCTGGGAAAGCCTACCCTGGAAAAGAGCTCAATGAGTTTCTCTGTGATGTTCTTAGTTGTTGGTGCTCTTAAGGGGAAGGCTTCAGGGTAGCGAGTAGAATAATCTACCATGACTAGGGCGTAAAGGTGTCTTCTCCTTGTTTTCGGTAGGAGGCCGATTAAATCCATCCCAATTCTCTTGAATGGGTGTCCTACTACCCGGAAGGGCTGAAGGGGAACCGGAGGAGGTCGGTAGGGATTTCTCCTCTGACAGACCTCAGATTTCTGACAGTAGGTTTTTATGGACGCATATACCCCGGGCCAGTAAAAATGCCTTAGAATGCTCTGGGTTGTTTTCTCCATCCCGGTGTGACCTGAAGTAAGGTGGGAGTGCGCGAAGAAGAACATTTGGTTCCTAAAGGCTAGGGGCACCAGTAACTGAGGGGAAGTATCTGGTTTCTCTTCTCGATATAACAGACCTTTCTTTACAAGGAACCAGGGATATATCGGTGGTTTGGTAGGATCCAAGGTCTGGGCTACTTGCCAAGCATTCTGTAGGGTGGGGTCATTACTCTGAGTGTAGTTAAAGTTATTTTCTAGGAGCCATGGGGTTGGGGTGACAAGGGCTTGGTATGGGACTTTTCTGAAATTGTCCTCCCCTCTTCCCGTTTAGGGGGACTGTAGAGTGGTGACAAAGAGTTTGAAAAACCCAGGATTGTTTGTCCCTATTATAATGTCCTCAGGTAGGTCACCTAATACTCCCACCCTCACCCTGTATGGGGGTCCTTGCTCAGTTTGGAGGGTTACTAGCGCCACCGGATATGGTTTAATGTCCCCGTGTACACACCGTATGTGCACGACAGAGTCCGTTTCTATGTGATCCTTGTCGACCAGATATGCCTGTACTACCGACTGTCGACATCCCAAGTCTAATAGTGCCTTAACCCATTGTCCATTTATTTGCACACTCACGTAAAAGGCACTTCCCAACTCGGCGGTGTAGAAGACTGTCTTTGGGGTATACCCAACATTCATGGGCTCCTCCTGGGGTTTTTTGTGGGGACACAAACATGCGATGTGCCCCTACTCCCCACAATCGAAGCATTGAGTACCCCTCTGCATTGGAATGTCTACTTTGTGGGGTCTGAATCGCTGAAGGTCTTGGGTGGGTTTTGATGGTATCCTTTTCTCCTGTTTTCCTGGTACAGGACGGTGGGCTCTTTCTGTATTCCCCGTATACCCTCGAGGTTGAGCACGGGAGAAGGCTGTTGCCATTTCTACTGCTTCATCTGTGGTGAGGTGCGTATGCTGTCGCAGCCACATCTGGGTATTAAACGGAAGGGCCTCCAGAAAATGTTCGAGATAAATTAGGTCCATTATCTCTTCTTTATTATGCTCCATAGGCTTTAACCACTTGTCTGCAGCAGCCTTTAGATGAAAGAAAAGGGTCTTGGCTTGGGGTTCTCTCCCGGTATGCCTCTTTCCTTTGGGAAACGTATGCGGTATACCTCGGCATCCAACCCATGATGGTCTAAGACGATGGTCTTGATTTCGGTATACGGAGTGTTGCCGCTAGGGTTTGCCACTTGGTAGGCTGCTGTGCTTCGCCTGTGAGGAGAGGGGCCAGGTTGAAGGGCCATTCCTCATAGGGCCACCCGCAAGCTCTGGCGGCTCTTTCAAAATTAAGGAGAAACTCGTCCGGATCTTCCCCTGTAACATATTTCTGCAATGAGACTCCTGGGGGACCCGAAGCGCTACTTCTTACTTCTCTTGTCCGAGAGGTCACCTGCTCCTCTGAGATTTCATGTAGCCCTTCTAGTTAAGCCATTATGCTTTCCTTGATTAAGTCCCTGTGTCGAGGTCATTTGTTGCTGGACTGCCCATTCTAGTTTCTCTTGGCTTGCCACGATGTGTTGTATTAATGCCTCCATTATACCAATTCTAATGGAAAGGTGGCCGCATTCTCCACCACTTGTGAGCAGGATAATAAAAAGAGGTCCACAACCACTGGTATTTGGGGAGCTTGTTTATCTTATAGTTGCCCCGGATAGGTAGAGTCAGGGTTTTTGAGGGAATAATACGTCTTATCCCTGTAGACGTGAGTTCGCCGCCTCTGGCTTCACGCCGTTTGGGGTACTTCAAGCTGGATCCTGGAGCTTCCGGGTTCCCTCAAAAGAAGAAACAAAGATGCCCATTTGGTAATGGGTTCCAGTTACTTTCACCGTTACCACAAGGAAAAGGGAGTGAGGGGACACCCGGTGTTTTTAAAGAAACACAAAACAAAAGAAAACGAAAAGGTTGTCTTTTCTTATGGCAGTGCACGTGAACACACAAAGTGGTCTAGAGGGTCAGGGGCGTGGAGAGACTTTTGGCAGGGATTCAGTGACCTTCTCCCGCCTATCGGTCCACCCCGCAAACCTTGCACGTACCTGCGAGAGCCACGCTCCTCCTGGAGCATGGCTGGGCAAAGCGTGGAGACGTTGGCCTCCTGGCTTCTGACCGCTCAGCCTCGGTGGTCAGCACGAATACCCTGATGTCTTCCCTCATTCCTCCGCTCTCCAACACAGGGGCTATGCTTTGGGAGTGGGGCCAATGATGTGTAACCCGGAGGCGGGACCCTCTGACCGCTGTTCCCATGTAAAGGGACCCTGGCTGAAGACGGGTGTGTGCATTTCCTGACTTGGATCCGATGCTGTAAACCAATCCAAGGAGTGCCCTAGCTGTGGAAAGAGGAGAGGACCCCTATTGTCAGGTACATGCCACCACTCCTTTGCCCAGATAGTAGGGACGGGGTCCCCGTGACACTCCCCCACAAATGTGGGTGGAGCACCCGTGAAAAACCATGTTGGTGGTGTGCAGTAATTACCTGATCTGTAATTTGCATCTGATTTTACTTCCTGGGCACACACATTATGCATGAATTCACTATTTCTGTGGATCACAAATTAGCATTCTGCTCAATTTGTGACTTTTTACTTTCAACACATCGTAGGGAAACTCTGTGTTAGAGACATTTTAATCTAGTTTGAAATCGCAAATGTTGTGCAGATAAAACACTTATTACTGAATTTGCAAACAGGAATTCAGACATTCATCCTGCCAAGGCTGATAAAAGAGACTAGATTTCAGGTTGTACATGATACATATTCCTTAATTCCCTAAAGACAGTTCAGGTTTGGCATGGGCTGTGAACATCATTATTATTATTGGTCTAATATTACATGTAAGTGGTTCAACATCCGTGTCAAATGCAGAGGAAATCTCCTTACAGCTCAGGTCTGGAAACACAAAGTTGTTTTTGTACAAGAGAAAGCATAGAAATTAATATCAATTGACCTCACATTAATGATGGCATGAAACATGAAGCATTAAGGTAAATGATGCTTGCTACTAGTCCCATTGAGGCATGTACTGAGTGAGGCCACTGATGTGTGTTACTAGGCCCATTGCTGCATTTACTGTGTGTGACTACTGATGCTTGCTTTAGGTCCGTTTATACCTGCACCGTCTGGACCACTAATGTTTATTACTAGTTCCTTCGATGCATGTACTGTGTGGGATAACTGGTGCATTTTACTCAGCCTGGTGATGTACGCTTCATGTGGGAGCTTATCACGAAGCAAATTGATGACAGCACCATATGAGGCAACTGATGCTCCTCAATGGCTCAAAATGTGTTTATTCTGTGGGGCCACTGATGTACATTAATGCTTTTTGTGGGACCACTGAGGAATATTACTTCCCTGGGGTCACTGATATTCATTGCAGCCTGAAGCCACTAATGTTACAATTGTGTGTAACAATTGCCACACTTTACTGCCGTGGGCTACTGATGCACATTAGTGCCTGGGCATTGACTCACATTACAGACAGGGGCCACTGGTGCTTATTGCTGTCTGAAACCATTGGTGTAATTTAGGACTGTGGCCACTGTAGCCTACAATAACTGAAGATTTTAATACATATGCCAGTAAATAACCCTTATACATATGTAGTATATGGCCACTCACAAATGTCATCCACCAACCGATGTGAAACCTCTTACGCTTTAAAATGTCAGAACCATTGGCTTTGCTAATTCTTGCTCTCTTGTGCAGTTACTGTGCCATAACATTATTTCCATTCAGCACTTTATTGTTGGTTCTTAGGGATGAAATGTAAGGGTGTTGCACAAAACCTCTGCACAACTCTTGTTGGAGAAGAATTGAAGTGATAGTCAAACATGGGCACAGTACATAAATACTTCAGGAAATAATTTGGATGAAGGTTCTGTGCCCCTGCCCTTCTGCTTGTGCCTGTGAAGGAACAGAGTCCTTGTTATGTGGACTGATCTCTTTTATACTGCATTGCACTCAGCCTTTGAATCAAGGTGCTTGTAAGCTTTACACCTAGCCTGTGTTACCAGTGTATGCCACCCTGCATCTCTAGTCTGGACATGGATTTCATCCCAAAACAGTGAGAACTGTTCATGTTTCCTTTCTGCAGAAGGAAAAGCCCAGAAGGAGACAGGCCACTCTCCATAGGAACTACCCTTTACCTCACAGCCTTTGATGTACTTACGTTTTTGAGGGAATGGCCTTGGCCCTGCTGGCTTCGGGAGACGGCCAGGAAACTGACCTCCCCATTCTATGACAGTTGCCATGAAGATCCTTGTGAGGTGATAAGGATCACTCTATGTTCCCCAGCCACACTCCTGTGTTACCTCACATTGGCCTCCCTGTGGGGCAAGGTCACTGAACTAAGCATGAATTGCAGTATTCACATTAATCAGGAGTTAGCTCCTTAGGGGACCATTTCCTAGATGGTCAGTTTCTGAACTCTGCAGCCCTGATATAGCAGTTCAGCCTCCAGAAGGGACAATTTCTCACTTATATTCTCATTTGCTGCATTCTTGACAGCCTGCAGATACGTGGAGATACTTTCCTGGCCATCCACCAAGTCGTTAATACTTTATACTTGACGGGGAATTGGCAGAGACTCATCACCTATCTGTCTGTCACTCATTCTCAGATTTAAATGCAACCCCTTAGCGACACCCGGGAAAAGAGACAGGCAGAGCGCAGCATGATAAAGAGTGGTTTAGGGCCTTAGAATTCCCCAGGAGGTTTTCAGGAATGCTAATTTTAAATTAATTAAGTTTTACATACTATATAGGGTCTGCCTTTACCCCATGAGGATGCACATGATATTTCCTGATGCCCCAGACATCGATGCCCGATGCAGTGCCCCCGTGGCAGACTTCAAACATGTTCCTTGGGATTTCCTCCAGTGGAGTCTATATTGAACTCGGGTGACGCAGAAATTCTCTGCTGTTACAGTCAAGCATTGATTATACACCTGGCAAGCTAGGGATCTACAAAAGACATAAATAATGTACAGCAGCTTCCCGCTCCCTCAACTGAGCGCCCTTGCTCCTAGCAAAATGTACAGTTATCATGCAGTGGAAAAACTCTGTGACCCCGCTCACCGGGAAATATCCTATAACTCATGCCCCTCCATACACAGTGTTGTGAACTTGCTAGCCAAGCTACATTCACTATAGCTCGGTACTTTACCGTGCACAATGTTCCCATAAATGATGTCTTTAGACGTGTCCTAAACCTTGTTAGGAATGCTATCATTTAGCATGCTATAAGTGATGTAATGTGAAAAGGTATAAGCAGTGCATGAAGAAGGCACAAGTTATAGTTAATGTAGTGTGGCTAACGACTAAACAATACTTTTTATGGAGGTGTGTGAGTTATAGTACGGTTCAGACAGGGCACAAGTTATAACTCTAAGTTATAACTTTAACTTGAGAATTTTTAAAGGTTTGTGTAGTTTAAGTTGGTTTTGTATAAAAACAATTAATAACATTTTTCTAAATATAACTAAGCTTTCACCTGTTTTTTCATTGAATTTTTTTTTTTAGACAAATGTGTTTCAAATTGTGGAGTGTTGTGGAGCCGGGTGTCATCAAGTGGAGTGTTGTCGTGTAGAGTGTCACAGAGTGGCATAAAGTGGAGTATAGTGTTGTGAAATGGAGTAGACTATCGTACAGTGGAGTGTTGGCAAGGGACTCACTCTCCTGCTTGCTGCCGCCTGCCATTCTGCTGGTAATTCCATGGTCGAAGTCCCAGGGAACACCACTAAGGAAAAGGGGAGGGAACTTATAGCACAACACCATCTCCTGCGGTGCGGGCCACGCACGGCCAAGGGCAGGACTGCCCTTGCCCCTTTGGTCTCAAGCCAAGAAAACTGGACTAAACAGTATAGTAAGTGACTCAAATTTAACCTATGCTCAACTTGTTATCTCATTATTGGTTCAATAAAAACTGAGTCAAGTCAAAGTCAAGTCAAAGATAGCTTTATTCGATTTTAGAGTTAAAATCATAAAAGCACATTAAAAATAGATACAATTTAAAATACAGAAATCGAAATCGAAATACATACAACTTAAGTACATCATGATCGGGGTATCTAACATAAAAACAGTCTCTAAAAATTAGTCCATAGAAGATCTACACCGCATTACAAATTTTAAAAACTTAGATACGGCGTTAATAGTTATTTCATCTTCTAATAAAAGCAGCTTTAAATACGCAGGTCTACACTGCCTTAAGCCCCAGGTCTTAAGAAGGGGAATCAAATATTTCTTGCTTCCCCAAATGTAAAACTTACAAAATAGAACACAATGTATTGATGATTGCATTGCAAGATCATCACAGGGACATTTAATTAAATTTGAGGACCAATCATTACTATCTGGGAATGTTATCAACCTATAATAGGTGCCAGTTCTCAATCGGGCTAGCAACATTCTGTCATAACTAGGATGATCAGGGGACAGATAAAGCTGCAAGCCAGGGCCCTGCACAAGTAGATTATGTTGAATTACAGATATCTTACTTCTCTCCTCAAGCCATCGTTTGCTCTCCAGGAAGGCAAGGCAACTTTTTTTTAAAAGCCTTTCTGGAGATCGCGGATAGCGAGCAGGGATTATCAAAGAAGGTTGGATGCCCCATATTGGTCATAAACTCCTTTACATAAGAGATCCACTGAATGTCTTTCCATCTCTCTAATTTAAGGCAATCAATCAAGATAGTTCTATTAAAAGCAGTTGCCTCTGAGGTCCATATCTTATTCCATAAGAGTAATGGGTTGATTTTAATAAGATCCGAAATATAAACCGAATCCAATTCCCTATGGCAGATATATGTGGAGGTTGATTTGGGAATCGCTAACAGATAGCGCAGGAAAATATTTACTTTTACTTGAATTTCCTGGCAATCGGCGATACCCCAAATACCAGATCCGTATAAAGCAGTTGACATGCATTTGGACTTATAGATGTCCATTAGAATACGGACAGGCCTACCCCCCAGTTTATTAGCAAACTGTCTTACTGCACCTACGGCACGGGCAAATGCAAGATTCCTAGCCCTAATCGCTGCTTTCCAAGTGCCTTTTTGATTAAAAACAATCCCCAAGTATAAAAAAGTACTTGTAAGTCCTATCTTAGACTTTTCAATAAAAATATTACAAGAAAGTTTTTTCTTTGATGAGCAGCACATGGAGAAAGTTATCTCTATGTTTATTTTTAGACCCCTAGAACTCATAAAAAAAGAAAAGCTAGTTAATGCCTTTTGGAGGCCCATTTGAGTTCTGGCCATGATAACCGCGTCATCTGCATATAGTAGGATGGGAACCGCCGTGCCATCAATTTGAGGATAGTCTAATTCTTGTTTAATTAAAAATTCTGCCACTTCGTTTATGTACAAATTAAAAAGGAAAGGTGCCAGAATACAGCCCTGTCGAACGCCTTTCATTATTGGGAACTTGTTGGTACACTCACCTTTTTTGCCAAAACGTACCTTTGCCCCTGCCCCTCTGTATAATTCTTTGATGAAATTAAGAATATTTAAGTCTATACCCAAACCTGTTAGAGTGTCCCATAAAACCTCATGGTTCAAACAATGAAAGGCTGAACTAAGGTCAACAAAGGTCATAAAAAGGTTGCCTTTTTTTGCCACCATATATTTGCCAGTTATTAAGGCTAAGTTGAGTCCTTGTTCAATAGTACCTAAACCAGCCTTAAAACCATACTGAAACTTAGAGAGAACATCGTTTTCCTCAGCCCACGTGTGTAATCTATTTAAAATGATTCTACCTGCCACTTTCATCAGAGAATCAAGTAGGGAGATAGGCCTATAACATTTGGGATCATTTCGATCTCCCTTTTTAAAAATAGGCACCACTATGGCTTCCTGCCAAGTCGGTGGGAATCCCCTAATGTTAAAGCTATTTAACACATTGGTCAACAATGGAGTCCATAAGGAAATAGTATCTTTATATATATCAATAGGGACCCCATCGGGCCCGGGGGCTTTATTTCTTGCACTTTCAAGTAGAGCTAGTTCCACTTCGGAGGCAGAGAATGAAATCCTCAAAGGGAATAGAACAGGAGGAATAGGCTCGATGACAGCCTGCTGATTTTGGGGATTAGAGTTTATACTAAACAAAGCATCTTTTTTATAGAGCTCGGTGAAATGATCCACCCAGGCTGATTCTTCAATGGCGAGCTCTATCTTATCAGAATTCCTTTCTACGAAGAAGGGAGCATTAACTGCTCTCCAGAAGGCAATGTTATCTCTCAGGGAGCTAGCCTTTACTAAAGCATTCCACGCATTCTCCTTCAGCTCCATTTTCCGTTTGTTTAACGAATCTTTATAAACTGCCCTAGCGGCTCTAACTTCTAGCATGTCTTTAGGTGTTTTCTTTAGAGTCTGCTTTAACTTGGAATGTGCTTTAGTGCAATCCGAGTTGAACCATCCCTCTGTTTTTTGTCTCGCCTCATCTCGTAATGTTCCTGTTAACTTTTTACCAATATATGATTTGATCTGGTCAAAGGCACAAATAATCGAACCAGGATCAGGATAGTCCTCTAGACATATCTTGAAATTATTATATTGATCCACTATTAGATTCTGGAGAAAGTTTGTAGGGTCGACCTTATTCCATTTTATGGCATATCCATTTTGTCTTGCCAGTGAGATAGCATGGCGAAATAGATTTTCAGCTGCATTTGGGGCAGATCTAGGGCTCATCTCAATGTCAAAAGTTGAGCTAATCGGGAAGTGGTCACTCATCACGATGTCCAATGTTTTAAACGACCGGACTTTACTGGTGTGAGTAGTACTAACCAGAGTGTAGTCTATGACCGTCTGTAGACCACGCCCATTAAAAGTTGGTTGGAATTGAACCTGGGGGGTACATAGTTCGTTTACAAAACCCAGATTCCAGTCAAAAATTAAGCTGTTAAAGATGTTTCCCAACGAGGTATGCTCAAAATGAGTGCATGGGTTACCAATTAGGTTAACCATTCCACAAATACCCGAGTTGCTAAGAGGGCACAAGTGGCAATTAAAATCACCCGTCAAAATGATACAAATATCATTTTGTTCCGAGCCAATAGCACAACATATTGAGTTATTTAAATCTTCAAAAACTTTGTTCTGATCTTCCTTCGGGATGTTATTATATAAATTAACTAGAATGATGAGTCGGTTTCCTCCTGCAATTAGACAAAAAACCTGGTAACAATTATGCCCCCCTGTAGTCTGCTGCTTTATAGCCAAATTGACCATATTAGAAATATAAGTACAAAGCCCACCAGAGCTTCTGCCTCTCCTTGACTGGATTGCAGGGGAGAAATACGTACGGTACCCTGCAAGATGAATCTTGGCCTGTTCCCAGCACTCCTGCAGACAGATAACATAATTTTTCTCAATTAAGTCGCAAAAGATGGGATCATTTACCTTATTTGATAGGCCCGCTATATTCCAGGATAGAAGAGCCAACTCCCCCCTTACAACATCTCCGTGACGCTCCACGTCAGAGGAATAGTCCGCACACAGATTTGTTTCCATCAAAGGAGAGTTACTTTCAATATCTAACTCCGCAATAGGATGAAGTTCTTTTGAGGCTAAAACTCTTTTTGGATCAAGGACAAAAAGTGTAAACTTTTCAGACTCTTGTTTGACTGATTTCTCATCAAGTACTTGGGAAATTTTTGGGGGAGCTAATGACTTTTTGACCGAACCCTCATCAACGTCCCTTAGGGGGCCATTTACCAGGTAATTAGGACTTTTATACATTTTATTAAAGCTGGAGCAGTGGTCAAGTGAACCTTGACCAGTCTGATGGAGTCAATCCACCATCTCTAGGCTGCTGTATCGGTTGGAAGTTGGTATTCCTCTCCTAGTGTCTCTGTATATTAGGTCCCTGGTGGGTTGCCTTCCCCAATCCCTTATAACCGCTCTTCGATCACGAGAGTCTACAGTAACCCAGTTACAATCATAAGGTGGATAAGAGTGAGATCTGGGTGGGTAAAAGAAAGATAATCGTTTGGTTTCAATACTCTCATTGTTATGTTGCATCTCCCACGAACAAATATAATCGACCGTACCCGGGTCCTCAAAATTTACCAAGACGCAATCACCTTGTATTGATTTTCTTTCTGGCCCCACCCATGAAACCCTGCGGACCATTAGAATCTTACTCGTCCTATTCGGAGGGAGTGGTCGATTTATATTAAGCCAGTGTTGTACCTTATTTTTTAATGATCCAATAGGTTCTTCTTTATCCTCCTTCAATTCAGGGACCCCCGTCAGAATCACCAAATAAGGAGATACTTCCGGAGGCAAATTAATGGCTAAGATCCCAGATTTAGGTCCCCAGTTACGATCTTTAGGTGTATTTGGCTCCTGTATACTATTAACAGATGGATTATTAATTTTTTCTATTGGATATTTCTCAGTCATGGCTGGAACCATTCTATTTACTTTTATAGCGGGGGCTGGCGATTTAGCTATTGAAGAACCCACTATTCCATTTTTTGTACATTTTGGTATCCCAATCACAGCCTTTGATGCCTCGGTGTTAATCGAAGTCTTAGAGAAAGCAGCCAAGTCTGTTAACTGCATCTCAATCTTCTTCAATCTATTTTCTAACGGGGCGAGATATGTTTTAAAAAGCTCCCTTATGTGCTCAAATAGCTTAAAATCAGACTTCAAAATCTCGGGATTTATGGAAATGGCGGGAGAAACCACAACACTCGACAAGTCCGATATCACGCTATCCGCACTCGGACAATTCTGGTTAAAACCATCCTTTGACTGCCGTTCAGTTCGCTCTACAATTTTGAGGGGAAGTTCACCTGACCCTTTATCCACGGGGGCAACAGTTTTTTGAAAGTTCCTGGTCTTTTTTACTTTAGTTTCCTTTTTATTTTTCTTAGGGTTTTTAGATGTTTTTGGTATGGCACCCTCTTTTGCTCCCCTCGTCTGACTATTTATTGGGTCTTGTAAAAGTGGTTCTAGAACCAAAGGTTCTGGAGCAAGAACCGGGGACCTCTCTGATTGCGAGAAAGTTATGCATTCCGACATTGACAGTGACAAGTCTACTACGTTTGGGATACTATGTAAGTCCGCATGTACTAAAATCGGGGGTACTTTATTACTTTGTTGATCGGGAGTTTTAGCTGTTGCAAAATGGCCCATGGAGGAACGCTTTGCTAATAATAAGTCTTGTGACACCCTTCGTTCCATAAGAGCAATCCCTTGATCAATAACTGAATTAGCTCTTACAATAAAGTTATCTAATGGGCCAGTAATATTGGTAACATCCTTGGTCGCCTTGCTCCTACTCCCTCGTGTAGTCGTCATTGTTGATAGCAAGTAATTAGGCAAGTAATTAAACAACCGAAAACTACTAGACAGCGGCAAAGTACAGTAAGCACCACCCAACAATAGGGGACGTTGGAGGGGGGGCCCGGTCCGGTCTTACTCGGTCTGTAACGGGCTAGAACGGGCCCGCCCTTGGCCCGGGCTTCGCCCGGCGCACGACCCGCGCGCGTCCCGCGCCGCGTCACTGAACTCAGAATATATAGGTAGCAAAAGGCTAAAAGGGGAGTGTCCGGGAAGAGGCCGCAGCTGTAGCTGGTTTCACCACTGCAGAGCCTCGCAGTCCCTCACACCCAGGGCAAACACAAAGTTCTCTGACACAGTTCCAGAAACATGAACGGCTCCCGCAAAGCGGGGGCCGTGAGTCGTCTTTTGAAGGCAGGTGAAGGGGAGTGTCCGGGAAGAGGCCGCAGCTGTAGCTGGTTTCACCGCTGCAGAGCCTCGCAGTCCCTCACACCCAGGGCAAACACAAAGTTCTCGGACACAGTTCCAGAAACACGAACGGCACCCACGAAGCGGGGGCCGTTAGTCGTCTTTTGAAGGCAGGCGAAGGGGAGTGTCTGGGAAGAGGCCGCAGCTGTAGCTGGTATCACCGCTGCAGAGCCTCGCAGTCCATCACACCCAGGGCAAACACAAAGTTTTCTGACACAGTTCCAGAAACATGAACGGCTCCCGCGAAGCGGGGGCCGTGAGTCGTCTTTTGAAGGCAGGCGAAGTGGAGTGTCCGGGAAGAGGCCGCAGCTGTAGCTGGTTTCACCGCTGCAGAGCCTCGCAGTCCCTCACACCCAGGGCAAACACAAAGTTCTCTGACACAGTTCCAGAAACACGAACGGCTCCCGCGAAGCGGGGACCGTGAGTCGTCTTTTGAAGGCAGGCGAAGGGGAGTGTCCGGGAAGAGGCCGCGGCTGTAGCTGGTTTCACCGCTGCAGAGCCTCGCAGTCCCTCACACCCAGGGCAAACACAAAGTTCTCTGACACAGTTCCAGAAACACGAACGGCTCCCGCGAAGCGGGGGCCGTGAGTTGTCTTTTGAAGACAGGCGAAGGGGAGTGTCCGGGAAGAGGCCGAGCTGTAGCTGGTTTCACCGCTGCAGAGTCTCGCAGTCCCTCACACCCAGGGCAAACACAAAGTTCTCTGACACAGTTCCAGAAACACGAACGGCCGAGTCTATTTTTGCGAGGAACCGGCTTGATAAATATCCTATGGGCATTTGTAAGAACGATTAGTTTCTGCTAGCTGAGCACAAATATTTAAGTTGATAATGAGCAAAAGGAAGTTAGCTGAATGAATGACCTTCTGGGAAATCGTAACTGAACAGACTGATGCAATTGCTAATTACTTAACAAATGCCGCGAGCCTAATTGAAAATTAAATATGTGGAAGAAAGGCTTGCGGCAACTAAACAGATTATTAGTGTAGCCCCTTGTAATGTGATTGTGGCACTAGTGGAGGAAACAAACCTCATAGAGTAATCCGAAAAAGGGAAACTTGTGTAGAATCCCACAACACACAAGCATCCTCCATGCGTAATCAACAAATCTTTGGAGTTAGTTGAACTTTCCACCTCCCAAGAAACAACATCGCTGCCGGCAAATAAAAAGCCTGGGGCCCGAGAATAGTAACTCCCCAAAAACCAAATAAGCCCCTCAGTACCCGAGGTAAAAAGAATACCCAGGTTGTGAAGGTGACAGATAAAAATGAAATCAGCATCCTTGAGGGACTCTTAAAAAAACTTCATACCAAATTAGAGAATGTAGGGGCATATCAGCAAGGCGAGGCGATAGAATTATCGCCGCTTTTGCGGCCGTTTTCGGCCGAAAAGCGGCGATAATTTTATTGCCTAATTAGCAAGCTCAAGCTAACGCGTGAAAACTTGCGTTAGTGTAGGAATTCCAAACGCCCAGCTTTGCATCTCTAATGAGATGCAAAGTGGGCGTTCCTGACCTGACAGGAGAAATGTCGCTTTTAGCGACATTTCTCCTATCATCAAGCCCCACGCTATGAAGCATAGCGGCAAGAAAAGTTGCGATAACCCCTGTTATCGCTACTTTCCTTACGCCTGCTTCAGGACTGACTTAGCCATGATATCCTATGGAGGGTGGATATCATGGCTAAGTTTGTGAGTCCCTATCATCAAGCTAACGCCACATTGCCTGAGATTATCGCTGGGTTTCCAGCGATAATCTCATGTTAGGCAGTTAGCATGAGGATTTTTATCGCTTTTGAGATAAGCATTGCTGATAGCACGCTATCTCAGCGATAAAAATCCACGCTAACCGGCGATAATTATCCTAGCGCTAAGTGCGCTTAGCGATAATTATCGCCGGTTGTTGCTGATATGCCCCGTAGTGCGAAAGGTTACGGCTGAGCTTTTTGAACTTAAAAAATCATCAGGCAGCACTGGAAAATTTACCCAAGAACCTAGCGAGAATGTTAGAGAAGGAAGCGGACCGTGGTGCCCCTCCAATTGAATTTCAACCCCTGGATATTATGAACAGCCCTATTAGTCATGAACAACCTGACAAAATAATAGTAGCCAAATCATCCTTCCCATGGAAATACAAAAGCTTAGAAAAATAGTATGGAGCAATAGTAGAACCAATAGCGGATTTGATGCAGGGAAGGAATGCATCGCTTCGGCATCAGAGTACGATAACATCGAGGTATATTTATATTATTGATTAAACGGAGCCCCTAAACCTGCATCCCAAACTAGAGAATCTTGGGAAGAACTCAGAAATAAAGCGGCAGATTGGATGGCTAGTTTCAACATAAATATCAATCTACTCTGTGAGGAAATTATAATGGTTAGACGTGTGAACCCAAAAATCGGGGATTGGAGATTGCATTGTTATTAATTTCTGACTCCCGGGTGTGGTCAAAACTTTCCTTATGAAGATCCAGTCCAAACAGTAAAATATGACCAGCTGCGAGGAACGAGTTGTCGCTGTACCTCTAGGTTTCTTTTACAAACCCTCTATTGTTTACCTCAAACCATCCAATAATACTTGGTCTCACCCTCAAACTATCTTTAGACGGGGCCCATTAGTGGCCTGTACAGACCGCTATACCCCACTCTCTAGTCTAGGCGAACAGAATTGACTGAAGGAAGCCCGGGTGGTAGAAATCAAAATCAGGGATTAGAGCTCTAAAAGTAATGATAATAACTATGGGGCATATTATCAAGCAACGGCGTTATAATTATAGCAGCTGTAGCGGCAGAAAACTATGGGCTTGATAATATGCCGCCGAGAATTCCAATAAAAGCCCATGTTCTGGTGTCAACATGGGCTTCTATGGGAATTCTCAAGGGCATATTATCAAGCCCATTATCGCTGCTTTAGTGGCAGTTTTCTGCCGCTAAAGCGGCGTTAATTTTAACGCCGTGCTTGATAATATGCCCCTATGCTGGTCAAACTAAAGAAGTAAATTGAAGAACCGGCCAAATAAAACTCAGGTCCTGGAATATAGCTGGGATTAAAAACAAGCTAAATGATGAGGAGTGGGTAGGTATTGTAAAATAAGTACAATTGTTGGGCCTTCAGGAAATATAGCACACACTATCACCATATATCGATGGCTTTACTACAATTTCTACACCAGCTATACCTTTACAACATGGGACATTGGCACATAATATTGCTGTAGCAGAGGGAAAAATTGCATCATTTTAAAATAGACTGGGATAAATCAAAAAATCTCTTTTAGAAAATGTGGTTAAAGATAACAGAGAAAGCTTCTTTGTCTGCACTGATGTTGATTTGCCCCATGATAGGGTTGTGACCGCGTACAGCAAAATCACAATGGCTATAGCCTCTAACTTAAGAAGAGCCAATAAGGTCAGTAAGAAACAGAATAAGGGATGGTTTGATCACAAATGTACCCAGGCTAAACAAAAACCTTACACTTAAAAACTAGGGATAAATCGGAAGTTAAGCGGCTCGGACTAATATATACCCAGGCCAAAACATAAGAAGGAAGATGTACAAGAGCAGGCTTGGTCTGAATTGAGTCTAATCACATGGGTTGGATACTTGCCCCTATCAAAAAAGAAAAAAGAATAGGATTGCTAATGAGAGACAGGTTGTATTGGGAATAGTAGAGGGGCTCTTCCAAATTTGGAAGTGATGCCCTCACACACCCATAAGGGTGCCATGCTTCATCATCAGGCTTTTTGCTCCTCGTGGGGCCGGTGCTGCAATGACCGATGGGCCCCAGAAGAGGGCTCTTTAGCAGAGATCTTTTTAAAGAACAAGCCGTGATGGTGGGTGCGGGTGTGTGGAGCCATGCAGTGTAAGTGTGAGTCTAAAATTACCTGCCTGAAAGGTATCCTAAAGTAAGTTTATCAAGGGATCCCTTGGGTAAGTTACAAAGGCCAATGAAAACATAGCAGTCGGTGCCAGGGAAGCACAACTGTCTTGTGAATGGAGAATCAACACAGTCTGGTTGATGCTAGGTGAGGTCAATATGTTTCACACCCTCGTGGTCTGAGTGGATCTGTGGTGTTTCTTCATTATCAGTGAGTGTTGTGAGGACCCTAGTGTGAGCCCTAAAAGAGCGGACGAGGAACGTTACTTATTCTAGTAGAACAGCATCAGGTCAGACAGTACACTAGAGAATGCTTTCCCTGAATTTTAATATAATCCAAACTGGAGAAAAGGAGAAAGAACAATAGGAGCACAATAGAGCGAATTAAAACAATTTGCTGAGTAGGCTGTTCATAATGAGTCATCACCTTATTCTTAGCATCATTACGTGTCAGGTGTATTTTTATAAATGTGCACTACACATAGTTTGAATGATGTGCAGCGACTTATGCTTCTGTGACTTTCAACATACTATGATTAGCATGATCCAGTACACAACATATGACAAATAACATACATAACAAAGTGTTAGCATATTGGACTAGACAAAACACCACAAATAAGCCATCATATGATTAACATGTAAAACATATAAACTGAGATAATTGTGCGTGTGAAGTGGCCCTCATATCTTACCCCCACGAGACAGCCTACATGCGCCTTAGGTTTAGGCAGAGGCTTACATGCACTGCAGTGTACCTAATATAGTAAATAAACAGGAGCCGCCATTAGTGACTCCATGGGTGCACCGTACACACGTTACTGGTGTCGGAGCAGAATGATGGTACTAACAGTCCACTCCACGTGAATACACGTCCGCCAACCTACCCGTTGATCTGCCTTACCGTAAGTAAGGGCTCCATGGTGAGAGCATTGTTTAAAACCTCTTTTTTGCGGTCTACATGGTGATACGCACAGCACAGCAACTGAGCATCAGGTTCATTCATTTGTATGCTGATACGCACAGCAAAAGCGTGTCAATTCAAATTGGATCACAAAGTTTCGCATTGCGCTGACGCGCACAGCACACACGTATTGGTTTCATTTGTTCTGAGGAATTTATTTTGAATCACGCTGACGCGCACAGCCTTGGTTCACATTATTATTAAGAACACTATTCTAGTGTGTAAGCGTATACGCTCAGCTTGCCAATCAAATATTGAGGTCAAATTGTATTCAAATTTTCTTTCACCATTATTATTTTTTTTAATAATTAAATACTGCCACCTGGTGGTAATCTCTACTGTTACACCATATTATCACCCATAGACAGAACAAAAATAGTTGTAATTTTGCTCATTTTTTTTTTTCTTACTGTATTTTCATTTTTTTTTCATTTCTTTTGTATTGGTTCAGTACACCTTGTAACATGCAGAGTGTTACTCCTCCCGCACCATTTTTACAAGAACCGGGTGAACCTCCTCTTGAATGGAAACTATGGATTAGATCTTTTAGGGCATATCTTGGTGCAATTGATGGTCAGAGATACAGACCGGAAAGGGAGAAAAATTTAATGTACTATCATTTGGGTGTTGAAGGTCAAAATGTTTTTGATCATCTCCCTGACTTTGAGGCACCTGAGGGAGAAGATCCTGATGAATTTGATACAGCAGTCATGCAATTGGATAAGTATTTCGCAAAAACGAAAAACATAGTAGTTCATAGATACAACTTTTTCACTAGAGCACAAAAACCAAACGAAAGTTTAAACACCTTTAGTACTGCGTTGAAAGTCCTTGCTGCAAAATGTGAGTTTGACAATTTCACCTCGCAATTGGTAAGGGGTCAACTTGTTGCTAGATGCTATTGTAAAAAAGTCCAACAAAAATTACTCACCTGTAAAGATCCCACTCTTGATGAAGCAGTAGATATCGCTAAAAGCATCGAAAGGTCCATGGACGACGCAAAGCAACTTGAGTCTGCCTTATCGAATTCGACCATTTCTGGAGCAATCAACTCAAAGCCTTCAATTTCTGGTTCTTCTCCATGGAATGCTCCAAGAAGACCCATTACATTTAGAGGTGGAAGAAGTTTACACCAAATAGAGCTGGAAAAACATTCACACCTAACAGACAATATAATTATAACATAAGTTGTTATAGATGTGGGTCATCCATGCACGTATCATCTTTCAAAAATTGTCCCGCAATCAACCGACAATGTACTAAATGTGGAAAACTGGGACATTTTGCAAATGTTTGCATGGGGGGTAAAAGAGGCAATGTAAGATGTGTACTCAATGATTCTGAATGTGTACTTAATGATTCTGATAGTCAACTCAATGACGAAGTCACTAATCAGGAATATCTTGTAGTTGTTAAAAATTGTACAGACAACTGTGTTACACAAAATATTCCTGATCCAGAGGTTGATGTTGTCATTGACAGTAATCACATTCAACTTCTTGTCGACACTGGTGCTCGCATCACCATAGTGTCACAAGAAAATATTGCATGCATTGGTCCAACAAAAATCTACTACCTCCAGACATACTCACGGTAGCCTTTGAGGGTAGCAAAATTGACCTTCTTGGTTATTTTTGGGCAAGTATTAGTGTTTTCGATATAACTATCAATGGTAAAGTTTATGTAGCCAAACGGGGCATCAATGTCCTTAGTCTCATACATCAAGCAGAGTTTGGTCTTACCATTAAACCTGGCCTACCAAATCCAGTTTTCATTGACCATCAAAGTCACCATAACATTCTTAAAAATATTAGCTCTACTGTTGACTCAATGTAGTGGTTTTTCAAGATGATATCCTCATTTTTTTGCAAAATGAAGCTGAACATGATGTTGTGATTGATAGAGTGTTCAATGTTTTGTCAAATAGAGGTGTCACTTTGCAAAAGAGTAAATGCATTTTCAAAGTAAGGGAAATTGAGTATTTAGGACATGTCATCTCTGAGCAAGGCATCAAACCCAGACCAGGTCTTAATAAAAGTATAGTTGAGGCTCCCTCTCCCCAAAACAAAGAACAACTGATGTCATTTTTAGGTCTCTGTGAATTCTACTCTAAATTTATGAAAGATTTTGCGAAGACCACTGAGTGTTTTAGAGCACTGCTTAAGAAAGGTGCATATTATGTATGGTCTGAAGAATGTCAAAAATGTTTTCAAGCTATCAAAACTCATATTGTTAAAGCACCTGCCTTGCAAGCGTTTAAAGAAGGTAATCAAACTGTCATCACTGTTGATGCTTCTGATTATGGTTTAGGAGCGATTCTCTCACAATATGCTTGTGGGAAGGAATATACAGTTGGTTTTGCTTCCAGGACTCTCCGTTCGGTTGAACGGAAGTACTCTGTAATTGAAAAGGAACTTTTAGCGTGTGTTTGGAGTGTGGAAAAATGTAAACAATATGGTTGGGGTAGATCTTTTATTCTAAAAACTGACCATCGACCCCTTGTAGATATTCTCTCTGGTAAAAATGTCAAACGTACCACTGCACGCATAGCACGGCTGTCAACAAAACTTATTGAATACACTTTTAGTGTAGAATACATTCCTGGAGGGAAAAAATGTAGAGCTGACTGTCTTTCGAGACTTCCTATTTCAGACCCGGAATATCAAGATTGGGAAAGTGAAGTTGAGGAATGTTTTGTATCTCCCATTAGTCAAAAGAATTTATCCTTTGCAGAGGAAGATTGGATTATACAAATTGATGAAGATCCAATTTTAAGAGAGGTTGCATCTTTGATAAAAAAAAAGGATGGCCAAAAGAAAAGTGTTTGTCACCTGAACTTCAAATGTTCTGGAAAGTCAGTAATGAACTTTCAGTCGAAGGTGGTAAGATAATTAGGGGTGCCAAACTCATTCCTCCTAGTATTTATCATGAGAAAATTGCCACGCACTCTGGTCATCTTGGGTCAACTATTACTAAAAGGAAAGTTAGGAATGATTTCTGGTGGCCCAGAATGGATATTCAAATAGATACCTTGGTTATGAATTGTTCACGTTGCAATACCAGTGATAAAGTGTTAGTACTCGAGGGTACTGTTGAGTCTCCTGTTGTTCCTCCCAGTAGAGCGTGGCAAAAAATTGGAATGGACTTTCTCGGTCCATTTCACGTTCTTCCCTTTTGTTCAAGGTATTTCTTAGTTATTATTGATCATCTATCTAGATGGGTTGAAGTTGAGCCCATCTCTGCACCAAACTCAAAAAGTGTCATTAATTGTTTGAATAACATCTTCGCTAGAGAAGGTTGCCCAGAAGAAATTCTCACAGACAACGGGGTGCAATTTGTGTCACATGAAATGACCACATTCTTAAATTCTTGTGGCATAAAACATACTAGAACTCCACTATATAATCCACAGAGTAATGGAAAAACAGAGAGATTTAACAGAGTCGTGGTGGAATGTGTACAAGCAGCTTTCAGAACTAGGTCTTGTGTTTTTCAAGCTGTTAAAGATCTTGTGTGGTCGTATCGTACATCACCTCATGTTGCTACAAACTTCTCGCCGTTTGAACTAATGCGAGGCAGAAAAGCATCTAGCCAAGTGTATCCTTTCTGGATGGTCAAATCTTACCATCAGGGTTGTGATATGAAATGTTTATGGGAATCTGCATGGAAAACTTCAAGTGAAATTTCATCTAAATCTTGTCAATCTTCAAGTAAAAAAGAACTACATAAATTATCGATTGGAGATTGGGTTAGAGTCAAAAATCCAGTTTCGGTAAGAAAAGGGTTTACTAAATTTCTTGAGTCACAACAAATTGTAGACGTACGTAAGAATGCTGATAAACTGTCAAATGGTAACTGGTGGAGCACTTCTCGTATAGCGAAAGATCCATCTTTTTCTTCTAACATTAGCAAATGCAATCAAAATGTTTCAAGAGGGGATGGTGCTAGGAAAAGCACTAGGATTTGTTCTAGACCTCGTAATTTACAGGATTTCGTATAATTATCAATAATTGTTTTTTTTATTGTTTTAAAAAGAAATTTTTTTTTATTTAAGGGGGAAGTGTGGTGATGTCATGTTATTAAGTCACATTTGGAACTCTGTTATGTCAGTCAGAGTGTTGGAAAATTACTGTTATCCAATGTTCTTTTACTGTCAGTTGTGATCTCTGCCCTGGTAACATAAGGGACGGCTCTCTGTACCTACGAATAAATCTACCAACTAATCAACACAGACTACTCTTCATTTCAGTTCTTCAACCCGGACGTAATCCCACCTAAATGGAAGTTGATGTTATTCTGAATGCAGGGGTCGTAGTGAATCTCTGTGGTGGCAATCTTGAAGCAGGACTGATATATGGCAAACTCATTGATCTAGTCAACAGTATTACCATGGATCGGTAGGCAGTGGTGCTATTGAGAGGCAATTCTCCAGAGTTCATAAGTGCTACTATAGTGAGAGCTTGAGTGGGTATGATGCCCAGATCATTGATAAATGAGGTGTACCTAGTTGTTCTGTTGAGTAATCTGGTGACTAGTGGTTGGCTGAACAGTCACCCAAAAGAACTAGGGTGGGTCTGTAAACCAAGTCATTTATATAAACGTAGAGCATAAATTGCCTAGTTGTTGTACTTAACTCTCTAGTGAATGATTGATGGATGTTCAGTCACCTCAAGGAAGTAGGTGAGGTCATTATCACTACCAGACCCTCATATATGTGTCTCAATGGATGGATATCAGTTTTCTCGGGTCTGGTTTTTATGTGCATGGCTTAGTGTGATGTTCTTGTCTAGTACAGTCACAAGGACTGTTAACTAACATCATGCCCATAATATAAATAGGAAGAGGAAGGTGCAGGTTTGTGTCCCTTGTGTGGTTATGACGTCATCTTATGGGCTGGAGGTTCGCAGTCAGAGAAATACGGGGTGTCTACCGCAGTATGGGTTTATCTAATGCATTCAAACCATGGAATGTCGTCAATTAATCCTTGTAGATAAATCTTCAAATGGAAGACTGTTGTTCCCTAGTGAACAATAGTCATTGATCACAGTGATTATTTACTGTAAGGATAGTCTATTTTAGGTCTTCTGGCGGAGAATTGAACCATGCAGTGGAAACAAGGGACTCAATATTATTCTGGAAGTTGGTAAATTCACCCCTATTGAAAGGAGATCAAGACCCTGGGAACAAAACAGTTATCGTCGCTTGTGACTGGTTAACATATTTCCATGGAATTTTTAATTCCCCAAGTTAAACTATAGGAGAGTCAGCTCATAAAGATTCTCCCCCTTTACAGCAGATCAGCTTAGTTGAGGTTATATTGATAGTTAATAAAAATGAAGAGTAGTAAGGCCCCAGGTAGCGACGGGGTGCCCACAGATGCATACAAAGAACATACAATGCTATGGGCGCCGATACTAACACAGGTCCGCAATACAGCCGCCCAAGGCTGCGTCACAAATACATGGATGGACAGTATAAACGTCCCAATCTTCAAAAAAGGCCACAGGGGGGATGTTAGATGCCACGGCCCTATATCCCTTCTGGATTCTTCCTTTAAGATAATGGGGAGAATAGTACTTGAGACATTGGAGGTATTCGCCATAGATAAAAACATCTTGGCAGACTTCCAATATGGCCTCAGGGGCAAAATAGGAATGATAGAACAGTGTATTAATCTGAACCTACTGATCGGCGAGTACACACTAGCCAAGGAGTAAACACTTCCATCTCTGTTTTGCTGACTTAAGCTGTGCTTTTGACTGCGTAAATCATGCATAATTATGGGAAACAATGACTGAAATGAGCACCCCTGTTGACATAATATCACACTTGTCACAATTATACTCAACTATGACTGCAAGAGTAAGGTATGGGAGGGAATGGGAGTGCATCCTAAGTTTTAAAGTTTCCAGAGGCATTAGACAAGGTGGTCTCCTTGCACCCTTCCTATTTTCACTAAATATTGATGGGGTAGACGAAACCCTTCAAGAGTTGAACATCAATGCCTCGAAAATAGGCCCCCGTTTAATCACTATGCTCCTGTATGCAAACGAAGCAGTCTTAATTTCTAGAACGGCAAATGGCCTACAAGAGCTGATTGATGTCTTTGTTGGATATATGGAGGAAAAGGACTTAAAATTAAATTTGACCAATACATTTGTGATGGTCTGTGGACGGGGGCGGGCCAAGAAAAAGAATCACTTTGTGAGGTTCAAAGATTCCCCTATTTAGGTGAATTGTTCTCTTATAACAGCATTTGGGGCCCACATATAGAGTAGACAAGACTTAAACTAATTAGAACTGTGAAGGCTATTTTCAGATTTACCAACAAGATAGGTAACAGACCCATACATGACATGCTCAAACTATATAGTAGCAAGTGTATACCTGTAGCAACACATGGAGCTATAGTGTGGGATAGCGCCAACGCATTCACTTTACAAACCTGCAAAAATGCATTTCTCTGCCACTTGTTGGCTTTACCTAGATCTACTCCTGTGTATATCTTACATAAAGAAATGAATGCAACTGATATTGCTGACATAATACAAGTGAGAGCACTATGTTCCTGGTATATTATCTGGTGCAAGAAGGGAACAAAGTTCACCTGGGAAATAATTGAGGATTGTTTAGCTCTGAAATACTATAGGAAAATCCTTTGGGTAGCTCACATCGATAAGTTACTTAAAGATGCTGATGAAGATCTGAGTATATTGCAATATGGCAAAAAAGAAGTAGACATGATTTATCTGGAGAAATAGTGCCGCACTAGAGATAGTAGAGAAGGGGAAAAAACACAAGTGTGTCAATATGTGTGTCTAGCATAAATATCTCAGGCCTACCTTAATATATAATTAAAGTAACAAATGTGCAAAAAAGATTTTATTTGACTAGACTGTGGCTGGGCACATCATCTCAACTTGTGACATTCCCAAAACATAAAACATGGATGACAACAACTCATAGGTGTCCATGTGATGAGACATCAACCCATTCTACGGTGCATTTCAAGCTTTTTTGTAGGTTTTATCAAGCTATCAGACAGGCATTTTTACAACCAATCTTTGTAACTAAGAAACGTTTTTTTATAAGGATGCAATGAATTTTATATGTACCCCTGAAAATGAAATAGCCTCCCGAGGGGAGTGTCGTAGAGTAGAGTGGAGAAGAATGTTGAAGAGTAGAATGCCTTGCTATATAGCGAAGTGGAGTGTCACAGAGAGGAGTGGAGTGGCATGTCGTAATGCCATATATTGTAGTAGAGTGGAGTAGAGTTTCATAGAGAGCAGCAGAATAGAGTGGAGTTTCATACAGTAGCTTGGAGTGGGATAAAATGTAGTATAGTGGATTATAGTGGAGTGGAGTAGAGTAGAGTGACATAGTGGAGAGTGGACTAAAGAGTCATACAGTGGAGTGGTGTGTCAAAGATTGAATTGGCATGGAGTGGAGTGACATAGCATTGAGTTCTGTAAAATATCATATACTAGAGTGGTGTATCATGCAGTGGATTTAAGAGAGTGTCATGGAGTGTTTTAGAGTAGAGTAGAGTTGAGTGTCATAGAGTATAGTAGAGTGTTTTAGAGTGGAGTGTTATAGAGTAGAGTAAAGTGTGATAGAGTATAGTGGCATAAAGTGTTATAGAGTTGACTGGCATAAAGTGGTGTAGAGTGGAGCAGTGGATAGACTGGAGTAGTGTGTCATAGACTAGAGGGGAGTACAGTGTGGTGCAGTGGTGTAGAAAAAGTTGATTAGAGTGTGATTGAGAGGAGTAGAGTGTCATAGTGTGACACATTGTGGAGAAGAGTATTCTAGAGTGTAATACCATTGATTAGAATAGAGTGTGGTAGAGTGGAGGGGCATACAGTGTTGTAGAGTAGAGTATGGTAGAGTAGAGTTGAGTGAAGTGGCATAGAGTGGAGTATAGTGGAGGATCAGGCTGTAGAGTGTTGCATCGTAGAGTATCGTGACATACAGGGTCATGGCGTAGAGTGATGTGGTGTAGAGCGGCATGGCATACAGTGTTGTGGTGTACAGTATTGTGGAGTACAGTGGATTGGTGTAGAGTGTCGTGGCGTACAGTGGAGTGACATAGAGTGGTACAGCATAAATTGTAGTGGTGCAGAGTGTAGTGGTTTGTCCTAGACTAGAGTGGAGTGGCATAGAGTATGAGTGCAATGTTGTGAGTAGAGTAGAGTGCCATGTCAGAGAGAGGTGTGTCATGCAGTGTCCTACAGTGGAAGGGCATAGAGTGGAGGTATGTAGAGTGGAATGGCATACAGAGGAGTGTCTTAGAGTGGAGCGGCATAGAGTAGAGTAATATAGATTGAAATAGTGGAGAGTGGAGTGGCGTATGGTGGAGTACTGTAGAGTGGAATAGCATAGAGTGGAGTGGCATAGAGTGGAGTGGCGCAAAGTGAAGTGACATAGAGTGGAATAGTGTAGACTGGAGTGGCATGTCATAGATTGAAGTGGCATGTTGTAGAATTTGGTGGAATTGCGTGCCATACAGCGGAGTGGAATGGCATGTCATGGATTGCCTTTTGCATTTTCCATAGACTTTTTAGAAAGATGTAATGGCAAAATTGCTGTGTTTTGGGTTTGTATGTTAGACTACATTATTACCTTGCTTGCTAACCTATAGTTAAACAAGAGGCACTATACAAAAACGTGCATAGGTAGGGAAATGTGTTTTAATTTTCCTGCATATTTTCTTTTCAAAAGGTAACCCCTTACAAAGGTACACTCTTGGAAGTACCAGGATCCCTTTAGAATTAAACAAAATAAAAGTTTATGAAAAAAGAGTTCCTCAGTACTCAGTTACCATGTTAAAAAATATATGGAAAATAAAATATACGCTTCTCTACCTATTCACACTTTTGTAAACTGCCTCATGTCTTCCTGAATGTGAAAAACATAGTAATATGTTATATAAAATGCACAAACAAAGAACACAGCTAAAGAGTGGTGTAAACAACATGGCTGCCTCATACTTTTGTAAGAGGTTTAATTAGCCAATCATGTACTACTTTGTCGTCACTATGTACCGTGGTATACCTCGGCCCAATATATCATTCATCTTTCGTTCCTTTTAATTTTAAAACTACTGACCCAGTTTATATATAGTACAAAAAGTACCCTTTCCACCCAATAATATATCTATGTACCAAATTTCATCTAAATCCGTTCCGCCTTTTTCCAGCTACATCTGTTCAAAAAGTCTATGTAAAATGCATTGTTGTAAAGCTCTTTTTAGAACACCCCTTTTTTATTTGCACCTCCTTAACTAATCACCGCAACACTTTGCATCAGTCTGCCAATGTAAATAAAGGAATAGGTCTGCAAAGTTTTGTGGAATCTTGGCAAAGTTATTTCCAATCCATCTATCTATGCAGAATATGGTAATTATAATTTGCACCTTCTCCATGCACACCTTATATGCTTTCATATTACATCACTTATCACTATGTTAAATAAGAGCATTCATAGCAACACTCATGACATCTCAAACAACATTTATGAGACTACGGTGCATAGTAGCAGGGCAAAGATAGTTAATGTAGTCTGCCTAATAACTGACGTCAGATGCCAAGAGCAGCTCCCCCACAGTCCAAGCCGCTTCACCAGTATAGTAATCCACACATCCTGTGAGAAAACACCAGATAGTTCTACCCTGCATTGCTATTTGTTTTGGATTCTTTGGTGCTCCTGGAATGCTGGGCTGCCTGTGGTCGCGGGCTGTAGACTTCCAAAACCACAGAAGTTTCAAGGGGCTGTGGCGATGGCTGGTTTTTCTGTGGCTGGTTGGCTGATGGTCATCTGCTACAGGAGTGAAATCAATAAAAAACAAAGATAAAGACTGAGCAAGAACTGAACAATGGGTCACCAGCTCCCAACGTCTCTTGAAGCTGAAACCGTGCCCACCAACCATTTGAAATCGGGACCGGGTGGTCTGGTTCTGACACTGTGTGGCAACCTGGAAGTGCCACACCTACCACCAGTAGCCTAACCCCTCCAGACCCAAGTAGGCCCAGGGAGCTACTGGCTAATTGTATGAAAAGGCTTCATTAGTTGCAAGATCTGTGTAAGCTGGGGTATTAGACGTTGCAGTATCGATGGGGGTCCTGTCAATATGGAGGTGGCCTGGCCAGGTCCTGGTACGGCTTGTGGTCTTTGTAGGCTCTCCAGCTCGCACCTGGATGTAAACTACAAGAGCAACTATAGCCAAAGCCATACCAGCAACAATCAGCCACAACTGCAGCTACTGCTGATATTATATCGGGTTACATTGTATGACTCTCAATGGCTGAAGCTCCTCTCCCACCTCATCCCTGCCACACTTCACACCAATTACAGGAAATCTACATAGTCCACAAAGCTTACAATGTGGACTACTAAGGTGGAACTACGATTACACATAGATTTTTGTGATTTGAAGGAATCCCCTACTCATGATGGCAGTGCGAGGAGGTGAGGTAAGGTGGCACAAGAACCGGCACCAGGGCGGGCAGGGACACCTGGCAGCAGTTTCTCCTCATTGTTTTCTACACTCTTGAGATAACATCAAAGAGTTCTAAAAGCACTCATACTCAATTTTGTAAACCTGGTACCCATCAAAAATTGGATACACTTTGTGCAACGGCATCAATGGATGTCTGCAACACCGCAGCGGCCTGTTATAGGGCTTTGATTCTCCCAAAGGAAATTGCAAAGTGTAAGCAAGTTTTCTAACCTGTTTACAATCAAATGAAAATTTCTCATGGACTTTTTCACCAGTGTTGCATTAGCGCAGCGGTAAAAATGGAGGGGTTTAAAGATAAATGCCCGAATGACCAATCAAGGATCAGCAACTTTGAGAGGGCAGCTCATTCAAAAGGGGATTCAGTCTGAAAGCACAATTGTCAGAGCCAAGGATTTATTCTGACTAAGCACCGGAGGCCAGCACAACACTAAAATAAGTAATAAATGATACAAAATCAATTTTGTAATTCAACCACCGGAAATAAACACCCTCTCAGTCCCAGGGACCAACCAACAAAGAACAAGGAAAATAAAAAGCTCAACAAAATCAATAGAGTCTTTCTTTAAGAAAAAGTCACCCTAAGTGTATGGTCAATAAGCAAGAACCTTTAGATAATACAAATACACATGAACCCATGAAGCGCCTTCCCCTGTCTTTAGTTAGCCCGTGCCGAAGACCCATTTCATCCTGCCCACAGCTGATGGGGACAATTTATTAATTGAACTGCCATCTGATAGTATTATAATGGACTTGGAACTTACACTCAAGGCCGAAGCTAAGTCTACGATTACAAATCTAAACAAGGGGCCAACATTAGTAGTACTAGCAGGCCCTCAGATTCTATCTTAGCCCAAGTGCCATTGGAACCCCCTGCTTCTCCCCTTACCCTCCTTTCTACATTGTCCCCAATGCTGTTCTAGAACCTTGGATGACAACACTCTATATAGCAACACAGAGGGCAATTTGGAAGGTGGGGGGAGGGTATGCCAGAGTTTACCGGATATTTTTATTTAAACAACCTATTGCACTATTGCTCACCAGTGTGGCCTGGTAGAATGAACGATACACCCAGAAGGAGTGATATTACAAGCCCTCAGCAAAAAGAGGAAGCATCAATATCACGGATACAACACTCACCCAGAAGTTGGGATAGAAATAACAAATCTGACCAATCTATTCTCCAGCAGAATGTTGTTCATAAAATCTTATAGGGCTCAAGTAACTACCCTGGTTGCAACAATAAATGCTTACTCTTGGGAATCGGGTAAAGTAAAATTGCAGCTGGAACTGATTCATGCCTTAGCCACATCAATTACCAAGACTGAGGGTAAACTAGATAACTTAGAACAGAGGGAGCAAAGAGCACTCATGCATATGCCACCCAATAGTTTAAAAGTTATATACTCTACCAGAAGTGCTAACCTCAATGATTATGGATATGAAGTTAGCCCTTGGATGCCAAGACAAATGAAGTATTCAATAAAAAAATTTGAAATCGCCTCACCCCATAAACCGGCCTTTGGACACAGTATGCAACATATTAACTGCACAGGGGGTGTCAGCATACTTAGAGACAATTCACCTGCCTAGTCATGAGGAATCATCGGCCAAAGCACGACCCCCATTCTGGGATGGAACACATAGAGCAAACCTAAAAGGCCAGGGTTTAGCAAACAATGAAAATATCTTGTTGTGCTTCACTAAATAAAAGACTCCAACACCCATGCAGACGAGGCAAGGAGTGGTGAAAAGTAAAAATGAACATTGGACAAGACCAATTTCAAAAAGAGAAAAAAAGAGAATAAAAACAGTCAAAAACATCACCAAACAACAGTTGCTAAAATAATCCAGTTATCATATATGCGATTGTTAAGGGAAATCCGGCAATCAAGAAAGTTAATGAGCATTTAAGAATAACGTAACATTCTGAACACATAATGCCAAGCGAGTCAGCACCAATACGCCCTGAAAGAGCCACACAAGATGCTTCAGAGTCACTTACTCTGTTTCAATCTATGCCTGGGGTCGAACAGAGTGCAAATTCATATTCTAAACTAGGGATTGAAAAATTCAATTTTTAACCATAACTGTGTCACAATTTTACAGGAATCAGCTAGTTTAGCAATTTCCAACAGCAACACAAATTGTGCACTGCTTGTTAAACCCCTAGATGGCAATACTAAAGTAAACTTTAATGCTGAAATGGTCACAAATGACCCCTCCCCTGCAAAACTGATCCTCACTCAACAATATGTAACAGAGGTTCAACATGACATCTTAAATAAATCAAATATGTTATATCTTTTTTAAAACGACCCAATATTAGCAGGCACAACTACAGAAACAACCTGGGGGTAGAATTTAAACTTCTGGCAATTAGCAAGAATGGAGGAGAATCCACTATGCTAACAATAAAAATGTCCTCACTAGCAGTGGAGATTTTGTCCAAAAAATCCCCCTTCAAGGTCTGGGGAATTGAGATTATGAAATTAGTGGAACTCAAGTATCCACACTTACTGAGGGATCAAGGAGACCCACCTATACAACAAAATTGCCCAAACAGTATCCTTAGTGGTGCAGAGCTCTCACAAATAAACTTGCCCTACAGTAAGCTGCAAATGTCACCATCCTATATTAATAGATCTTGTCCACTGAAGAGAGGAGCTCTGCAGCCTGAGGAAAACAATCAAGGAAGAGACTGGGACCATCCTAGGTAAATCCCTAAACTAGCCACTAAATCTTATCATGGAATGTGGCCGAGCAGTCCAAATTACTTAAATCTCAATCCGCAAAATCCCTTATAATGAAAGCAGACTTACTAAGCTTTCAGGAGACCTGGTCAACGAGCCCCAGAACAATTCATGGTTTCAAGTCCATCTAGCCACGATTAAAAGAACATTTTGGGGAGACCATCAGGTGGCCTTTCAATATACGCAAGTATGGGCTTAATATTGAATTTTAGGAAGGTGGATGCATGCGATGAAATGATTCAACTTGCCATCCTGGAATACCTTAATATAAATGATTAGTCAACAAAGATATTGTTAGCCAATATTTACTTCAACTGTTTTGTCTCAGTCCAAGCTGCAAGACTGACTCAACTGTGTGAGTCCTTACAATCCATGCTCTCCGACATCCCAACTATGAAGCCATACTAAATGGTAACTTTAACTTGTGCAATTTTGGGATTGCACTGTTAGGCTCCACTTTGGTGAGCATTGAAAAAATCCCACTATACTCCCGTTTTATAAATTATAATCTTCAATCTATGTAGCACGTATTAGAAAATGAACCTGTGGTTCCAAAATTTCAAAATAGTTTCAAGGAATAAGCACCTTGGATTATGTGCTCTTCACGGACTTCATCTTAAAGGCTTTAGATATCTTTGAATTTCCTATTCTCAGTGACTGTGACCACCTTCCCTTCTGTACCACCATAAAGTAAATACCATAAAATGAGAAGAGCTGAAGGCAGTAGATCATTCACTTGGAGATGAGAGATGGCACTTAATCAGGACAGTGAAATGGTTCCCATATTGTATGCAAAAATTAATGTCTTGGAAACTAGCAAGAGGCTTACATCTTAAGTGTCAAACTGGCAAATATCTCATGGAAAAATGGGAATAAATTAACAATAAAATACACCAGGTACTTGCTAATACTCTTCGGCTCCAACAGATGCCTATAAACCTGCAACATAAATAGGGACCTACAATTTTAAATTGGAAAATCATAGAAGTTAAATGGAACCTATAAAAACCTCAAACATTCACCAATAATCGGTAAGGAGGAAAAGTGCCTGCTAGGCACCACACTAGAAGCTCCAAACTCGTAGGTGTCATTAACCACTAAAGAACATTGTAAAATCCTGAGCAAATTCAGACCTACCTTTGCTCCCGGACCCAATGGCATCCCAGCACAGGTCTCCAAAGATTATATTGACCTGTAGTCAGCAATGTTACTGCCACTGTACCAATTCTGTTTATCTACTCAGCTGATCCCAAAGAGTTGGCGAGGGGTGACAAACAAGATTCAGCAAATTATTCTCTCATAGCACTCCCGGAGAGCAAAGCAAAAGAGTATACCTCCACACTCCTGCAAGAACTGGAGCAATGGGTTGAGGCAAAACAAGATAATCCAGCTTTATCAAACCAGGTTTAGGGCAAAATCGCCAACTTTGGACAATATAGTGGCACTTTCTTATTTAATCAATCAGGCCACTAGTCAGAGACAACCCCCCTCTTTGCGTGTTTCATTAACTTTTCTGTCGTGTTTGTTTCTGTTGACCAAAACATCTTGTGGAACAAAGTCAGACCGTGGGGTATTCCAAATATTCTACTGCAAGCAATTGTATCATTATACACCTCCACCTGGGTTAGGGTTAAGTTTTCGCAGACCCTGGTTTCTACAAATAATAGCTTAAAACAAATGTGTACCCTTGTTATGTGATCTCTACACTGCTCATATTGGTCTGGCTCTGAGAAAGGGCGCAGTGGCTGTGGTGTGAGGAGGAGGCCCTAACCACCCCAGGGTCTGGCCCTGTCTAACGTCCAGACCCCATTCGGCATGCAACGCTGGAGCGACCGCCTGTGGGGGACGGCCAGAGTTGGTGAGCTGCAGCAGCCCTGGGCCTGTAGTCTGGGAGCACCCTGGGTGAGGCCGCGGCGCTGCTCTGGTGCTTGCCTGCTGGCCACCTGACCCACTTTCCTGTCTTGCCCTGGCCTGCTGGAGCTGCAGGCACCACGACCACAAGCAATTACTGCGGGGCCTGGGCCCTGCGGTATGCTCAGACCCTACCCTGCCTGCGACAATGGGGGATCACTGGCTGGAGACAGCCCAGGCTGCAGAGCTGTGACAGCGCTGGGCCCGGAGCCTGAGATGATCCAGGTGAGACTGCAGCATGACCCTGACACCTCCCTGCTGACCACCAGGCCTACTCTTCTGCCCTGCCCCGGTGGCCTGCTCCCCTGATTGCTGTTCGGGGCTGAGGGCAGGTCATTACCTACACCGGCCGCCATCTTTGACCGTACAACAGCAGTTCTGCGCACCCCGGCCTGGCTGCGATCCCGGTTGCCACTCTGACATGCTTCTTTGACTGCTCATGGGCTGGAGGGAACAGTTGTGATGGATGCCCCCATCCGTCAGCCTGCCCTGCATTGCCCCCCTGCCCATCATTAACTTGCTGTATGTTCTGCTGGCCTAGGTGCGGCCTACCGCGCTCCAACCTCGTGGAAAGCCCCAGCTGAGACTTGCTGTGTGGTGGCACACAGACACCCACGACAGCCTGGACTGCCCTATATTCCCCACGCCTCTGGTGTTTTGTGGGCCCCTGCCAACATCCTTCATGCTGTGGTTGCTGGCCTCTTCCCCTTCCACACCTCACTTGTGGCCATCTATGCTCTGCACTGGCCTTGTGCGGAGCTGCAAAACCACATACCCTGGAGCTGTGCCTGGCCTGCTCTACCTCGCACCCGGGGGCTATACTGAGCACCTGCCTGCACCCCTGTTGACACAGCCTCCCCATCGCACCACAAGCTCAACATGGGTAAAACGGACACAAGACAGCCCAAGACCAACTTCGCGGGACGGGCAGGGGTGGTCAGCTGCCCCCTGACACCGGAGAACAATCAACCCAGACTGACCTCCCCGAAGACCAGGAGAACAGCCTCCGAGCCAGTCTTCAGGAGGTAAAATCAATTCTAAAATCGATTGATGCCAAAATAGACCACCTCTCATCACTCCTGGATCAGGTCAAGCAGAGTGTCTAGTCCCATGATGCCCACATTGTCCAGCTTGAATCAAGAATCTCAGACACAGAGGATGCGGGAGCCAAGGAAATACAGAAGCTCCTTAAAATTGATAAAATTCTTGAACTTATATGTGCCAAGAATGAAGACTTAGAGGCGCGCTCCCGAAGGAACAATATTCAAGTCATTTGGCCTGCCTGAGTCCACCGCGACCGGAAGAATGGAGGACTACCTCGAATCTTTTTTTTTTTCGTGACCTCTTCAGCTCTGTCCTGCACGAACACTTCATCATCGAGCGGGCCCACAGATCTCTTGGTCTGCGCCCCCCGGGACCCCTGTGTGGCCCATCATCGCTCGCTTCCTGAACTAACGTGACCGCGACTCCTTCCTTCGCAGGGCCTGGGAGATGGGGGAGATCAAACTTCAGGGCAACTTCCTATCTTTCTATTCTGACTTCACCCTCAATTTCCATGCGACCCGCAGAGACTTTCTTCCTGTTAAGCGTATTTTACAACAGCTCCACATCACTTATGCCATGCTGTAACCCTCGATACTACGCATCGACTCAGGGGAGAAGCCCAAGATTTTTCACTGACCCAAAGGCTGCCCTCAACTTTGCAAAGCAACTTCAAAAATCTGTCCCGCGGAATCGCCACACTCTCTCTGAGGACAGTCGCCTGAGTGACAATGACTGATCTTTTGTATACCTGGCCTCACCTCACAGTGATACTTACCACCCGGCACACACTTAGTAAACCCTGTTAACTGCAATTAACAATGCATATTACTATCTGTCCTTTCCTGCTGCTGCTTTTTTCTGCAGCTTTCAAATACTTTTTAATCTTTACATGCTCAATTTAATGTTATAGGGCCATGAGACATTTTACATATGTCATGCTTATCTTATATGGTGCAGGATGCCTGCAAATGGTTGTATGTGTTGTTCCAAACCTGCCTCTCTCTGAGGTCTACAACACTCAACCACCTTGCCTGAATGGCAAGTAGTAACTGGTTGAGCCCTCGCACCCCGAAGGGATAATTCCCACATCTGCATTAATCTCTCCAAGTTTGGGCTCCCTGGGTGGGGGTGGTTTAGATGCACAACCTATTGGGGGGTTGGAGTGGAGGGGGGGAGGATTTAAGTTTTAAGCCCAGGGCTCCGCCTCGGGTACCCTGTTTCTGTGGGATTGTTTTGTTGTAATTTTTGTACTGTTCCTGTCATGTTACCATTTGCATATATCCCACAATGCTACACTTCTTGTGATACTGTTTTTTTTCACTGGCCCACTGATCATGAACAGCACAACACTATCCCACTCTGGCCACTGAATGACTGATACCACCTTCTTGACATAGAACATAAGGGGCCTAAATGATGGTAGGAAAGTGCACCCCATGCACGCGCACCTCATCAAACACAATGTGGATGTTTGCTTTCTTCAGGAGATGCACCTCCTCCCCCCACCTCACCTAGTTTGCGTTCCCGTCACTGGGGGGAATCCTACACGACATTTTACTCCAATTATGCAAGCAGTGTCATTATCCTCTTTAGAAAGGGTCTCCCCTGGCAGGGCACCCACTCCTTGATTGAAACAGAAGGTCACTATTTGATCCTTGCTGGCACCTTCTATAACCAGCCATTGATACTAGTGGCACTATATGGCCCCAATGTGGATGACCCTTGCTTCTTCACCCACGTCTGGCATATCATATCCTCTCTAGGGCCCCACTCTCTGATTTGGGGCATCAATTTTAAAATTGCACCCACGCTAGCTCTTAACGGCTCGGGGACCATATCCAACACTCTCAGGCCACAGCTACAATACACACCATAATTGAAGACATCTCCCTAGTGGATGTTTGGCACCACACGCACCCTGTGTATCTGGCTCATGTGGCTCCTGGTCCCGCATCGATTTTTGGTTTACCACTCGAGATGTGGCTTTCTGGTCCGCGTCTGACACGGTCCACTTGGCTTGTACACTTTCGGATCATAACCCGGTAAGCTTGGGTTTGCAATTCCTTCTCACTCTTCACCACATATTTACATGACGCCTGCCCCCCAAATCGCTTCGCGACGCTGTGTTCCGCAAGGAAATTCGGGGCGCCATCACTGACGACTTTGAGCACAACACTGGCTCTGTTGAGTCGCCCTCAACACTTCAAAGCAGTGATTCGGAGGGAATGTATTGCTAAGCAGGTGGGGGTGCTCAAGTTCATCAGAGGAACCCTAGAGCATCTAGAGAAGGACATTAAAGCCCTTTATCTCCAACACTCTCAAGATCCCAGTCCCGCCATCCTTGCTTCCATCCGAACCAAGCTCATTGAATTTCATGAGGAGGCAGACAGAGAGGCGTATGTCCATCACTATGAAGAGGGTGATTGCCCTGCAAAGTCCATTACAAACCTGTTACATCAACAGCAAACATCCTCCTATATCACCGCTCTTAGCTACGAGACTGCAGGTAGAAATACCTCCCAGGGCGACATCATTGCCAGGATTTCCACCTTCTACGCCCAACTATATACTGTGGGCATGCCTGCACTTCGGGTAAACCTGGTTCAAATTTTTATTCGATAGAGCTCTTATGGCTTGGTAACGGGCACTGTGAATACCTGGATGAACCATTCACCCCCGAAAAAATCACTAACGTCATAGCAGGTGTCTTGGGCGACAAAGCCCCTGGTTGAGATGGGCTCACCCCATCATTTTATAAGGAGTAAGTGTCCTTCCTTGTCCCACACCTGGCTGAGATGTACCACGAATCTCTGGACCTGGGCAAATTTCCCCCTTCTCTTCATGAGGCCATGATTTCCCTCCTTCTCAAGCCGGTCAAATCCCCCAAGAGCTGTGACTCTTATCGCCCCCTATCATTAATCAATACTGACAATAAAATGTACACAAAATTGCTAGCCAATCGCCTCCTCCCCCTTATGGCACTAATAGCCCATCCCGATCAATCAATGTTTATCCCTGGCCCTGCCACCTCGCATAATTTGTGCACTATTATTTCTGTAATTCACCAAATTATCCCCGCTTTGCCTGCAGTGGCTGCCCTCCAGGATGCCACTAGGCCATCTGACACACTAGAATGGCCTTTTCTTTTCTATCTTCTTACCCGATTGGGCTTCAGCCTGGGCTTTTTTCAAAAGGATCCAACTTCTTTACACTCTCCCAATAGCGTGCATCAGGATTAACGGGCAAGTTACCAACCCCATAGCGATTAGGAGGGGCAACAGGCAGGGTGCCCCATGTCCCCCATGTTATTCGCCATCGCAATGGAACTGCTGGTGGCACACCTACGCCAGAACTACACTGACCGGGGCATCGGCTTTTCATCTCATGCCCTAGTGACCTCGATGTATGCCAATGATGTCATGATATATCCACGAGCCACAGGAGAACATGGCTCCCATCAGAAGGAAGGTGATCCGCTTCAGCTGCCACTCTGGGGTACAGGTCAACTGGAGCAAATCTGTCCTCTTCCCCCTCACGGACGCTACCAAGCCCTACCCCACCAACTATCCGTTCATTTGGGTGTCGGGTCTCACCAGATACTTGGGCATCTGGCTGAGTAGAGCTGTGGACGAGTTGTGGAGGTCCAACTACGGTAAAGCTATGGACTGGCTTGAATACAAAATGCAAACTTGGTAAAAACTCCCCCTCTCAGTCGCCGGGCGCATTGCAATCACTAAGATGGTAGTGCTCCTGAAATTTGTATTCCTATTTTTAAACATTCCTATCCCACTTTCATCACAATGTTTTGAAAGGCTACGCCCAGCCATCATCACATTGATCTGGGCCAGACACCAGACTTGTATCGCTTATGAACTCTTGTCATTACCAGTGGGATCTTCTCTGCCGGTACACTAGCATCAAATAACTTTTTGCGCGTTCAATGCATCTCGCCAACAATCCCTCATTCCCCCATTGCAGACCGCTGCATGGCTCGCCGTGCCGCAGATTTGGGTATCCACACCAACGCTGACCTCTACCTCAAAAGCAACTTCTTCACTATTCCTGATGACGCTGCACCACCCGACAAATTGCTCTATCATATCAGGCCCGAATGTAAAAGTATCCATCCAGCCTTTCCACTCGCTCCCCAACCTAAAGCCACGCTCAAATATCTTCACTACTCCACTTCCCCGTGGAAGCTGGTCATAAGGGTGTATGCTCTCACACTGGCAGCCTCCCCCAGAGACACGGAGGGCTCTCGCAATGCATCGGGCACGGACCTAGTTGGTGGTCTCTCTCCCAAGCAGTGGCAATACAGTTGTAACCAAACTAAGTGCCTCTCCCCCAATTATCGACTATGACTTATTACTTTCAAATACCTTCATCGACTTTACCGCACACCCGTCTCGCTACACATGATGGAAAAACAACAGTTGATGGACAGAATGCAAAACAATGTCATACATTCACCCCAGTACAGAGATCTGGGCCTAAATCCATCGTTTTTTTGCTCACCATGCCATTCCAGTTTGAACCCAGCCATATGCAAATCAGTCTTCACCCTGTTCCTCATGGGAACAGTCCAGCTCGAACTGCCAAGCCAGGTCCTCCCAGGACTGGAACCAAGCATCCTAGGACCGGTTTCGGGGTTTCACCTTTCTTCTGCCAGGATAGCTTGATTACAGTGGCATGGAGAGCACGGGACTCACGTCTGAGCATACCCGTCCCACTTGGGGTGACAAATGCAAAAACAACAGTTGATGGACAGAATGCAAAACAATGTCATACATTCACCCCAGTACAGAGATCTGGGCCCAAATTCATCGTTTTTTTGCTCACCATGCCATTCCAGTTTGAACCCAGCTATATCCAAATCAGTCTTGACCCTATGCCTCATGGGAACAGTCCAGCCCGAACTGCCAAGCCAGGTCCTCCCTGGACTGGAACCAAGCATCCTAGGACCAGTTTCGTGGTTTCACCCCTCTTTAGCCATGATAGATTGATTCCACTGGCAAGGAGAGCACAGGACTCACTTCTGAGCACACCCGTCCCACTCAGGGTGACAATTGCAAAAACAACAGTTGATGGACAGAATGCTAAACAATGTCATACATTTACCCCAGTACATAAATCTGGGCCCAAATCCATCTTTCTTTTTGCTCACCATGACATTCCAGTTTGAACCCAGCCATATGCAAATCAGTCTTGACCCTGTGCTTCATGGGAACAGTCCAGCCTGAACTGCCAAGCCAGGTCCTCCCTGGACTGGAACCAAGCATCCTAGGAGCGGTTTTGGGGTTTCACCCCTCTTCAGCCAGGATAGCTTGATTCCAGTGGCATGGAGATCACGGGACTTACGTCTAAGCATACCCGTCCCACTCGGGGTGACAAAGGCAAAAACAACAGTTGATGGACAGAATGCAAAATAATGTCATACATTTACCCCAGTACAGAGATCTGAGCCTAAATCCATCATTTTTTTGCTCAACATGCCATTCCAGTTTGAACCCAGCCATATGTAAATCAGTCTTGACCCTGTGCCTCATGGGAACAGTCCAGCCTGAACTGCCAAGCCAGGTCCTCCCTGGACTGGAACCAAGCATCCTAGGACCGGTTTCGGGGTTTCACCCCTCTTCAGCCAGGATAACTTGATTCCAGTGGCATGGAGAGCACGGGACTCACGTCTGAGCATACCCGTCCCACTCGGGGTGACAAATGCAAAAACTACTGTTGATGGACAGAATGCACAACAATGTCATACATTCACCCCAGTACAGAGATCTGGTCCTAAATCCATCGTGTTTTTTGCTCACCATGCCATTCCAGTTTGAACCCAGCCATATGCATCAAGCTATCCTGGCTGAAACCCCGAAACCGGTCCTAGGATGCTTGTTTCCGGTACAGGGAGGACCTGGGTTGGCAGTTCGGGCTGGACTGTTCCCATGAGGCACAGGGTCAAGACTGATTTGCATATGGCCAGGTCTAAACTGGGGTGGCATGTGAGCAAAAGAATGATGGATTTATCCCAGATCTCTTGACTGGGGGTGAATGTTTTGATTTGTTCTGCATTCCGTCCATCAATAGTTGTTTTGCATTTGTCACCTCGAGTGGGACGGGTATGCTCAGACGTGAGTCCCGTGCTCTCCATGCCACTGGAATCAAGCTATCCTGGCTGAAGAGGGGTGAAACCACGAAACCGGTCCTATGATGCTTGTTTCTGGTCCATGGAGGACCTGGCTTGGCAGTTCGGGCTGGACTGTTCCCATGAGGCACAGGGTCAAGACTGATTTGCATATGGCCAGGTCTAAACTGGGGAGGCATGGTGAGCAATAGAATGATGGATTTAACCCAGATCTCTTGACTGGGGGTGAATGTTTGATTTGTTCTGCATTCTGTCCATCAATAGTTCTTTTTGCATTTTACACATGATGGGGCTGCTGGACAGTGAGAGATGCGGGCGCTGCTCGTTCCCCTGGTGCCGGCTTCGTGCACTTGGCATGGTCGTGCCCCAAGGTCTCTAGCTTTCGGGTGAAGGTGTGCACCACAATTAGCGACATCACCATGGAGCGGGAGACATCCGTTACAACGCGGTCTTTACACCGCGATACGTTTACAACATGGCCATTATAACGCAAGTCGTTACAACGACTTGCGATGGATGGCGCTATACACTAAGGAATATTATGATTTACTATTCTAACACCTTCCCTACTGTTACGTAGGCTGGAGTTGGAATAGTAAATCATACTAATCCTAAATCCTAAAGAATGGTCTGCTTCAAGTTTCGAAATGGATGAATACCAACTGCCTTAAATTAAACGGGGACAAAACGGAGGTCATCATCTTGGGGAAAGATAAACATCTTTGGGACTATTCTCATTGGCCTCAAGAAATGGGTCTATTTCCTCAGCCGGTAACCCAAGCCCGTAATTTAGGTTTCATTATTGACAGCCAACTTTCCATGCGGCAACAAGCAGTGAGCACTGTGGGTACCTGCTTTTCAATACTAAAATGGCTGCGCAAAATAATTTGGATGCTTCCTTTTTCCACACAAAGAACCGTAGTCCAATCCCTTGTCATGTCTCGATTGGACTACGGAAACATACTCTACTTAGGCTGCAATAAGGAACTTTTGAGGAGGCTGCAAATGGTCCAAAATTCTGCAGCACGTCTTCTCTGCCACATTGCAAGGAGAGCCTCGGTTACTCCTTTTTTGCAGGATCTCCATTGGTTCTGCATTGGCAATCGCATTAAATTCAAAGCTCTTTGTCATATTTTCAAAATAAAGCAAGGTGCAGCTCCAGTGTATTTACGGGAACTCATCTGCCCTTACACACCGCATCACGCTTTGCGCTCCTCTGCCCAGGGTAACCTGACGCTTCCCAGGTTCAAATTGACAAGAATGGGCGGACGCTCCTTCTCATACCTTGGACCAAAACTTTGGAATTCCCTTCCTAATCATGTGAAGCAGGAATCTTCTTATTTAAAATTTCGCTGAGATATTAAGACCTGGCTCTTCACTCAGCAATTGGCCTAGTTACTTAGTCTGATTCAGACTTACCTGCGCCGGGAAACCCTAATAGGGTAGCTGTGCACCTAACAAATTCAATAATAATAATAATAATAATAAGTCCAGGGCAAGTCGTTGTAACAACTTGTGTTGTAATGACTGCGTTGTAGACGTATCGCGGTGTAAAGACCGCGATGTAACGTCATACATTCCCGTGGAGTGAATTGTCCCTGCCCCTCTCCTGTGCCTTCTGGGGTATGTCAAAGATATTTCAGATTCCAACCGCAAATTAACTGCTATGTTACTAGTGTTTGGCAGGCACTGGGTGGCAATTCATTGAGGTCACAGGCCGGTGCCGCAAGTCAAACATTGGATGGCTGATGCTGCCCATTGCCAGTCACTCCTGAGTTAATTCTGGGACCTGATGCAAGTGGTGAATAGACCTCTAGATATATGGGGCCCTCTCATTTCTTACCTTCCCTGTTTGGCTAACCCTGATGAACCCACTGCCAGCTGTCCCACCACTGACCCCTGGATCACAGAGAAGGGCCCCGACAGGACTGACCCCTAACAATTGATGGTTTACCTGCACACAATGTTGATACAATGGCTTTACTTTCCCTTTCTGCTATGATGGTCTGAGGGTACTCCGGTTAATATACCTCTTGCTGTGTCATTCATATCTGTGCTTGTAAGGCATGCCATGATATTTGTTGAAATTTGTAACATATAACATGCCTTAATGTTTAATAAAGGTTTTATCAAAACTCAAAAATTTTTAAAAAGGCTCCACCTCTCATATGTAGCACTAAAACAACTGTAAAAAAGCAGACAAGGAAAATCTCGAAAACAGGTGACCTGGGAAAACTTGAAATCTCTTGGCTACTATGGGCCATGTACAAATCTTGTGTTGATGGAAAAAAGCCGCTATATACCTCCACTGCCCGCACCCATACCTCCATTGCCCACTCCAGAAAACCTGCCTTAAACATAGATTGGTTGTCAGACTGATGGGACTACAGATAAAAGAACTAAGTCCTAAATGAACCTCTCTTTCCAAAATTGTAAGTTGCAGACTTTCCACCTATATTATGAGTCCTTTATCCATCTTCTTTGTTGCTGCCCAGCACTTTTGAAAGCATAATATACTTTGCTAAAACCTTTGTTTTTTGCACAAGGAATTTACACCTGCAATGAGGCAAGGAACTTGGTGTTCTCAATCACTGAGCCCAGTGAGTTGGCTAAATTTGGTAAATACATCAGCCTCATACAAAAACATCTGAAAGAGCGAAATAAGGTTTGACAGGCTGCTAGAGTAGAATGGATAGCATTGGGAGTTTGGGACTGGCTTGGCTATCCTGTCATCTGGTGGGGATCGAGGATGTCCAAGGACAGTGGGATTATTATGTTCTCTTTGGGATTAATGGATTATGAAGAGATGATTCAAAGCTCACTGAATGATGATATCACCCGCTGTTAGGCTATTATGCATGTGATGGTTCATGCTTGCTTGTTGAATTAGTATACTATATTTACCGTCAGCTCCTGGAGTGATATTAAAAGGTTGAAATGTAATGAATGTTTCTAGTAGATAATGGTGTAGTGCAATATAAAGCATTTTTATATTTTAATATATTTTAGTTAATTGTGTAATTGTTTTTTATTGTTAGACATGGTACCTTTGTCTGCTGTATTAACTGACTCATCAAAAGAATTTAAATAAGAAAGATATAAGGAATTCTTACAAGAATTTCTATTGTTTGTTGTTGGTAACTTCTCAGTAAAGTTACTCATGTATTATAATTACTAAACTGGTGGGGACCAGTAACTGAGACTGTAGCATCGGGCAATATTCCTGTTATCCAGTAGTTGTTAATGTATATATATATAATCACTGTACATAGCCTACAGGGCGCACACTCACCTCCACAACAAAGGTCTTAATCCAAATTAGCTCATGAAGTTTATTTTAGGAATTTACAATGCAAGTGCATTGTGGGAGATGTAAGCTTGCATGCAAAGTCAAGTGGCAACATGGATTTAGGGCCCTCTAATTATGTGCATGTCAATGCGTCTAACCTGTAAACAAGGCTACATAGACCAGCCAAAACGCATACGGTGAAACAATGGTGCCAGTTTGTTTGGAATGTATGCTGCTGTTCTGCAGATTTGGGCCTTGACATCCTTCTTTTCTGTGTGTTTGAATATATTTATATATATATATCTATATATATATATCTATATATATCTATATATATATATATTCACTGAAAAAACCATGGGTTTCACACACGTTATAGTTAGGAATTAGCATTTAAAAAACCTTAGAAATTCACTGAAAAAACCATAGGTTTCACACACGTTATAGTTAGGAATTAGCATTTAAAAAACCTTAGAAATTCAGTGAAAAAACCATAGGTTTCACACATGTTATAGTTAGCTGGACATTTTACTCGTAAAAAACCAATGAAATTGCCCCGTTATAGTTAGTTCAGCTAACTATAACTCGCGCGCCCGCAATGCACTGCTGATGACGTCACATATTACATCACTCATGACATGGTCAGTGACATCACTCATGACATCACTGATGACATCTCAAATGACATCACTGATGACATCACTGATGACATCATCCTTGTGATAGAGTGGCAGACCTCCTCTCACCTTAATATAAGCTTTGATACACACATTCAAAAATAGAGACTAAAATTTTCAAAACAATGGACATACCAATACCAGTTACAACAACCTCTTCAGTAATTCTAAGATCAACATACACATCCACTCATTCACCAACAGTCCTATACAGTCACTCATACATGTACTCACTCATCATATGTACTCATACACCTATACATCCTGTTACATAATGCCACTCATCCATAGAGTTACTGACACACATAGTCACTCATGCTAGTAAAGAATCAAACATACATTCACCTGCATATACAGTTATACACACACCACCACACTTACTTCTACGGAAACTTACACATACTTAGTCTTTTAAACAATCACTTATAGAAACACATACTTATTCATACAGGAACTCTTTCAATCTCTCCCTCTCACATATACTCACATATATACACCAATAGTCACATATACTAGTTTAAAACATATGTAGTTACTCATAAAGACACTATTGAGACAGTCATTCACTCACTAACACACCAATACACACACGCATCCACCCATGCAGTCCTGCACACATGCTCTGTTCAACACATACAAACAGTGAGTCACTCATTCATGCACCTATGCACTACGTCATACCCCCCACCGAACCATGCAGACACTCAGACTAATACTCAAAAAAACCAACTAATAACCTATATAGACACCCATGTAGCTACTCACCAACCCATGCAGCCACTTATACACAAAGTGAAAAAATGATACAGATATTTACATATTTAAATATTACTCACTAAGCCATGTATTCACTATGATACACTTAATCAGTCAGTTACACAATCAATTTTTCAAAAAGAAATCATCCATTTAGACAGTAATATACCCATTTATTCTTCTATCAACCTTGAGATATACATATATAAAACATATTTAATTATCAGAAAAACACACATTCACTGGATGATGTCATCAGTGATGTCATCAGTGATGTCATTTGAGATGTCATCAGTGATGTCATGAGTGATGTCACTGACCATGTCATGAGTGATGTAATATGTGACGTCATCAGCAGTGCATTGCGGGCGCGCGAGTTATAGTTAGCTGAACTAACTATAACGGGGCAATTTCATTGGTTTTTTACGAGTAAAATGTCCAGCTAACTATAACATGTGTGAAACCTATGGTTTTTTCACAGAATTTCTAAGGTTTTTTAAATGCTAATTCCTAACTATAACGTGTGTGAAACCTATGGTTTTTTCAGTGAATTTCTAAGGTTTTTTAAATGCTAATTCCTAACTATAACGTGTGTGAAACCCATGGTTTTTTCAGTGAATTTGCAAGGTTTTTTAAATGCTATTTTTTTTTTTTATTCTTCATTTTTTTCAAACATATTTTTAGTTTAATTTTCTTACCTTTTATAAAGACTATGCTTAAATTTTTAAAATCATTAAATATTTATTTTATATAAATTTTTTAAAATAAACAGTAAAATTTATTTCCATTTTTTTTTTTTTTTTTTTTTTTTTTTTTTTTATAGTACGCGTACCGTAAGCTCACGGTAAGCGTACGGTTTACGCAACGCCCGTAATCTATCTACGCTGCTTGCGTATAGTTACGTACTTTGCGTAGCCGCGCGTACTGCGCGTGGGTCGCGTGCGCGCTTACGCCACACGCGCACGTTACGCGGAAGTGCCGGGGAGTGACTGTTATGCGCATGCGCGCAAGCGCGTGTCTTTTTTACGCGCATGCGTACTTTTTTCCGTAAGCGCACCGTAAGCGCACCGTAAGCGCACCGTAAGCTTACCGTACGCGTACCCCGTGATTTTTTTTAAAATCAATAAATGTTTTTTTTGTACTTTTCTGTCCTTCTTTGACCCCCTTACAAATGTTAGGGGGTCTGTAACTCTCCTCATTGCCCCCTTTCCTTGTTTTCACTCTTTTTTTTCAGAGTGAAATACACAAAATGGCGGCCGCCGCTTCCTGGTTTCGACCGATTCGAATGTTTACTAAGATCTAAGAGCCAATCAGAATCGCGCTCGCGCACGCCGCCGTACGCTTACCGTAAGCGTACGGTAAGCGTACCGTAAGCGGGCTCAGATATATATATTGATTTAAAGGCTATTTTCTCAGAATCTACTGAACAGATTTACACCAAACCTACAAAAGGCACTTCCTTGACCTGAGGACTACCTCTCTGCCAAATTTCAAGTAATTCTGTTCAGCCGTTCGGGCTGTAGCTCGTTCTAAAGGTCCTATGGAAAAATGCATGGGAAAAACGCGTTTTGGGACCCCCCTTTTATCTCAGCCCCCGCTTGACGAATCCCCCCGAGACTTTCAGGGTAGGAGCGGAGCGTAGCGCCCCACCTATTTTGAGAAATTCGCGAGGATTCGTCGACCGGCGCCAAAGTTATTCAAAATAGAATGTTGAGGTTTTCCTATGGAAACGTGGTCCTAACTATAACTACCTACTGGCGACCGCCAGTAGGTAATATATATATATATATATATATATTTAGATGCTCTGTTCGTACTGCGTACTCCTTCAGGCAAACAAACGGATACGGACCACAAATCGGTGCAAAAGAGTTTAATCGGTGTAAGAGGTCGCCATGACGCGTTTCAGCCCTTCCCACGGGCCTTGATCACATGACACAGTGTGAGAGTTTACATTGGTTTAAATAGCATATAATTGCAGACGCAGTCATTGGAGCATGTAAGCATACAAAAGCAAATGACATGGACGAAAGACTAGTAATGAACTACAAATACGTCGGTTAAAAAATATTTCCATAACAGAATTACTTAAAACCATTCATGGAATGCCTAAAAATAACAAGATAAATCTACTTAATAATCATAGCAAGTAGTGTAAAATAACTGCACATTATGTGTCAAATAACCGCGTTTTTAGTAAGTCCAAGTCCATCAAGAATGACGTGTATACTGCAAATTTTTTATACATAAAACCACACAAGATAAAGTGCAAAATTAGTGCAAAAGTGAATTTTAAAATTCAAGAGAGCTAGTTTCTTATCTTTTTTTCTTTTTTTCTTTCATTTTCTTTGACAAGTCTTTGACAAATTTATGACACCAAATTGATCTGGGAGCATAATAGATTCAGGTTGAATACCCAAAAAATAGTATGTGGACGTGACAAACATCTCATCTTATACTGAGTTAGTATTTAAGATATATACTCAAAACGATTTGAGCCGTGGGTTTGAAAAATTGCTAGGAGCCCCTGCAATTCCCCTTCTATGTGTTTGTCGACAAGAGCAAAATGCAAGACATCAAATAGTAACTGGGCTAGTAATCAACACAATCGGAGATTTGCAAGCATAGTCTCACAGGCATTTCCAGGGTGAATATTTTCAAAATAACCACATGTGGGGAATGCATATTGAAGGGAATAATGATATCACACTTATAATTGTAAAAGAATCAGGAACTTTCACACATAGATGAAATGACAGCATATAAATATTAAATATTAAATAAGCTAAGAATTCAATCTATAATAGATAAAATATATATATGTGCTTATATAAAAATAAATTATGCATCAAATAAATATGTATAAAAATGTATAAAAAACATTTTATATTTTTTCAATCCATCTTATTTCAGCAATTTAATAAATACAATAAAAAATTCCCGATTTCTAAAATCCCACATAAAAAGGCTAAAAGGTGTATGAAAATATGTTGTTTTTAGGAAATGAGTGCAAATAACAAGGTTAATTTGTTATGAGAGTCATATTTAAAGGCATGTGTAAAGGTCCTCAGTGATATTAAGGCCAAAGGGTTGTTTGGTGTTGAGCTCTAAAATGTACCTCTTTTCCATGGAGCGTAGTTTTTGTTCCCTGTTTCCGCCCCTCCTTCTGGCCGGAATAGAATAGAATCAATGACAAAGTATTTAAGTTCTTTACTTCTAGAATCATGTTTGGCCTTAAAATGCCGGGCCACTGGGTATGTGTTGTCTTGATTGTTGATCGCCCTTAGATGTTGTAAAACCCTCTTATGCACTTGGAGTTTTGTGCTTCCTACATACAGTAGATTGCACGGGCATGACAAAACATAAACCGCATATTCAGTTTTACATGTGAGGAGTTTATCTATTCTGTGCTTTTTTTGATCAAGTGGGGTGATGTATGTGGTTTTATTCTCACCCTGTTGACATGCCTTGCATGTTTTGCAATGAAAAAAGCCAGTATGCGTTTGTAGCCAGTTTGTTGATTCTATAGTTTCCGGACTGGTTTTAACCAGTTCGTCCCTCATTGAGCGACCTCGGCTATATGTTATCGAGGGCCTTTTAGGCAAAATAGGGCCTATCACTGGGTCACTTAAAATCAGAGGCCAATTGCGGGTTATAATAGACTCAACCTTTTTGTGTTGTTGACTATATTGGATGATGATTCTAAATTCATTTGCATTTATCCTAGTGTTGGTTCCTGTTCTAGTCTCTGTGGTGTTGGTCGTGGTTTTTGTTTCTGTCTCTTTGAGAAGTTCAGCTCTATTCATGCGCATAGATTTAGTAATGGCATTGGTTATAATTTTGTCAGAGTAGCCTCTTTCTAAGAATCTTTGTTTACAATCTATTTGGGCTGTTTGTAGATCACTATCCTCACTGTGGATTCTTCTGAGTCTGAGCATCTCACCGTAGGGAATTCTGTTTAATAAATGTTTAACATGCGAGCTACTAGCATGTAGTGTTGAATTTCCAGCAGTTTCCTTGCGGTGGAGTTTGGTTTTGATTTTGTGGTTGCTGACATACACTTCCGTATCAAGGAAATTCACTGAGGTGGCACTGATGTTAGCAGTGAATTGTAGGTTTAGATTGTTTATGTTAATGGCCTGTAAAAAAAATATATATATATATATATATATATCAATTTCACTGACTACCAAAGTACTGTTGCACTCTCGTCAGGAAGCAATAACCGCTACGAGTCCATCCGTCAATGAAAGATCGTATTTTATTCCATAATACAGAGCATCAGCCAGATAATTACCCAACGCGTTTCGGCGAAACTCGCCTTGGTCACGGGTAAGTAAAAGTCTCAAAAACACAAATTTAAGACTTCATGTTGCGTGCAACGTCATATACATAAACATAGAAAAAATACTAGCATTTATACACAAGCTGGATTTCTCCACAAACTCAAGTGTATCTAATGCGTTCTTCACCAATTCTTTTACCCATCTATTCGTAAAATTGCTGCCTCCAACTCCCAGTGGTTTTGTATGCCGTGTTTCTCCTCGTAAATAGTTACAAATTATTAAATACATAATGTATCAATTAACGGCATAAGAGAAACTGCCACTTCCTTCAATGGCTGTAAGAGCATGAAGCTGATAAGCTCCTGCTCATCTCGCAGTTAAACTGGAAATTAATACCCATACAGTTTCTGCCCTACTCTGGTTGCTATAACTGGTTGCTATAACTAAAGCTCCTGTAACATAGCAGCACCACTTCAAGAATTGGTGAAGATCGCATTAGATACACTTGAGTTTGTGGAGAAATCCAGCTTGTGTATGAATGCTAGTATTTTTTCAACTAGAACTTTATTTACTAAATATTTAGGTTACAATGGAAATAAGACTGTTCCAAAATGGCCGCCACTTTTATGTTACAGATTGATATGTAAGTCTGTCGTCTATGTTTATGTATATGAAGTTGCACGCAACATGAAGTCTTAAATTTGTGTTTTTGAGACTTTTACTTACCCGTGACCAAGGCGAGTTTCGCCGAAACGCGTTGGGTAATTATCTGGCTGATGCTCTGTATTATGGAATAAAATGCGATCTTTCATTGACGGATGGACTCGTAGCGGTTATTGCTTCCTGACGAGAGTGCAACAGTACTTTGGTACTCAGTGAAATTGATGTAAATAATTGGGCTGCTTCGGACCCGTAACTGCACCGACGCTGAAAGTGTCCCGGTTTTTCTGAAGAAGTGAAAGTTGATATACATATATATATATATATATATATATATATATATATATATATATATATATATATATCACTGAAAAAACCATAGGTTTCACACACGTTATAGTTAGGATTTAGCATTTAAAAAACCTTGCAAATTCAGTGAAAAAACCATAGGTTTCACACACGTTGTAGTTAGCGGACATTTCACTCATAAAAAACCATTGAAATTCCCCCGTTATAGTTAGTTAAGCTAACTATAACTCGCGCACCCGCAATCCACTGCTGATGACGTAACATATTACATCACTCATGACATGGTCAGTGACATCACTCATGACATCACTGATTACATCTCAAATGACATCACTGATGACATCATCTAGTGAATGTGTGTTTTTCTGAAAATTAAATATGTTTTATATATGTATATCTCAAGGTCGATGTAAGAATAAATGGGTATATAAGTGTCTAAAAGGATGATTTGTTTTTGAAAAATTGATTGTGTAACTGACTGATTAAGTGTATCTTAGTGAATACATGGCTTAATGAGTAATGTTTAAATATGTAATTTTCTGTATCAGTCTCTCACTTTGTGTATAAGTGTCTGCATGGGTTGGTGAGTAGCTACATGGGTGTTTATATTGGATTTTAGGTTGTGTTTTGAGTATCAGTCTGAGTGTCTGCATGGTTCGGTGGGGGGTATTACGTAGTGCATAGGTGCATGAATGATTGACTCTCTGGTTGTATGTGTTGAAGACAGTATGTGTGCATGACTGTATGGTTGGATGAGTGTGTGTATGGGTGTGTTAGTGAGTGAATGACTGTCTCAATAGTGTCTTTATGAGTTACTAAATATGTTTTAAAGAAGTATATTTGACTATTGGTGTATATAAGTGAGTATGTGTGAGAGTGAGAGATTGAAACAGTTCCTGTATGAATAAGTATGTGTTTTTATTAGTGATTATTTAAAAGAGTAAGTATGTGTAAGTTTCTGTAGAATTACGTGTTGAGGTGTGTGTTTAACTGAATATGCAAGTAAATGGATGTTTGACTCTTTATTAGCATGAGTGACTATGTGTGTGAGTAACTCTATGGATGAGTGGCAATGTGTAACAGGATGTATAGGTGTAGGAGTACATATGATGAGTGAGTACATGTATGAGTGACTGTACAGGACTGTTGGTGAATGAGTGGATGTGTATGTGGATCTAAGAATTACTGAATAGGTTATTGTAACTGGTATTGGTATGTCCATTGTTTTGAAAATTTCAGTCTCTATTTTTGAATGTTTGTATGAAAGGTTATATTAGGGTCAGAGGAGGTCTACCACTCTGTCACAAGGATGATGTCATCAGTGATGTCATTTGAGATGTCATCAGTGATGTCATGAGTGATGTCACTGACCATGTCATGAGTGATGTAATATGTTACGTCATCAGCAGTGGATTGCTGGTGCGCGAGTTATAGTTAGCTTAACTAACTATAACGGGGGAATTTCAATGGTTTTTTATGAGTGAAATGTCCGCTAACTATAACGTGTGTGAAACCTATGGTTTTTTCACTGAATTTGCAAGGTTTTTTAAATGCTAAATCCTAACTATAACGTGTGTGAAACCTATGGTTTTTTCAGTGAATTTGCAAGGTTTTTTAAATGCTAATTCCTAACTATAACGTGTGTGAAACCCATGGTTTTTTCAGTGAATTTGTATGGTTTTTTAAATGCTAATTCTTACCTATAACATGTGTGATTTCCATGGTTTTTTCATTGATTTTGCATGATTTTTTTATTATAAATTCTTATATTAAATGTGTTTTTTTTTAAAAAAAAGCAAGTTTTTTTTTTTTTCTTTTTTTTTACTTTATATTCTCTTAAAACATTATGTTTATTTTTTTAAAATTCTGCAATATATTAATTTTTCTTTTTTTTTTTTTTATCAAACAGGTAAGATATATTAGTATAACATACAAATTATTTTTTCCTTTTTTTTTTTTTTTTTACTTTATATTCTCTTAAAACTCTATGCTTAATTTTTTTAAATTCTGCAATATATTAATTTTTCTCATTTTTTTTTTACTAAACAGGTAAGATATATTAGTATAACATAGAAATTCTTTTTTTCCTTTTTTTTTTTTTTTTTTTTTAAGTGCGCGTACGGTAAGCTTACGGTAAGCGTACGGTTTGCGTAATGTTCTTAATATTTTTACTCTTTTTGCGTATGGTTACACAATTTACGTAGCCGTGCGTACTGCGTATGGGGCGCGTAAGCGTGTACGCTACACGCGTACGTTACGCGGAAGTGTTGGGGAGTGACTGTTATGCGCATGCGCGCGAGCGCGTGTCTTTTTTACGCGCATGTGTACTTTTACCGTAAGCGCTCCGTAAGCGTAACGTGCGCGCACGGTGGGTCATGTGATCATGAAACAAAACTTTTGATTGGTTTAAAGTTGTTTCAGTTCTGGAACTCTCCTACACCACACCCATTCCCCTCATTTCTGCTTGTGATCCCTTAGGAGAAGGAGCTGACTTGTCTTTGGGATACGATGGCAGACCAGCACTCTTCTTCTTCGAGTGAGGCTAGCAGCACCACCATCAGGCAGAGAAGGAGGAAACAGAAGAGCTCTTTTATATGGGAGTATTTTACTTTTCCTGAGGGCGAGAAAAAAGTCAATGCTGCCTTGGTGACTTGCAAGCTGTGCCAGCGTGTACTTTCGAGAGGTAATCCCAACAAGAAGTATTCCTTCGGGAATCACACTATGTTGAGACACCTTCATGATGTACACCCTACGACACATGCACGACATACTAGAAGCAACCCTTCAGTAAGTCGAGCAAGCACATCCACAGCAGCTCAGCCGAGTCCTTCTTCGGAAGCTCAGCAGAGCCCTTCATCTGTGGGGGCAGATTCACCTTTTTCTGATCCTGTGGAAACGAACCATCGGTTTGCGAGGGTTACTATGCGGTGTTCATTTTGCCATGGTCTAATTGTTCATAGGGAGACCAGTCTTCCCCTCATTAACAACAAAATAGACCAGCACATTTGTCCTACCAGCTAATGTTCCCATTCTTCCTTTCCTCTGTCCCTGCATGAACACAACGGCTCTTTTAAGAGACAACCTTAACTCTCAACTTTTTTTTATTTTTTCTTTAAAACTTTTTTTTATTTTTTTTTTTTAAAAACACTAAAAATCAATTACCACATTTCAAGATCCTTGAGGGATTAATAACTAAATACTGAAAATCTGTTTGAGGAGAAGTGGAAGAAAGGGACCATCTAATTTCTGACTTACCTGACCCACCCAAAAATGTAATTATAATTTTAAATTTAATTGAAATTGCTTATAAAAATGGCTTTATTTTTCGAAAATTTTCTTTCTCAATCTGAAAAAAAAGAAAAAAGTATTAATATTTAATAAATACAGTACACGTATTTACATATTTTCCCAAAAACAATTTTTTGCCTTTTTTTTGCTGTTTTCAGAATATATTGCATTTCACTATAAATCGTGAAAGCAATTGCATTCATCACTTAACAGCGGGCAAAAAAAAATTAACAATCTCAAAGATTGTTTTAAAAAAGCCCAGAATTTCTTCTCACTAAAACATAACATTATAGAAATGCAAAATATTCAAAAAAAATGTCATCTAATAACAATAACTATTTCTTTAAAATACCGTCTGACAATTTTGTTACAGAAGCATAATCACAAAAATAATATATCTCAAATAACTCCACAATACATCTGGTTACCTTTCCTTTAGGCCAAATGGTAATTTTAAAATTCTTTTTTGATTAAATTTCCAATGGTAATCCAATAAAATTCCAAAATTTAAATTGGACAGATGTTACCGATTCTCTCTAAAATTTTGGTTTCCGAAAGATTAATTAGGAATTAAATAAGTCCACAATACAATTGATTACCTTTCCTTTAGGCCAAATGGTATTTTTAAAAATCTTTTTTGATGAAATTTCCAATGGTAATCCAATAAAATTCCAAAATTTAAATTGTACAGATGTTACCGATTCTCTCTAAAATTTTTGGTTTCCGAAAGATTCATTAGGAATTAAATAAGTTCACAATACAATTGGTTACCTTTCCTTTAGGCCAAAGGGTAATTTGAAAAATCTTTTTTTTTGAAAATTCCAATGCTAATCCAATAAAATGGTAAAATTGTTTTGTACAGATCTTGCCAAGTCTCTCTAAAATTTAGGTTTCAGGAAGATTAGATAGGAATTTGCTAAATCAAAAGGCAAACGTTGCTTGAAAATCAATTGGCAATCATTACACAGTGTCCAGCCTTTTTCACATTTAAGATAAACTGTGTAATGTCCAGAAGTTACAGTAGGTCCATCATGGAAAATTATTGCAACTGTTACAAAAGTTTTTCCTGAAATTGATAATTGCTGTCCTATAAACTTCTTTATTAAAGTATCCAATTTTGAACCATCAGCTTTACATCGTTGCATCATTAAAATTACATACTGTCCGTATTCCTTTAAAATTAATGTTGAAAACATGTCAGATTTACACTCACCGCATTCCATGCTATGATTAGCATCTTTAACTAATTTAGCAAAAGTGACTGTTTTACTGTCTGGAAATGTTAAATAAATAAACCTTTCAGAATCAACATTAGAGCCACATGTATTGAAACAGTTTTCACAACTATGTTCCCATTTATAAGAGACACCAAACATATTTTCAATTGGCACCCCTTCTTCTTCCAGTACCTGAAGTAAATACATCAAGAATTCCTGTGCGTCTTGCTGTACATTTTGAGAAAACTGTGTTCGTCCTGAACATACATCTAAAAGTTTTCTAATTTCAGTAGCACTTTCTATTTGAGTTTTATCATTACTCAGCTTTTGAAAAAGGAGACTCAACTCAGAACAGAATCTTTTTCTCTGATTTACTATTATCTGCTCTTGCAAACTTTCCAGATAAAATGCAACATTCAGCACTACATTAGCGTAGCAGTTGACACCAGAGCTATTTTCAAAATGACATCCTACAACCTCTTCAACATTTTCCTTTTTCTTTTTGCTTGCAATTACATCACTCCTCTTTTTTTTCCTCCTCTCTACATCCTCATTACAGATATTCTCAATTCTCCTTTTACGAGAAACTACACGTTTCTCTAACACAGGATACTGACCTAAATGAGGAGCATAGGTTCTTCTTAATCTATTATACTCCTTTACACAGTTTGTATCAGCACTAACTTTTGAGTCATCAAAGTCTATCATGAATAAACCAGATAATGTTTTCACTCGTGACAAAGCTACATAAGCCATACCTTCTTTGAACACAGTTGAACCAATGTTTACAAATGCACAATCTACAGTCAATCCTTGAGACTTGTGAATAGTTACAGCATATGCTAGAGAAAACGGAAACTGTTTCCTTTGTACATATAAGTCTTTCACAAGCATGAAACGAACTGTACAACGACAAATGTCTATAACTTCTTCTATCTGATCAAATTTTATTTTTAAACATTCAATTCCATCTTTTTTCTGATAATTAATAAAACCCACAACTCTTCCCATAGCTCCATTAACTAAACCTTTTTCAACATCCAAATTTCTCCTTAAAAATACTCTACAGTTCATGCAAACATATAGATTTTTTTCTAATCTAGCAGTTTTGGAAATGTTCTTCTCTAGTGAATCCAATTTATTTTTCAGTTTGCCTGTTAATGTGATAGTAATTCTTCCACCCTGAATTTTGTCCACTGCTTCCAATTTCCTGATATCTTCCTTTTCCAATTTCAAAAGCTCCTCATTGAATATTGAGCATTCACGTAGAGTTGGCATTAAGCAGATGACACTTTTCTTTTCTGCAATGTTCTTGTATATTTTCTCTGCAACTATTTCTTCCTTTGGAAATAAATTATGTAGCAACCGACTCTGTAATGCTTTTGTGCCAGCTTCAGTGAGTAGTCCAATTCTGATATCTTTCAGAATACTTCCATATTCTTCATCGTTTGCTTGCCTCATATTAGTAGTAAGTTCCTTGTACTCAAAGAAGGACCAAATATTTGCATTACCAATGCTTCCCAATGACTTCTTTGTGTCTTCATGTGTCACAGTATTAAACACTGGTTGTCCTTTAACTGGAGTAAGCTGTAGAAGATCCCCAAAAACTATGACATGTTTTCCACCAAATAACACGTCATAGTCTGTCCTTAGAATTTGCTGCATTCTTAAATGCACAAAGGCAAGCATTAAGTTTGATACCATGCTCACCTCATCAATAATGAGAACTTGCATCTTCTTCAATACTCTTGAAACTTCCAAGCATGCTTCTCCAGTTAGCTTGTCGTATTGTATTTTGTTCTCATGCTCCACTGGTAACATTAGCAAACGATGTAAGGTGATTCCTTTTATGTTATATGCTGCTAACCCAGTTGGAGCAGTAACCACACAAGACAAAGTTGAATCAATTTTTTGCTGTAGGTAGCTTCTGATGACTTTTATTAAGAAACTTTTTCCAGTTCCAGCTTGTCCGCTTACATACATCCTGATTGGATGAAATGATGTGCATGAGCACTCTTTTTTTTCATGTAGTAATCCGTGATCAATTTTGTTTCTGATCTCTTCATAAATTTGTTGCTGCTCTTCATTCAGTTGTCTTTCCAAATTTGGTAAGTCTATAAATTCTTCTTGAGCTTGATTCATAGCCGTTTCCACTTCATTCATGGCTATTGCAGCTTCATTTTCAACGATTGGTTGTCCTAGGGGATCTTGACTGAGTGTTCCTGAACTTTGGCTGTCTTGAGAACTGTCTCTAGCTACTTCAGCTGCAATTGTAGTTTCCTGTTCAATTTCTTCATTTAATATTTGCACATAATTTGTGAATGTACTGCATTCTATGCTGTCTTTGCAAGCATTAAATGAATCTTCATAGCTTTGAAATTCTCCCAGTAGTTCATCCTCTGTACGCCATGGTTTAAAAGCTGTAAAAGAGCCAAGTAGTAAAATTCCTTTTTGTCAGTAGTGTCGCAACTCAGCTTCCTCTGATTTATCAAACTTCCTTTTGTTTGCTTCACCAAACATCCTTCCTCACCAATGACTTTATATTTTCCATTGTTGATGTCTTCTGTGGCTTTCCGTGAATAAATGTAGTTCTGCAGCACTTCATAGAGACACATGTTCTCTAGATGAAGACTTCTCTTGAGATAATATGTGTCCAACATGTTTGATTTCAAAATATCTGTACTTTCTGGGTCATTCTCGGCCAAATATTCAATTTCTCCAACAGATTTCAGTACCCGATTTCTCATTGCTGCAAGGCCTAAACTTGCCCAAATTATTCTTCTTGATTTCGAGTAGAGACTTGCAGAAGATAACCTATCTGAACATTCGTAGGATCCAATTTCTCGATGCGATAACATCTTTAAACTGAAACTGTACAGCTTCTTACTGACAGTCTTCTCGTGAGAAATCTCTTCCCACATTTCTTTCAATTCAGTTTTTTCTGATTTAGTAATGTAAGATGTTACATATCGAGCAACAGCAATGGAATTGTCAGCTACATACTGTATATCCATGTTAGCATTCCACATGGATAAAATGACTGGGTTGTAGTCATTTATATTTTTTGATTCTTCTTTTCTTTTAAGGTTGTAGGTATTCTTAGGTGATTTTCTTGTAATAGTATGTCTCACAGATGACATAAAACTGTTTACTCTTCCATTTGAAAGAACAGGTCTAGGAAATCCAAATCGACATTTAGTGGAGTATTTATCTTTGCTCTTGTATTTCCGTCGACAGTATTTTCCACACCGATGACTTTGGAAACGTAAAACTTGCTCCTTTAACTTTTTCTCTTCTGTGCTTTTTGGTATAGCACATGTTGCATATTCTTCAATGAAAGATAACACTGCTTCATCAGTATATGTTCCAAACTTTGGGGCATCCTTGATCCACAACAGCATATGAATATGAGGAGCACCTCTTGCCTGGTACTCTTTTCTCCAAAAGAAATCCACTACTTCTCCAAGAGGTGGATTTTTTTTATTGCAGATGAAGGACATCATAGCCTCAAATCTATGATTGAAATATCTGCAAACATTAACCGGATCCAATGAGCACAGTTCTCCTGCTGTCTTGTATTCGATGTTTTTAATGTTTGAATTTGCCTCTCGTAGAAAATCCAGTAAATCATCCCAAGCGTACTCAGCACAGCTTAGGGTAAGGAACCATGTTGGTGTTCCTAAATTCCGTAACATGCATTTTAATTCACCATGGCGTCGGTACCAATATTCATTTGTCCCACGCTGACAAGCCATCAGATTGATCAGTTGTGTTTCCAAATGATCATCTCGGTGCTGCACTTTCTCCATAAAATCCTTAGCAGACACATTTTGTAAATGTACTCCACTTTTTAAAATGTGATTTACTGCATATGATAATGCAGACAAGTCGCTTTCAAATAAAAGATGGAACAAATAAGGAATACTTTGTCGAAATCTGGGATCTTCTGCATATAGTCTTGTAGTTCGATACTCAGAAGCTGGAATCTGTTCTGGACGTTCATCGTATCGTCCTCCTTTTCCTGTAGGAAACAGCTGGGGAAAACATCGAGCTTCCAAGCTCTCCTCCCATACACTCACGGGAGTTCCTTTTGCTTTCTTCATCTGAAACAGATCAATATTGTCTCCCATAACTTCTTTTGAATGAAGAGGATGTATGCTAAAATGTTCATAAATTTCTTCTTCCTTTGACTTGTCCACTTTTTCAATTTGTCCAGTTGGTGTTTCTGTGTCTGCTTGTAAATCTTCTTCTTCTTCTTCTATATAAATTGATTCATACCATTTGTTATTCCTTTTCAAATACAAATTTGCTCTTTGTACTTTCCGTACATCTACCAGCTCCTGCCAAATCTTCTTATTCTTTGTAGGTACACCATTAACCAGAATAACTAATGGTTCAGTTTCCAAAGTATCTGCATCAATAGTTTCCATATTTCTTTTCAAATCCAAGGGCAAATACACCACTCTACCTTTTAAACCTCTCAGTAAATCTGAAGGAGGTAATTTACCAGTTTTGGGCTCCATACGTACTATGGTCTGGAACGGATGAACACATTGAATAAGTATAGACTCATATGTATTTAATTCAGAAAGTTCGGCAGGAATAGCATCCAATTCTAAATTATTATGTACAGCTCTGGTCGGCATTCTATTTTCCTCTAACTTGTTGTAACAGTATTTACAAATACGCTGATCTTCACCCAATTCAAAACAATTTTCAAGAAATATATATGTGGCAAAATCCTTCCACTTATAATTATCTTCATTTTCACTTTTTCTGTAGAGATCAACATTCCTGGTTTGTTTTCTATAATGAGTTCTGCGGCAACAAATACAAGTAATATTTGGTCTTTCATTAGAGATTATTGCAAATTTTGTTATGTGTTCATTAAATGTCTTACTTACAGAGGGTTCTACATTCTCTTCCACTTCTTCCTCATTTACTGTGTCCTTTTCTGCACTGTCTTGTTCAGGACCAAAGTAACAAAACTGAATTTCATCAGTAACCTTCTCTACATCTGATACCGATCCACGGAACAGAGCCCTATTCAATTCATCTAACTTTATTGCTGGACTTTTAGCAAAATACAACCGTCTCACAAACTTTCTCATTTCAGTATGATGAACAGCCAACATCCTAAAATGATGAAAAACACTTTTACACACTTTTCTAGATAGACAAGCCAGAGAATGACCCTGCAAACCATTATTGTCTCTCACTCTGCATGGATCTAGACTTTGAAGCACCTTAATCTTCTGTTAAACACTTTTTTTTACTATATTCTCTTAGAAACTCACAAAATTTATCAATAGATTCCTGACGCACAGTGCAAATACTACTACAATTCCAAGTGTAGACTGGGGCTTTAGGACGTCTCCCCATAGCCTCATCCGCCATCACTTGTACCTCATCTCTTGGAACCATTTTCTCCTTCTCCATTATACAAGCATTTTTCACTTCATAAGCACGACCTCTGGTGTCAACTGCATGCAGCAAACTATTACTTTGAAAATAACTCTCTTCATTAAAAAAAGGTTCACTACTTGAACTATGCATCCATTCTCCTAAAAACACTTTACAAAAGTTTGTTCTTTTCACTACTCTTTTCCTTTTGCTTTGTGATTTCAGTACATTGACCATTTTATCTAATGTACGCATCCTATTCAAAATTAAAATGAATAGTTTCCTTTTTAATTCTAATGCCTTTGCTGCAATGGCTTCAATTTCTTTTTTTCTCTTATAAAATGTAGCCTTTTGCTTATATTTCTTCACATCCTTTATCAAATTGGACATAACTCTTCTCTGAAACATTTTTCTACGTATCTCTTTAAACGCTGTTTTTCTTTTTAAGTTAATCTTTATTGTTTCTGAAGGTATATTTGCATTAACTAAATGCTCAATTTTTTCCTGTTGTTTTCTATTTAAAACATTATTTCCAGTACAGACATTTTGTACATTGTTGTTTAAAAAATCTTTTGTCTGCTTACCAGAAGACTTTCTCTTTTTCCCAACAATAGCATCTCCAACTAACTTAGGTCCTCCAGTTGTCTTCAAATATAGTTTTTTTTTGTGGTTTTTCCTTAGTCTGGATTTTGTAGGCATCTTAAATTTTGTTCACTGCTCTTCAGCAATACCTGAAAAAAACTAAAAAAAAATTACTTTATTTTATTTAAATATATTACTACATTTTTTATGATCTTTTCAAATCTTAAAATATTATGTACCCCTTTCCTACAAGTGAAAATCACAATAACACCTTCACAAATTAAATATCTAAAAACAATTCCTGTGTGCACACAGAGTCATGGTTTGAAATTAGGCAGAAAACGAAATTTCTTTGCCAATTGGAAAGCAAACTTCCTACTGCTTTTTTGGCAAGTGATAAGTACTTTTACAGTCTGACACATTTTGAATCCACTTTTCAGATTCTGAAAAAAGCACATGTCCAAACAGCTTTTTGAGACCAGCTACATCTGTAACCTGGGTGACTGACTACACTCCAGCAAGGGCAACCAGCCTTAGTGATGCTGAATGTATTTGCATTACTGACTGCAACCTCAAACCCCACTCAGTTGTGAATACTGTGCATGATTCCACAGGATAAGCAGCTGGGTGTGTGCGAAGAGTCTGCTTCTGCAGAAAAAATAGCTCCCCCTTTCCATCTAATGCAAATGTAAAATTACCAGAGTAATACGCAATAAATCTCTTTGTGTAATTCCTCTTTGCACACAGAGTCATGCTTTGATATTAGTCAGAAAACGACATTTCTTTGCCAATTTGAAAGCACACTTACTATTCTTTTTTTGGCAAGTGATAAGTACTTTTACAGTCTGATACATTTTGAATCCACTTTTCAGATTCTTAAAAAAGCACATGTCCAAACAGCTTTTTGAGACCAGCAACATGTGTAACCTGGGTGACTGACTACACTCCAGCAAGGGCAACCAGCCTTAGTGATGCTGAATGTATTTGCATTACTGACTGCAACCTCAAACCCCACTCGGTTGTGAATACTATGCATGATTCCACAGGATAAGCAGCTGGGTGTGTGCTAAGAGTCTGCTTCTGCAGAAAAAAATAGCTCCCCCTTTCCATCTAATGCAAATGTAAAATTACCAGAGTAATACGCAATAAATCTCTGTCTATAATTCCTCTTTGCACACAGAGTCATGGTTTGAAATTAGGCAGAAAACGAAATTTCTTTGCCAATTTGAAAGCACACTTACTACTCTTTTTTTTTGCAAGTGATAAGTACTTTTACAGTCTGACACATTTTTAATCCACTTTTCAGATTCTTAAAAAAGCAAATGTCCAAAGAGCTTTTTCAGACCAGCAACATGTGTAACCTGGGTGACTGACTACACTCCAGCAAGGGCAACCAGCCTTAGTGATGCTGAATGTATTTGCATTACTGACTGCAACCTCAAACCCCACTCGGTTGTGAATACTATGCATGATTCCACAGGATAAGCAGCTGGGTGTGTGCTAAGAGTCTGCTTCTGCAGAAAAAATAGCTCCCCCTTTCCTACTAATGCAACTGTAAAATTACCAGAGTAATACGCAATACATCTCTGTCTATTATTCCTCTTTGCACACAGAGTCATGGTTTGAAATTAGGCTGACAACGAAATTTCTTTGCCAATTGGAAAGCACACTTCCTACTGTTTTTTTGGCAAGTGATAAGTACTTTTACAGTCTGACACATTTTGAATCCACTTTTCAGATTCTGAAAAAAGCACATGTCCAAACAGCTTTTTGAGACCAGCAACATCTGTAACCTGGGTGACTGACTACACTCCAGCAAGGGCAACCAGCCTTAGTGATGCTGAATGTGTTTGCATTACTGACTGCAACCTCAAACCCCACTCGGTTGTGAATACTGTGCATGATTCCACAGGATAAGCAGCTGGGTGTGTGCTAAGAGTCTGCTTCTGCGGAAAAAATAGCTCCCCCTTTCCTACTAATGCAACTGTAAAATTACCAGAGTAATACGCAATAAATCTCTGTCTTTAATTCCTCTTTGCACACAGAGTCATGGTTTGATATTAGTCAGAAAACGAAATTTCTTTGCCAATTTGAAAGCACACTTACTACTCTTTTTTTTTGCAAGTGATAAGTACTTTTACAGTCTGACACATTTTTAATCCACTTTTCAGATTCTTAAAAAAGCACATGTCCAAACAGCTTTTTCAGACCAGCAACATGTGTAACCTGGGTGACTGACTACACTCCAGCAAGGGCAACCAGCCTTAGTGATGCTGAATGTATTTGCATTACTGACTGCAATCTCAAACCCCACTCGGTTGTGAATACTATGCATGATTCCACAGGATAAGCAGCTGGGTGTGTGCTAAGAGTCTGCTTCTGCAGAAAAAATAGCTCCCCATTTCCTACTAATGCAACTGTAAAATTACTAGAGTAATACGCAATAAATCTCTGTCTATAATTCCTCTTTGCACACAGAGTCATGGTTTCATATTAGTCAGAAAACGAAATTTCTTTGCCAATTTGAAAGCACACTTACTACTCTTTTTTTTGCAAGTGATAAGTACTTTTACAGTCTGACACATTTTGAATCCACTTTTCAGATTCTTAAAAAAGCACCTGTCCAAACAGCTTTTTCAGACCAGAAACATGTGTAACCTGGGTGACTGACTACACTCCAGCAAGGGCGACCAGCCTTAGTGATGCTGAATGTATTTGCATTACTGACTGCAACCTCAAACCCCACTCGGTTGTAAATACTATGCATGATTCCACAGGATAAGCAGCTGGGTGTGTGCTAAGAGTCTGCTTCTGCAGAAAAAATAGCTCCCCCTTTCCTACTAATGCAACTGTAAAATTACCAGAGTAATACGCAATAAATCTCTGTCTATAATTCCTCTTTGCACACAGAGTCATGGTTTCATATTAGTCAGAAAACGAAATTTCTTTGCCAATTTGAAAGCACACTTCCTACTGTTTTTTTTTGCAAGTGATAAGTACTTTTACAGTCTGACACATTTTTAATCCACTTTTCAGATTCTTAAAAAAGCACATGTCCAAACAGCTTTTTCAGACCAGCAACATGTGTAACCTGGGTGACTGACTACACTCCAGCAAGGGCAACCAGCCTTAGTGATGCTGAATGTATTTGCATTACTGACTGCAACCTCAAACCCCACTCAGTTGTGAATACTGTGCATGATTCCACAGGATAAGCAGCTGGGTGTGTGCGAAGAGTCTGCTTCTGCAGAAAAAATAGCTCCCCTTTCCTACTAATGCAACTGTAAAATTACCAGAGTAATACGCAATAAATCTCTGTCTATAATTCCTCTTTGCACACAGAGTCATGGTTTGATATTAGTCAGAAAACGAAATTTCTTTGCCAATTTGAAAGCACACTTACTACTCTTTTTTTTTGCAAGTGATAAGTACTTTTACAGTCTGACACATTTTGAATCCTCTTTTCATATTCTGAAAAAAGTACAGGTCCAAACAGCTTTTTGAGACCAGAAACATGTGTAACCTGGGTGACTGACTACACTCCAGCAAAGGCAACCAGCCTTAGTGATGCTGAATGTATTTGCATTACTGACTGGAACCTCAAACCCTAAAAGTATTCCTCATTTATAACAATACACCTTATTTTATGGTGAAAACATAGTCCATATTACTTTACATGTTCCTCACATTTAAATTTCTCCCAAAACACAAAACGATAAACACAACTTCAACAAAAGGAATTCCAATTCTATTATTCATTTCTTAATTTACCATATACATCCCCTCTCAAACTCATAACTCACCTTTAAAATTAGTTAGTTGTGAAAGAAATGTGGCACTCAAACAACAAATTATCAGAGCCAGGATCTCTGTTCTGTACACCTCTCTCCTCTCAGCAGAACCAGATAATGGCAATGTTTCCCTCTCTTTTTCCACACATATACATGTTAACTTCAAATCTCAGTGCTTCCCCCTTTTTTCAAATGTAATCACACATTTCTATTTTTTGAAAACCAACCCTTTTCCAAAAGTACCCTTCCCCCAACTTGACTTCAGCCTAGTACCCTTCCCCCAACTTGACTTCTGCCTGCTACCATAGCAACAGCTCTTGAAACACTGCTGTGTAGAGTTAGGTCAGAAGTTCACCACACAATGTTTCATTTCCAAAGAGCAGGAGTGCTTGACTTTTCAAACCTAACAGCAAATCCATAGTACTGTTCTTTGGTAGCACATTTTTCTGTACCAATACAAAACATGCTTCTATAAATTTACACATACAGCCTAGTTTTTAGTGTAGAATGGTATGAAACAGCCAATCAATTCTTTTTTTTAAAAAAAAATATGTATGCCTCCATTTCCAAACTGTCTTTCATTTTTTTTCCCATTCTACTAAAAGACACCTCCTGAATGCATCCAGTTCTCCTTTTAAGATGTTCACAGTGTGGATTGTAGGGCACAGCTATGTCTTCTGGAGTGAAAAGTATGCAGAGAAAACAGGTATGGTGAGAGACCTTGCTTTGCCAAATGTAGACATTAAATGGATTGGTCAGAGAGGGTTAAAGTGGCACCAATTGATGCCATTGGTGAAATCCTTCATGCAAATCCAACACCCTGACCTCATAATAGTGCACTGTGGTGGCAATGACCTAGGCACTTTGACTGGGGTAGGTCTGGAAATGCTTATGAAGGAGACCTTTGCAGAACTGTTTTCACTTTTCCCTAAAACTGCCTTTGCATATTCTAACATATGCCAAAGGCAAAAATGGAACTGGTCCAATCATTTTTGTCTGCAGATTGACAAAGCAAGAAAGCACGTCAACAAATCTGTTTCTGCTTTCCTCCGAGACTATGGTATGGGTTCCATTTACCACAACAACTTGCGTTACGACATGCAAGACATTTATAGAGGAGATGGTGTACACTTCACTGATGAAGGGAGCAGAGTCTTCCTCTTGAACCTTAGACTCTGCATCGGTACTTACTTGTAGGTACCACTAAAAAATCAAATCACTTCATAAACACAACGGCTCTTTTTAGAGCCCCCTAATATCTAAACACTTAAATCTGAATTGTATTTCTTTTTTTATTTTTTTTTTCTACCGTACGCGTACGGTAAGCTTACCGTAAGCTTACCGTACGCGTACCCCGCGATTTTTTTTTAAAATTAATAAATGTTTTTTTGTACTTTTCTGTCCTTCTTTGACCCCCTTTCAAATGTTAGGGGGTCTGTAACTCTCTTCCTTGCCCCCTTTTCAAGTTATCACCCTTTTTTTTTCTGTGTGAAACACACAAAATGGCGGCCGCCGCTTCCTGGTTTCGACCGATTCGAATGTTTACTAAGATCTGACAGCCAATCAGAATCGCGCTCGCGCACGTCACCGTAAGCGTACGGTAAGCTTACCGTAAGCGCACCGTAAGCGCACCGTAAGCTGCCACAGATATATATATTGATTTAAATGCTATTTTCTCAGGAACTACTGAACAGATTTACACCAGACCTACAAAAGGCACTTCCTTGACCTGAGGACTACCTCTCTGTCAAATTTCAAGTAACTCTGTTCAGCCGTTCGGGCTGTAGCTGTTTCTAAAGTTCCTATGGAAAAATGCATGGGAAAAACGTGTTTTGGGACCCCCCTTTTTTCTCAGCCCCCGCTTGACGAATCCCCCCGAGACTTTCAGTGTAGGAGCGGAGCGGAGCGCCCCACCTATTTTGAAAATTTCGCGAGGATTCGTCGACCGGCGCCAAAGTTATTCCAAATAGAATGTTGCGGATTTCCTATAGAAACAGGGTCCTAACTATAACTACCTACTGGCGACCGCCAGTAGGTAATATATATATATATATATATATATATATATTACCTACTGGCAATTGCCTGTAGGTAGTTATAGTTGGGACCTATTTTCCATAGGAAATCCGCAACATTCTATTTGGAATAACGTTGTCACCGATTGACGAATCTTCACGAAATTTTCAAAACTTTTGGCCAGGTCCGGTCCGCTTCTATCCTGAAAATTTCATGGTGATTCAAACCATGCGAGCGCTGAGAAAAAAGGGGATCCCAAAACGTGTTTTTCCTATGCATTTTCCCATAGGACCTGTTGACGCAGCTACAGCCCGAACTGCTGAACGGAATTACACCAAATTTGGCAAAGAGATAGTCCTCAGTTCAGACTCGTGCCTTTTGCTTAAATGGTGTAAATCCATTCAGAAGTTCCTGAGAAAATTAGAGCTAAAAAGATAGATATATCTGGGCGGAGCCTAACCACACATCTCATCGTGAGATCTGATTGGCTGTCAGTACTTCATCCAAGAAGTGTTGGCAGCCATCTTGGGACCAATATACATGATAGCACCTCATTAAAAAGCATTGCAGTTAATAGAAGGTTTTAAGACTTTAGTTACATTATAAATCATTTGTTGATGGTACCATACTCGTTTTAGGAATTGTGGTGTTTTCTAAGGTGATTTTACCATGTGAAAAAGCCTTCTGCTATAAAATCATGAATCATGTTAGAGAGAAAACTATTTTCTCATGCCTTTCCCATAGAGATTTGGAAGGTGATCTATAAGCTAAACTGAGAGCATATTTTCTGTAAATTCACATTTTCTTTCTCAGTCATGTGAGAATGAAGTCTGGCATTCTCAGTAAAACATGTACATCCAACAAGGGCAGAGACTGTCAGTTGATTCCTTTGTGTTCTCCTGCAGCTTCCCAGAGTGTTCTAAAGAACAACGAGTGCGCTAACAGTCCTACTTATGACAAACGTATTGCACACCTGAAGCCATCTTGATTGGAATAAAGTGGTAACTCTTAAAACATTTAATTTAAAAAGGAACAACATGAAGGGGTTCATTTTGCCATAGAAAGTATGATTAGTGCTGCAGAAAGAAAAATTAGGGCACATTTTGAGTGACTTCTCAAATCCTCTTCTATTTCATTAAAAAAATCTGACATGCAGACTGAAACATGCACTTTCAATACCAACAGCAGACTTCCCTGGTGAGCAGTAGCTTTACTACAGTGATCTAATAAGCAACTAGAGTTCTAACATTCTGAATTTATGGCAAATGTGTGACACATCTGAATGCCTTCTTGATGGAATTAAAGTAAAAAACTGAAAGTATTTCCTACTGAGGAGACCGCAGTAAATGAGGAAATTAGGAAACTTCATAACAAATAAATCTCCCAAGATGGCCACCAGATACAAAAGAGCCCAAATGCAGCACAAATATCACCCAGATGTAGCCCACATGTAGCCCAATGACAGAAGTGTGCAAAACACTTATTTTTTGTGTATTTGCAGTTTTATATAGTGCAGACTTGTCAGGTATTGGAGTGCTTTACATGAGCATTGGTTACATCACACAAGATCAAATTCATTTTGTTTTGTAGACATGGGGAGATTAAGTGATTTGACCAGAATCACAGAATGTTGAGCTGAAGCAGAAACTCCAACATGGTTCCCCAGTTGCAAAGTCTGCAGCTCTGGAAGTAACACCACATCCTCTCCCCTAGGTGTAACATTTAATCAAGTGGTCAACTGGATAAAAAAACATAAAGATTACAAATAATTTAAAAGTTCTTTGTCGCTATTTGAAAACTCAGAAAATATGTCCTCATTTTAGTTTTTTAGAGCATTAACCATAATTTTGATGCAAATAAGACCCTCTGATGGCATCTTGCACAGTGCGAGCTGTAGTTTTCTGCTGCTCGAGTAGATTTTTACTCGAGCGGCAGCTTTCTCAACGCGAACTGGTAGTTTCTCATCGCGAGCGGTCGCGAGCATAAGCGACCCCTCGCAATGAGAAACCTGACCTCCTCGCGTTGGGAATCTCGCCGGGAGGTTTATTTTCCATGCTCGCGATCGCCAACTTGATGTTGCTGATCGCGAACAAGGAAAAAGTCTCGCCGGGATGTCATTTTGCTTGCTCGCGGTCGGCAACTTGACGTTGAGGACCGCGAGCAAGCAAAATATGACCGCAGCACTACGCAACATTACACTACGCGTGTTCGCACTGTGCTACGTGCAGTTCGCGTCGTGCGAAGTAGCACGAACTTCGCAAACTACGCGAGCGTAGCGTAGTGCTTCGCCCAGGCTTAGATTTGAGAAGTCACTCAAAATGTGCCCTAATTATTCTTTCTTCAGCACTAATCATAATTTCTATAGCAAAATGAACCCCCTCATTGTGTTCCTTTTTAAACTAAATGTTTTAAGTGTTAACAGTTTATTCCAATCAAGATGGCTTCAGGTGTGCCATACTTTTGTCATAAGTAAGACAGTAAGCGCTCTAGTTGTTCTTAAGAACCCTCTGGGACATTCTGTCATTGGGCTATACTTGGGCTACAGCTGGGTGATATATGGGCTACATTTGGGCTCTTTTGTCTCTGGTGGCCATCTTGGGAGATTTATTTGTTATGAAGTTTCCTAATTTCCTCATTTACTGCAGTCTCTTCAGTAGGAAATACTTTCAGTTTTTTGCTTTGATTCCATCAAGAAGGCATTCAGATGTGTCACACATTTGCCATAAATTCAGAATGTTAGCACTCTAGTTGCTTATTAGATCACTAGTAAAGCTACTGCTCACCAGGGAAGTCTGCTGCTGGTATTGAAAGTGCATGTTTCAGTCTGCATGTCAGAATTTTTTCATGAAATAGAAGAGGATTTGAGAAGTCACTCAAAATGTGCCCTAATTTTTCTTTCTGCAGCACTAATCATACTTTCTATGGCAAAATGAACCCCCTCATTTTGTTCCTTTTTAAATGAAATGTTTTAAGAGTTACCACTTTATTCCAATCAAGATGGCTTCAGGTGTGCACTCTGGGAAGCTGCAGTAGAACACAAAGGAATCAACTGACAGTCTCTACCCTTGTTGGATGTACATGTTTTACTGAGAATGTCAGACTTCATTCTCACATGACTGATAAAGATAATGTGAATTTACAGAAAATATGCTCTCAGTTTAGCTTATAGATCACCTTCCAAATCTCTATGGGAAAGGCATGAGAAAATAGTTTTCTCTCTAACATGATTCATGATTTTACAGCAGAAGGCTTTTTCACATGGTAAAATCACCTTAGAAAACACCACAATTCCTAAAACGAGTATGGTACCATCAACAAATGATTTATAATGTAACTAAAGTCTTAAACCTGGAGGTGAAAAGTCCAGCTAACTATAACGCCCCTGAAACCTATGGTTTTTTCAGTGAAAATATATATATATATTCACTGAAAAAACCATTGGTTTCAGGGGCGTTATAGTTAGGAATTGGCATTTAAAATACCTTTGAAATTCACTGAAAAAACCATAGGTTTCAATGGCGTTATAGTTAGCTGGACATTTCCCTCGTACAAAACCCTAGAAATTCCCCCGTTATAGTTAGTTCAGCTAACTATAACTCGCGCCCCCGCAATGCACTGCTGATGACGTCACATATTTCATCACTCATGACATGGTCAGTGACATCACTGATGACATCACTGATGACATCTGAAATGACATCACTGATGACATCACTGATGATGTCATCCAGTGAGAGTGTGTTTCCATAAATTTTAAATATGTTTAATATATATATAGGGAAGAACCTATGGAAGAATGAGTGGGTGTATAAGTGTGTGAATGGATGATTTAGTAGGTGCGTGACTGACTCTATAAGTGAGTCATTAAACGTATCTTACTGCAGACAAGTGACTAAACTGTGAGAATGTCTGTATCTGTCTGTCTGTTGGTGTATAAGCAGCTGCATGGTTTTGTGAATAGCTATATGAGTTTCTCTATGGGTTATTGATTGGTTGTCTGAGTATCTGTTTGGGTGCCTGAGTGTTTGTGTGGGTGGGGTGTGTGTGACTCTGTGCATACATGTGTGAGTGGTTGATTCTATGGGTGCATGGTTTTAAGAGTGCATCTGTGATGGACTGTATGGTTGGGTGAGTGTATGTATGGGTGTTTTAGTGATTGAATGTATATCTCAGTGGTACATGTGTGAGTAACAACATATGTGAAAGGCAGTATATATGTGTGTAAGAGTATATTATTGGGTGTATGTGAGAGTGTGTGATTGTGAGAGTGGCTGTATGGATGAGTGTGTGCTTGTATCAGTGATTGTATAAGAGCGTAAGAATGTGGTACTATTTTTATGAGTAAGTGAACTTGTGTGTGTATAACTGCATAGATGAGTAAATGGGAGTGTGATTAATTATTTGCATGACTGACTAAGTGGGAGAGTACCTCTATGGATGATTGGTGGTGTGTGAGTGTCTATGTAGGTATATAAATGCATATGATAGTCCTGTACTGAGTGACTGTAAGTATGAGTGACTGTACAGGTGAGTGAGTGGATGTGTGTGTAGATCTAAGAGTCAATGAGTGGGTATGTAGTTATTGGTATTGGAGTATCTATAGTTTTGAGAATGGACGTCTGAAATTTTGATTGAGTATATCAAAGGGTGTGAGAAGGTGCACTAATTTATCACATGGATGACGTCATCAGTGATGTCATTTCAGATGTCATCAGTGATGTCACTGACCATGTCATGAGTGATGTAATATGTGACATCATCAGCAGTGCATTGCGGGGGCGCGAGTTATAGTTAACTGAACTAACTATAACAGGGGAATTTCTAGGGTTTTGTACGAGGGAAATGTCCAGCTAACTATAACGCCTCTGAAACCTATGGTTTTTTCAGTGAATTTCAAAGGTTTTTTAAATGCCAATTCCTAACTATATCTCCCCTGAAACCTATGGTTTTTTCAGTGAATTTCAAAGGTTTTTTAAATGCTAATTTCTAACTACATCAGACCTGAAACCTATGGTTTTTTCAGTGAATTTCAAAGGTTTTGTAAATGACAATTTTGAATGTATTAATTGTTATACTGATTTTTTTGATACTGATTTACTACATTTTTTAAACTATTTATTTTTAGATATATTTTTTTTAATTACATTATAATTACATTATACATTACAATACAAAATATACTTTCTCAGAATGAATTACTTTAGTTTAAATACTTGGCAAATAGGCAACAGACTTTTAAGTACAGTAGTTACAGTTGTTGCAATGGGCAACACAATTTCAAATACAAAGCAACATTGAGCTCAATGTGAATTTCTACTTAAATGCAATTAGTTACTTTATGGATTACTTTTCTAACCACAAGACTGGATCCTAGATTCAGTCCTTGGACATCTCCTGTAAACAGTTGAGAAAAAGCGCTTTGGTTACAGTAGTAATTTTTAAGGAATATTATTGTATTTTAAAAGTTGACACTTCGAAACTTTTTCCCATAGAATCACCAATGTTATCCTATGGCAGAAAATTCACTTAGCATGTAAGTAGTGTTATAGTTACTTTTTCTTACTCAGTGGTGGATCCTGGATCCAGCACTGGCCAACCTCCTGTAAACAGTTGAAAGAATGTGTTTAAGTTATACAGATGATTTTTTTAGGAATATTTTTAGTTTGTGAAAATAGACACTTAGAAACTTTTCTGGTGAAAACCACACAATGGATTCCTATGGAAGGAAATACAAGTTACTGGCAAGTACGCTTAGAATTACTTTTCAGGGTCAGTGCTGGGCTAAAAGATGCAGCCCTGGGTTCTCTCCTGATAACAGGTGAGTAAATTGGAATTCGTAGTTCGGCTGATTTTAGACGAATATTTGTACGTTTCATAAATGGACACTTTGAAAATTTTCTGCTGAAAACCACACAATGGATTCCTATGGAAGGAAATACAAGTTACTGGTAAGTACGCTTAGAATTACTTTTCAGGGTCAGTGCTGGGCTAAAAGATGCAGCACTGGGTTCTCTCCTGATTACAGGTGAGTAAATCGGAATTCGTAGTTCGGCTGATTTTAGAGGAATATTTGTACAATGGTGAAGGAAGGGGGAGGGGCCTGAGGTGACCTGTGCAAACACGCCCTGTGGCGCGTTTTAAGTTGGGGAATTAATTCCTCTTCAATCCTGAGGTCCCCTGGCAGCCAACTAGCCCACCAGGTACTTCCAGTATGTGCCAGGGAGCTGTGTTGCAGAGATGTGTTCAGAGGCCACACCCCTTTTTACAACACTCTGCAACGCAGCTCCGTGGCGCTTAGTGGAGGTACCTGATGGGCTAATTGTCCCCTAGGGGACCTCTGGATTGAAGAGGAATGAATTGCCCAACTTAAAACACGCCACAGGGCGTGTTTGCACAGTATCACCTCAGGCCCCGCCCCCTACCTACACCACTGTGCAAACGCGCCCAGTGGCGCGTTTTAAGTTGGGAGATTAAGTCCCCTTGAATCCTGAGGTCCCCTGGCGGCCAACTAGCCCACCAGGTACCTCCAGTAAGCGCCAGGGAGCTGCGTTGCAGAGAGGTGTAAAAAGGGGCGTGGCCTCATTACACCTCTCTGCAACGCAGCCCCCTGGCGCATACTGGAGGGTCCTGGTGGGCTAGTTGGCCCCCAGGGACCCCAGTATTGAAGGGGAATTTGTTCCCCCTCTGCAAACGCGCCGGGGGCGTGTTTGCAGAGTGATGAAAGGAGGGGGCGTGGCCTCCTCCCGATCCCGTTTTTTTTTCTCCTTTTTAAGAAGGGGGGCTCCCACCCTGCCATAGCAAACAGCAGTGTCCTGGGGGTGGGCACCCCGGGACACTGCAGGAGCCGGCCCTGGGGGGTGGCGGTCCCCAGGGCCACGACAAGGCTCCAGGAGGGGGCCCCCCTCCCACTTAATTTTAAGCCCTGGGGGGTGGTGGTCCCCGGGGCTTGGGGGTTTTTAACGGACCCCCTATTTAAATATTTAGTGCCCCGGGGAGGTAGCGGTCCCCGGGGCTGGGGGGCCCCTCTGGGCCCCCCATTATGATAAACACATTGCCCCCGGGACTTGGCCCCCCAGGGGCTAAATAAAAACGAAGCACAAGATGGCTGCCAACACTTCCTGATTCAGAGTGTTGGCAGTCAATTAGCATTCAGCTCGTGCTCGGGAGGGTTCGGGGAGGGTGCGGGGAGGGTGCGCGGATCCTCCCCAGTCATAGATATCACTAACATTGAACTCTAATTTTCTAAGGAAATACTGAACGGATTTACACCATTTAAGCAAAAGGCACGAGTCTGAACTGAGGACTACCTCTTTGCCAAATTTGGTGTAATTCCGTTCAGCCGTTCGGGCTGTAGCTGCGACAACAGATCCTATGGGAAATTGCATGGGGAAAACACGTTTTGGGACCCCCCTTTTTTCTCGGCCCCTGCTTGACGAATCACCACGAAACTTTCAGGGTAGGAGCGAAGCGGAGCTGGCCAAAAGTGTGGAAAAATTTGCAAAGATTCGTCAATTGGCGCCAACGTTATTCCAAATAGAATGTTGCGGATTTCCTTTGGAAAATAGGTCCTAACTATAACTATCTACTGGCGACCTCCAGTAGATAATATATACACACACATACATATATATTACCTACTGGCAGTCACCAGTAGGTAGGTATAGTTAGGACCATCTTTCTATTCAAAAAGCGTTTTTCTTTGCCAATATTTTTGGCGCTGTTTGATGAATCTTCGTGAAATTTTTCAAATTAATGGTTCACCCAGGTCAGCTCCTTTCTTAAAAGTTTTGGTGTGATTTATCAAGTGGGGACTAAGGCAAAAGGGGGGTTCCAATAGGTGTTTTCCCCATGTTAATTCCCACAGGAACTTTAGACACGGCTATAGCCCGAACTGCTGAACAGAATTACACCAAATTTGGCAAAAAGGTAGCTCTTGGTTCTGAAAGCGTCCTTTTTTTAAATGGTGTAAATCCGTAAAAAATACAAATATCGATATCTGAGGGCCGAGGAGGATTCAGGACTCCTCCCATGCACGAGCTTCATTCTGATTGGCTGCCAACACTAAAAATTCAGAATGTGTTGGCAGACAGTTTGTGACTCGGTAACCGAGTTACAAGTAAGAAGTGAAAGAAATGTTTTAAATGAAGGAAAGGGGGCAGGATAGAAACACTCTCACCCCCTATGTCTGGTCAGGGGGTGCCACAGGGTCACACAGGGTCCCCCAGGGCCAAAAAAAGCATTTTTTTAAAAAGAATTTCAGAGGAAGTTGCGCTGGGTGCACGAAGCCCACTGAGAAAGAAAAAACAAAGAACAATCTCCCGTGCTTCGTTTTAATGAGCCCCCGGGTAGGCCAGGTCCCGGGGTTATGTGACAATATTTATGCGGTGGCCCTTCTGAGGCCCCGCAGCCCCAGGGACTTCCACCTCCCTGGGGCTTTATTTATATATGCGGTGGTAGGGGGGCCCGAGACCCCCTTGCAGCCCCGGGGACTACCACCTCCATGTTAGCAGCGCCCCTTGTCCAAAAGCAATGCCGGCTCCCACAGGAGGCGGGGAGCCGGCTGGGACAGCGGGGGCATTGGGGCTCCCTCCGTGGTCCCCAATGTTAGGACAAGTCCAGGGCATGGGGTTCCTGGGGCCAGTAGTGGCTCAGTGAAGGGAGGCCACGTGGCCCCCGCCCATATTTTTGTATTTTAAAACAGAGGCAAAGCTCTGTGGGATGGGATCCCCAGGGCCAATAATGGCATCAGGAGGGGGGCCATGCAGTCCCCTAATTTAATATAATATATATAATTTTTTTTAATAGATTGCATGCCCCAGGGAATGGGGTCCCCGGGGCGATTTTTGAATAATGGAAGTGGGGTATTTTTTTTTCTTTGAATTTGGAATCGGGACACCGACGTGGCTCTCAGTACAGCCCCCCACGTAATGTCACGTCGGATTCGCAGTTCCTCAGATAAATAATTTAGTAGTATATAATTTAGATGGTAGTGTTGCATTTGTGAAGTTGTTTTAAAAAGGTAGTGTGATTGAAGTTAATGAGAAGATAAAAAATTGATGGAGTTAGTAAAAATATATAAAATTAAAATGAAAACTTGTAAAGTGGATTGTGTTGTAGTACTTTGAACTCATACCTTTGCAAATCTGCGATGGGTGCGCGAATCCACAAAAAAAAAAAAAAAAAGAGTATGTATATATTAAAAACATATAGATTCACTATTATGTTTTTATTATGAGATTTTTGTTGCTACATGTAAGTGTGGATGCAGAGCTTTAGGTTGTTGAGAAAGACTTGATTTGCGAAGTGTACATCATCACTTCTGTAGATGTCTGTAGATGTCTTCCATATCAAAACATATATTGTTGTTATAGATGGAGCCCATCATATGGTGTCTGAAGTAAGTAGAAACCCCTTTATTGACATTCTTCCTAGCTTTCTCAATCTGTGGACAGAATTGATTTGACCACTTCCATTTTTGTCTTTGGCATATATTAGAGTATACAAAGACAGTTTGAGGGAAAAGTAACATGAATTGTTCAAAGGTATCCTTCACTAGCATTTGCATACCATCCCCAGTCAATGTGCCTAGGTCATTGCCACCACAGTGCACAATCATGAGTTCAGGGGGTTGGAGATGCAAAAAAGGTTTTAATAAAAGGCATCAATTGGTGCCATTTTAATCCTCTCTGTGCAATCAATTTAATTTCCACATTTTTTAAAGCTAGGTCTTTGTCGATACCTCTGCATTCAGCATACCTTTTGCACCAGAAAACATAGCTGTGTCCAACAATCCATACTGTAAGCATCTTGAAGGGATGTCTGGAAGTAATGAAAAGATGTATGTAGCTGAGGTAGTCAGTTGGTAGAATGAGAGGTAGCTAAAATGGTGGTCAAGATGATGTTTTTTAAAAAGTAGATAAATGAGTGGCTGCTTCTGAGCATTGTACAGTAAAAAATGGGTTGCATGTTATTTTGTTTCAAAAGCATGTTTCTTAGTGGTTATTTAAAAATGTTTGAAAGGTACAGTAGATAGGACAAGGTTATAATTTGCAAAAGTCAACCACACCTTCTGTTTGCATTTGTAACCTTGTGTGCTGAAATTGTAAATATGGTGAACTTGTGACCTGCCTGTTCAGTTGAATGTTGCAAAAACTGTTACTATGGACACCAGGATAAAGCAGTATGGGGGAAGGGTTGAATCTTTAAAATATGGAACTGAAATTTATATATAAGTAATATGTTATTAAAGTAAGATTTCCCAAGTCAGTATTGTGTTTAGAAGTGGTGTGTTCTTCAAAAATAGTCCTATTATAATTAGTAATATATTTTTTAACCCCTTCGATGCTCATGATGGAATGGTTCCTTCATGAGCATCGGTGCTCCTTCTGTGCTCATGACGGAACCATTCCGTCATGAGGACAGGGGCGCGAAATCCCTTTGATGCAGACAGCAGAGGGATTTCTATTTCTCCCGTGATCTTCCAAGGCCCCCCCGCCGTTTCTATGAATTGATGATCAGCGTGCACGTCGCGCTGACGTCATTTCACAGAAACTGAAACGAGCCTTTAGGCTAATTTCAGTTTCACTTTCTACGTGCTCAGTTGAGCATGGAGAAAGACGGGTGTGGTATCATTGGAAAGGGGAGAATCTCCCCTTTCCAATGGTACCCCTCCCCAGGGAAACCATGCTTGGGGATCGCCAAGCAGGGATCCACCCACTAGACACCAGGGAGGGGGAGCGCTCCCTTGGGCAAGGGCCTTCGCTCCCCCATAACGAAATGGGTATAACTCAGTCTTTCTGCCACCCCTGGGGGGCAGTAGCCCCCAATCTGCCCCCCAGGGGGGGTAGAAAGCTCACTAAATGCCAAGGGTTTTTTTTGGTGCATTTTTTCCTAGGGTGGGGCTGCCTGAAACAGGCACACCAATGCCCCCACCCCCGCCACCATTACAGCCTTTCTGCCCCCCCTGGAGGAATATGGGGGCAGTAGCCCCCAATCTGCCCCCCAGGGAGGACAGAAAGCCCACTAAACACCAGGGATTTTTTTTTGCCCAATTTTTTTTAGGGTGGGGGCTGGCCGAAATGGGCATGCCAATGCTCCCACCCCCGCCACATTACAGCCTTTCTGACCCCTGGGGGGCAGATGGGGCAGTAAGCCCACTTGATGCCAGGGTTTTTTTTTGCACAATTTTTTTTAGGGTGGGGGCTTCCCAAAATGCGCATTTCAATGCCCCCACCCCCCTGCCACCATTACAGCCTTTCTGCCCCCTGGGGTGCAGATGGGGCATTTGCCCCTAATCTGCCCCTTTGGGGGGGCAGAAAGCCCACTTGACGCCAGGGATTTTGTTTTGCGCAATTATTTTAGGGTAGGGCTGCCTGAAACAGGCATGCCAATATCCACACCCCACCACCATTAAAGACTTTCTGCCCCCCCTGGGGGGCATATGGTGGTTGTAGCCCCAATCTGCCCCCCCCAGGGGTGCAGAAAGCCCACTAAATGCCAGGGATTTGTTTGTTTTATTCGTGTAGGGGTAGAGGCTGCCCAAAATAGGCATGCCAATACCCCCAACCCACCCCAGAGAAATTTCAGTCTTTCTGCCCCCGGGAGGGCAGATGGGGGCAGTGGCCCCTGATCTGCCCCCTGGGGGGCCAGAAAGCCGACTAGGCGCCAGCGATTACCCAGGCTTTTTTATGCGTAGGGGCTGCCCAAAATGGTCATACCAAGTCCCTATTCCACAAACAATAGCCACAGTCTTTCTGCCCCCCTTGGGGGCATATCAGGGCGAACCACCCTCCCCCGATTCCTCCAGGGCAGCAGAAACTCCACTAAGCCCTGACTTTTTCTTAGCAATGTGCCTACCTGTGGATTTTGGGCCCTAGCGCAGCTGGCACTTAGGGAAACCTAGCAAACCTGTAATTTTCTTAAAACTAGACACCAAGGGGAATCCAGGATGGGGTGACTTGTCTGGCTCCCACCAGATTCTGCTACCCAGAATCCCTTGCAAACCTCAAACTTTGTAAAAAAACACATTTTCCTCAAAATTCTGTTGTGGGAAAGTTCTGGAATATGCGTGAATCCACACATTTCATTCTACACAGAATTCCCCCAGGAGTCCCGATAAAAATGGTGCCTCAATTGTGTGGGAGGCCCAAGTACCCGCGACAGGCAAGGGCCCAAAACGTATTGAGGTGAAATCAAAATTACCTATCAAAACACAACCTGGTTTTGCAAGGGGAGACACCTGGGGTTTGGCCCTGTGCTCGGCGGTCAGCTAAGGAAACCTACCAAACAAACACATTTCTGAACACTAGACACCTGGGGGATTCCATGGAGGTATGGCTTGCGTGGATCCCTCAACGTTTCCTTATTCAGAATCCCCTGCAAACCTCAATTTTAGCTGAAAAAACACCTTTTCACACATTTTTGGGTGGGAAAGTTGTGGCTTCACCGGGCTGACACAAACTTCCCACCACCCAGCGTTCCCCTAGGTCTCCCAATAAAAATGGTGCCTCACTCGTGTGGGAGGCCCAAGTACCCGCGACAAGCAAGGGCCCAAAATGTATTGAGGCGACATCAAATTTGCCTATCACCAAACAACCTGGTTTTGCAAGGGGGTCACCTGGGTTTTTGGCTCGTGCTCGGAGGCCATCTAGGGAAACCTACCAAACCCACACATTTCTGAAAACTAGACAACCGGGGGATTCCAGGGAGGCATGTCTTGCATGGATCCCCCAACGTTTCCTTACCCAGAATCCCCTGCAAACCTCAATTTTAGCTGAAAATTTTTCTTTTTTAACTCATTTTTGTGTGGAAAAGTTGTGGCATCACCGGGCTGACACAAATTTCCTACCACCCAGCATTCCCTCAAGACTTCCAATAAAAATGGTGCCTCACTCGTGTAGGAGCACAAAAACCCAGATAGGTAATTTTGATGTTGCCTCAATACATTTTGGACCCTTGCCTGTCGCCGGTACAAGTGAGGCACCATTTTTATTGGGAGACCCGGGGGAACGCTGAGTGGTAGGAAATTTTTGTCAGCCCGGTGATGCCACAATTTTCCCACACAAAAACGTGTGGAAAAAGTAATTTTTTCAGCTAAAATTTAGGTTTGCAGGGGATTCTGGGTAAGGAAACATTGGGGGATCCACGCAAGCCATACCTCCATGGAATCCCACGTGTGTCTAGTTTTAAGAAATGTGTGGGTTTGGTAGGTTTCCCTTGATGGCCGCCAAGCATGGGGCCAAAAACCCAGGTGACCCCCCTTGCGAAACCAGGTTGTTTTGAGATAGGCAATTTTGACGTTGCCTCAATACGTTTTGGGCCCTTGTCTGCCGTGTGTACTTTGGCCTCCCACACAAGTGAGGCACCATTTATATGGGGAGACCTGGGGGAACGCTGAGTGGTAAGAAATTTGTGTCAGCCTGGTGATGCCACAACTTTCCCACACAAAAATGTGTGGAAAAAGTGATTTTTTTAGATAAATTTGAGGCTTGCAGTGGATTTTGGGTAAGGAAACGTTGAGGGATCCACGCATGCCATACCTCCCTGGAATCCCCAGAGTGTCTAGTTTTCAGAAATGTGTGTTTTTGGTAGCTTTCCCTAGATGGCTGTCAAGCACGGGGCCAAAAACCCAGGTAACCCCCCTTGCAAAACCAGGTCTTTGTGAGATAGGCAATTTGATGTCGCCTCAATACGTTTTGGACCCTTGTCTTCCACATGTACTTGGGCCTCGCACAAGAGTGAGGCACCTTTTTTATTGGGAGACCTGGGGGAACACTGGTTGGTAGGAAATTTGTGTCAGCCCGGTGATGCCACAACTTTCCCACACAAAAATGTGTGGCAAAAGTAATATTTTCAGCTAAATTTGGGGTTTGCAGGGGGTTCTAGGTAAGGAAACAGTGGGGGATCCACGCAAGCCATTCCTCCCTGGAATCCCCCAGGTGTCTAGTTTTCAGAAATGTGTGGTTTGGTAGGTTTCCCTTGATGGGCGCTGAGCAAGGGGCCAAAAACCCAGGTGACCCCCTTGTGAAAACCAGGTCTTTGTGAGATAGGCAATTTTGATGTTGCCTCAATACGTTTTAGGCCCTTGCCTGTCGCAAGTACTTGGGTCTCCAACATGAGTGAGGCACCATTTTTATTGGGAGACCTGGGGGAATGCTGGGTGGTAGGATATTTGTGTCAGCCCAATGATGCCACAACTTTCCCACACAAAAATGTGTGGAAAAAGTAATATTTTCAGTTAAATTTGGGGTTTGCAGGGGGTTCTAGGTAAGGAAACGTTGGGGGATCCACACAAGCCATACCTCCCTGGAATCCCCCAGATGTCTAGTTTTCAAAAATATGTGGGTTTGGTATGTTTACCTAGATGGCCGCCAAGCACAGGGCCAAAAACCCAGGTGAACCCTCTTGCGAAACCAAGTAGTTTTGAGATAGGCAATTTTGATGTTGCCTCAATACGTTTTGGACCCTTGTCTTCCGCATGTACTTGGGCCTCCCACACGAGTGAGGCACCATTTATATGGGGAGACCTGGGGGAACGCTGAGTGGTAGGAAATTTGTTTCAGCCTGGTGATGCCACAACTTTCCCACACAAAAAAGTGTGAAAAAAGTGATTTTTGCAGCTAAATTTGAGGCTTGCAGTGGATTTTGGGTAATGAAACGTTGGGGGATCCACGCATGCCATACCTCCCTGGAATCCCAAGAGTGTCTAGTTTTCAGAAATGTATGTTTTTGGTAGCTTTCCCTAGATGGCTGTCAAGCACGGGGCCAAAAACCCAGGTAACCCCCCTTGCAAAACCAGGTCTTTGTGTGATAGGCAATTTTGATGTTGCCTCAATACGTTTTAGGCCCCTGCCTGTCGCAAGTACTTGGGTCTCCAACATGAGTGAGGCACCATTTTTATTGGGAGACCCGGGGGAATGCTGGGTGGTAGGATATTTGTGTCAGCCCAATGATGCCACAACTTTCCCACACAAAAATGTGTGGAAAAAGTAATATTTTCAGTTAAATTTGGGGTTTGCAGGAGGTTCTAGGTAAGGAAACGTTGGGGGATCCACACAAGCCATACCTCCCTGGAATCCCCCAGGTGTCTAGTTTTCAAAAATATGTGGGTTTGGTAGGTTTACCTAGATGGCCGCCAAGCACAGGGCCAAAAACCCAGGTGAACCCTCTTGCGAAACCAGGTCGTTTTGAGATAGGCAATTTTGATGTCGCCTCAATACGTTTTGGACCCTTATCTTCCGCATGTACTTGGGCCTCGCACAAGAGTGAGGCACCTTTTTTATTGGGAGACCTGGGGGAACACTGGTTGGTAGGAAATTTGTGTCAGCCCGGTGATGCCAAAACTTTCCCAAACAAAAATGTGTGGAAAAAGTAATATTTTCAGCTAAATTTGGGGTTTGCAGGGGGTTCTAGGTAAGGAAACGGTGGCTGATCCACACAAGCCATACCTCCCTGGAATCCCCCAGTTGTCTAGTTTTCAGAAATGTGTGTGTTTGGTAGGTTTCCCTTGATGGCCGCCGAGCAAGGGGCCAAAAACTTAGGTGACCCCCCTTGCGAAAACAGGTTGTTTTGAGATAGGCAATTTTTATGTTGTCTCAATACGTTTTGGGCCCTTGTCTGCCGTGTGTACTTTGGCCTCCCACAGGAGTGAGGCACCATTTGTATCGAGATACCCGGGGGAACACTGAGTGGTAGGATATTTGTGTTAGCCAGGTGATGCCACAACTTTCCCACTCAAAAATGTGGAGAAAAAGTGATTTTTCCATCTAAATTTGAGGATTGCATTGGATTCTGGGTAAGGAAACCTTGGGGGATCCATGCAAGCTATAGCTCCCTGGAATCCCCTGGGTTTCTAGTTTTCAAAAATGTATAGGTTTGCAAGGTTTCCCTAGGTGCCGGCAGAGCTAGGGTTAAAAAACTACAGCTAGGCACTTTGCCCAAAAAGGGTCATTTTTCTCTGTGAAATTGAGGTGTGTCCACGTTGCGTTTTGCGCCGTTTCCTGTCGCGGGCATTCGGCCTACCTACACAAGTGAGGTGCCATTTTTCTCGGAAGACTTTGTGGAACATGGGGTGGGTTGAAATTTGTGGATCAACACAGATTCCAGAACTTTCCACCACAGAAATGTGAGGAAAATTTGTTTTTTTGAACAATTTTTTAGGTTTGCAAGGGATTCTGGGTAACAGAACCTGGTGGGAGCCAGTCAAGTCATGCCTTCCTGGCTTTCCCTGGGTGTCTAGTTTTAAAAAATGCATAGGTTTGCTAGGTTTCCCTTGGTGCCGGCAGAGGTAGGGTTAAAAAACTACAGCTAGGCACTTTGCAAAAAAAGGGTAATTTTTCATTGCGAAAATGTGGTGTGTTCACTTTGTGTTTTGAGACGTTTCCTGTCGTGGGCACTATGCCTACCAACACAAGTGAGGTACCATTTTTATCAAGAGAGTTAGGGTAATTCAGATCTGTAAAGCAACTGTTATTACCTATCGACTTTTGATGCATTTCTGCCTTCCAAATGAAAGACAATGTGTAAAAAAGAAGTAATTTTGAAAAATGATCGATAATTCCCATGCTAGTATGAGTATTCCCAATTTCGGAAATGTGCAAATATCTACTGTTTTCTAAACTCTATATTTACTTTCCATTTCAGAAATACATAGGTGTCTTTCATACCAATTTTTCAATGAATACATTTTCCCAGAATAATTGCTTTATACCCGGTACATAATAAAAAAACATTGCAAGTCGCTGCTCAGTTTTTGGCTCTGGGTTCGTCAGGTTCTTTGTGAACCTACAAGTCCTATATATCCCCACAACCAGTAAGGTCCAGCGGATGTAACAGTATATTGCTTTTAAAGAGCTGTCATAATTAAAAGAATTTACAGGTGAAAACGTTGACACAAAAGACTGTTTTTTTCAACTAATTTTCAATTCTTCCTATATTTAACTGTTAGTTTCTATAAAGAAACCTTGAAGGATCTATACAAATGGCCCTTTGCAGAATTCAAAATGTGTCTACTTTTCCAAAATGTATAGCTTTCCAGGATCCATTATTGCTTTCATACCCATGTCTACCATTAACTGGAAGGAGGTTGAAAGCACAAAAATAGCAAAAATAGGCTATGTCCCAGAAAAATGCCAAAACGGTGTAAAAAATGTTGGTTTTCTGACAAAAGTCTGTCATTGCCTAAAAGCTGGTAAAATTGTAATTTCAGCTCCACAAACCCTTTTTTGATACCATTTGTAGGGGAAAACCCAGACACTTTCATTTTCAGCACGTTTTTCCAATGTTTCCCCAAAAAACCTAAATTTAGCTGTATTTTGGCTAATTTGTGGGTCCCCTCCAGGGGAATCCACAAACTGTGGGTACCTTTAGAATCCCCAGGATGTTGAAAAAAGGATGCAAATTTTGCGTGGATACCTCATGTGGTCAAAAAGTTACAGGGGCCTAAGCACAAACTACCCCAAATAGCCAAAATAAGGCTTAGTACGGGGAAGGGGGAAAGGCCTAGCAGCAAAGGGATTAACTACCGTGTTCACGGCTCCATCGCAATGGTACACAGTGGAGTCGCGACTCTAGAAAATTCCAGAATCAGTTTGGGGACTTTTAGAAGTCAGTTGTCAAGGGATAATATGTCTAACTGTTAGAAATGTGTTTTACAGTTTGAAATAATGTAGGAAGCAATGTGATGTGTTACTTACATTTATTTCTGTTGAGAAGGAGAGGGAAAGTTTGCCATTACTGGTTTTAGCTTGTTGAGAGTGGTGCATTACATTAATTGCGTGCATAAGAAAATCTTTTATGAGTTTCTGATATTTCATATTCTACAAATCAATTTGGAAGGTGAGTTATATATTTGTGAGGTGTATTATGTATTAGCTTTAGTTTTTAAACTTTAAAAATTATTCAAGAACTGTGATGTTTGAAATATATTATTGAATGTAGAGATGTGTATTGTAGCTTGTTTTATTGTACTGAAATGATGCTTGAAATAGATTCTGTATAGTAACGTGTATATTGAAAGATGGATTAGTGATTATGGTAGTTTGTTTTAGTGTGTAGAAATGTACATTTGAAGAATAGGACATCATTTTAGGTGTCACTTTCAAATTGGAATTGCAGTCTGTCAAGATTTAAGTGTGCACAGACTTGTGTCTGGAGTATGTCTCTACTTGTACATCTATTTGCATATGTCTTACACATTTGAAGGTGCATGATGTATAGCAAAGTCGTGTTGTTGCTTTTTATGTGGTAGGCTCAAGACTGTGAGTAGTAGCAGAATGGTAAAGATGCAGCACGAAAGTGTGGTTTAATAGATGTAGACATAAGGTATTAGTGATTAGTCTACTTTTATATGTCTCTAGAAAAAAGGTACAGTTGAAACGTACCGCTTAATTTTTGGTGTTTGCTTGAAATTAGAAGTTTGTTTTGTGTTGTTTTTAAGGTGTGCATAGTGTTGTGATAGAAGAAAGTCTGTACTAGGAGATATATTCTGATATGTGTTATGTATCTGAAGATGCTAGAAGTATAAAACACATGAATCAATCTATTTGTAAATTTCTTTTATGTATGATGGTGCTAGAAAAAGGTACAGACATAGGCATGTATGCTTTCAGGAATATGGTGAGACTTATAGCACAGACATGTGAAGGGCTTTGTATTAGGCTAGGTGTAACATTATAAGTGGTTGTAGAATGGTAAAGCAGCAGCAAAAAAGTCAGGTTTGAGATATGTTTGTAGAGGTATTATTTATTAGAGTAATTTGCATGAGTAAATGTAAAGTGCAGTCTGTCAAGTTTTAAGTTTAAGGTCTGCATGGTCTTGTGATTGCTGTATGTCTGTACTTGCACATGTGTTCTCATGTCTGCTAACCAAGTGAAGATAAAGGTATACATCTATTTGTATATTTAGATATAAAGATGATTTGAAAAGGTAGAGACATATGCATGCATGCTTTTAACAATATGGAGAGACTTACAATTGAGTCATGTAGTAATAGACTGCTGTTTTATATTTGGCTAGGTCCAACACCCATGCACTCAAAAAAACACCCATGCACTACCCAAACAGTCTTCTAATCATCCAGGCACTACCTATGTACTGCTGCAATTACCCAGACACTACCCTTGCACTCATGCAATCACCCAGGCACTACTTATGCACTCATGCAATCACCCACGTATAACCCATGCACTCCTTCAATCACCCAGCCACTACCCATGCACTTATATAAATACCCAGGCACTACCATTGCACTCCTCCAATCATGCAGGCACTACCCTTGTACCTATGTAATCCCTCAGCCAGTACTCATACACTTATAAAATCACCAAGGCACTACCTTTGCACTCATCAAATCACTCACGCACTACCTTAGTACTCCTGCAATCACAGAGGCAGTACCCAGGCACTTGTAAAATCACCCAGTCACTTTGTATGTACTTCTCTAATCCCCCAGATATTACCCCTGCAGTCATGCAATCACTCAGGCATTACCTATGTACTCCTTTAATCCCCAGATTTTACTCCTGTACTCATGCAATCACCAATGCATTAGCTATACACTGCTTTAATTACCCAGGCACTACCCTTGCACCATTTCAATCATGCAGGCACTACCCTTGTACTTATGTAATCACTCAGCCAGTACTCATGCACTTATAAAATCACCCAGGTACTACCTTTGCACTCCTTCAATCACGCAGGCACTATCTCAGTACTCCTGCAATCACCCAGGGAGTACCAATGCACTTATAAAATCACCCAGTCACTTCCTATGTACTCATGTAATCCCCCCAGATACTACCCCTGCAGTCATGCAATCAACCAGGCATTACCCATGTACTCCTTTAATCCCCCAGACATTACCCTTGTACTCATGCAATCACCAATGCATTAGCTATACACTGCTTCAATCACCCAGGCACTACCCTTGCTCTCTTTCAATCATGCAGGCACTACCCTTGTACTTATGTAATCACTCAGCCAGTACTCATGTACTTATAAAATCACCCAGGCACTACCTTTGCACTCCTCCAATCACTCAGGCACTACTTCAGTACTCCTGCGATCAACCAGGCAGAACCCATGCACTTATAAATTCACCTAGTCACTTTGTATGTACTCCTGTATTCCCCCAGATATTACTCCTGCAGACATGCAATCACCCAGGCATTACCTATGTACTCCTTTAATTCTCCAGACGTTACCCCTGTACTCCTGCAATCACTAATGCATTATCTATACACTGCTTCAATCACCCAGGCACTACCCTTGCACTCTTCCAATCACCCTGTCAGTATCTATGCACTCCTCCAATCAGTCAGCCAGTACCCATGCTCTTATCCAATCAGTCAGGTACTACCCTAGCACTCCTCCAATCACCTAGGCACTACCCTTGTTTTCATTCAATCACCCAGGCACTACCACTGCAGTAAGGCAATCACTTAGGTACTACTCCTGCAGTAATGCAATCACCAAGGCATTATCCCTTCAATCATGCAATCAGATATGTATTACCAAAGAACTTCTTCAATCATCCAGGCACTACACTTACAGTTATATAATGACCCAGGCACTACCTTTGAACTCTTCAAATCACCCAGGCACTACCCCTGTACTCTTCCAATCACCCAACCAGTACCAATTCACATATAAAATCACCCAGGCACTACCTGTGCACTCCTCCCATCACCCAGGTACTACCACTACACTCATGCAACCACCCAAACAATTCTCTACACTTAGGCAATCACCCAGACATTACTCATGCACTCCTATAATCACCCACATATTACCTCTGCACTCATGCAATCACCTAGGCATTACTCAAGCACTCCTTCAATCACTGAGCAATTGCCCATACACTTATATAATGACCCTGGTACTACCCTTGCACTCCTCCAATCACCCAGCGACTATTTCTGTACTTATGTAATTAGCCAGGCAGTACCTATACACTTATAATATCACCCAGACACTAATTATGTACTTCCCTGCAGTTATGAAATCACACAGTCTCTACCTATGCACTCATGTAATAACCCAGGCACTGCCCTTGCAGTCGTAGACTCACCCAGGCCCGACTGTTGCACTCATCTATTCCCCTAAGCACTATTCAATGACTCATCTGTGCCTTCAGGTGCTATTCATACACTTATCCATTCACTCAACCTCTATGTGTGCACTCATGCAATTAGCCAGTCACTATCCATCCTCTCCTTCAATTACCCAGCGACTACCCTTGCACTCATACAGTCACCCAAGCACTACCCATGGAGTTATGCAATCACTCTGGCAGATCTATTACATGTCTCAGTTGTGGGTTTCACTATAGTCCTGAAATATTATAAATATATTTATTGTTGATATGATGATGATTTGAAAATGTAGAGACATATGTACGCATGCTTTTAACAATACGGAGAGACTTACGGTTGAGTCATGTAATAGTCTGCTGCTTTATATTTGGCTAGGCCCAACACTCATGCAGTTATAAAAACACCCAAGTTCTACCCATGCAGTCTTCCAATGATCCAGGCACTATATATGCACTGCTGTAATCACCCAGTCAGTACCCCTGCACTCATGCAATCACCCAGGCACTACCTATGAACTCATGTTTTAAACATAGTACCATTAGGATATGGAACGCTCTTCCGCTTTCTCTTAGGAAGATTACATCCCTGCGTGAATTCAGGAAACACCTTAAGATGTAGCTTTTTAAAAACTAATGTCTCTCTCACAGTATGTGGACCGCAAGCTCCTAGACACCTGTGGGTAGTAGTGCGCTATACAAATTGGTATAACATAATATAACCCAGGTACTACACATGACCTCTTTCAATCAACTAGCCTCTACCCATGCACTTATATAATCTCTCAGGTACTATCCTTGTACTCCTTCAATCACATAGGCAGTACCCTTGTACTTATGTAATCACTCAGATAGTACTCATTCACTTATAAAGTCACCGAGGAACAGCCTTTGCGCTCCTCCAATCACTCAGCCACTATCTCAGTACTCCTGCCATCACTCAGGCAGTACCAATGTACTTATAAAACCACCAAGGCACTTCCTATGTACTCCTGCAATCCCCCAGATGTTACCCCTGCAGTCATGCAATCACTCAGGCATTACCTATTTACTCCTTTAATCTCCCAGACGTTACCCCTGTACTCATGCAATCACCAATGCATTAGCTATACACTGCTTTAATCACCTAGGCACTACCCTTGCATTCCTCCAATCACCCAGGCACTACCTTTACACTCATACAACTACCTAAACATTACCCTTGCACTCATGAAATCACCAAGGCATTACTCAAGCACACCTCTAATCACTCACACATTATGTCTGCACTCACTAAGGCATTACCCAAGCACCCCTTCAATCCTGGAGCCATTACCCATACACTTATATAATGAGCCAGGCACTACCCTTTCAGTTCTTTGATCACCCTGTACTCATGCACTTATCCAGGCAATACCCATACACTTAAAAAACCACCCAGACACTATTTATGTACTACCCCTGAAGTCAATCAATCATGCACGCTCTACCTATGCACTCATGTAATAACCCAGGCACTACCCTTGCAGTTGTAGAATCACCCAGGCCCTTCTGTTGCAGTCATCTATTCACCTAGGCACTACTCAATGACTCTTGTATGCCTTCAGGCACTATTCATACACTTATCCATGCACTCAACCTCTATGTGTGCACTCATGCAATTAGTCAGTTACTATCCATCCTCTCCTCCAATAACCCACTGACAACCCTTGCACTCATACAATCACCCAAGCATTACCCATGGAGTTATGCAACCCCTCAGGCAGATCTATCACATATCTCAGTTGTAGGTGTACAATATTCCTGGGGTACAGAAAGAAAAGTGTATAAAGAAGTAATAGAGATGCAGAAAGGGGAAAGTGGGGGGAGAAAGAGGCAAGAGGGATACATAAAGAAACAAGAGAGGTGCAGAAAGAAACAAAAGAAGTGCAAAAAAAGGAACAGAGGTGTAACAGATACAAGAGGGGTGCTGAAATTGGGAAGAGGGGTGTGAAAGATGCACAAGGGGTGAAAGAAAAGCAAGAGGGGTGCAGAAAAAAGCAAGAGAGGTACAGAAAGAAACAAAAGAAGTACAGAAAGAAGGAACAGAGGAGGAGAAAGAGGCAAGAGGGGTACAGAAAAAACAAAAGAAGCACACCAAAAAGCAACAGAGGTCCACAAAGAGGCAAGAGAAGTACAGAAAGAGGGAAGGGAGGTGCAGAAAGAGGCACAATGTGCGCAGAAAGAGGCAAGAGAGGTACAGAAAGAAGTAAGAGAAGTGCATATAAAAGCAACAGTGATGCAGAAAGGGGAAAATGGGGTGGAGAAAGAGGCAAGAGGGATACAGAAATAAACCAGCGGCAGACTGTACTTCACAGGAGGTATGAGCTGAAACGTGTCAGGCACAGCACTGGTTCAGGCTGGTTCGCCATCGACTGGCTCCATTGTTCAACCCCTGCGCCGGATTTTCATGTTGTGCTGCTTTCGAGAGGGTGGACACCGCCTTCCCTGCCAAGAAGTTGGGCCCCACAGAAATATGCTGAACTACTCCTGGTGTAATTTTCATACACAGAGATACATTTAGCAGCGTCTGCACGTTCCAAACAGCAACGTGGAGCGCTACTTATCCTAATCCAGAGTGTCGAAGCTCTTTGCAGCACATGGACACATTATACATTGGAAATATATTTGTGTAAATTAATGTAAAGGATGTGTTGCAAAAGAGAGTGAAGGTTAAAAGTTGTAGGAGTCCCATGTCCTTTACAGCTCACTGTGCTATATTAGAAGGATTACAATTTATGAACTGCAAGTAACAAAATGATCTCCATGTTAAAAGCAGTAACCCGCTCACCCATCTACATAAAGTAAGAGAGAAGGAGAGAGAGCGCGAGAGGAGCGAGGGGCATACTCCTTACCTGGCATACGACGGGAGCGCTGGACTACGGCTCCCAGGTTTCTTGGAGACTCCGCCCCCACCCACAGGCACTTCCGCGCCCGGAGGCGCTAAAACAGACGGCTCCCTCCGCGTCGCGGGACGCGCGCGGGCGGCGCCGGGCTGAGCCTGGGCAGAGGGCGGGCCCTCTGTGGCCCTCAGAGGCCTGAGGAGACTGGACTGGGCCAGGTACTTTATATGTCCCTAATTGCCCCAACCGCGCCTCTGAGCTCGTAAGCTATTTAATATCTGTGTATGAGTAGTGTTTTTGTTCTCTCTTTCCTTTTAATTTGTTTGCGAGTGCGTTGAGTATAGGGTACCTGTGGAAGTTATATTGTATTATTCTACATAATGGTGAAATCGAAAACAGATAAAGTGATGGTAGGTCCTGCTACTTTAGATAACTTCTTGGTAAGGAAAGTAACCCAGATTAATAAAGACAGACGTGTATTTTTGGGGAAAGATACTGTGATAGACGAAATATCATCAGAAAATTTCCCTATTAGTCAGACCCAAGACTGTGAAATTAATACGAGTGATGTTAACTCTACTGATCGCCCAGTCCCCATTTCCGTAGATGTGGAGGTTTATTCTGATTCCCGGGCTTTATTGAGTCCAGTCAGTGGAGACACTGGAGTGTTGAATGAGATCGAACCTGAAATCAGGCATTTGAGATCCTGCAGAACGCGGTCTCAAAGGGAGAATGGGAAATATAATAATTTGAAGTCTAAGTCAAAAAAAAAGGTTGGTAAGGCTACTAGTAGCCCTGCTATAACAACCCCTTTTGTATTTACGGCCACTAACGGTAATGTCAGTGGTAATGTCAATGGTAATGGGAATGGTAATGGAGCAAACTTAAACTCGGATCTGCTTGCTTCACTTATAAAAAATTTAGAGACTTCTCTTACTGCAAAAATAGAGGAGCTAATTAAACCATTGTCCACTAAAATTGACAACCTAGTTAAGGAAGTGACAAGGCTGGGTGGTTTGTTATTGTCTCAGGAAATTAGAACTCCTAGTGGAAATGTACATTTTGGCGGCAAAGGGAGAGATATCGCTGAATCTAATGATTCACAAAATAAAGGGAGGGGGGACTCCATTGCTGCAGCTGTGACAGGACCTATAAAATCTACTCGACTGGACATTCCAGTGGTAACCACTCTGCTGCACCAATCATCCATAAACCCTCATAGCAGTATATCTCCCAGACCCTTGAGGCATAACCGCTATCTTAATTTACCACCAGATTGTGCCCCGTATGTGGCCGTATTGAATAATGTGCCTCCCTGCGGCACCCACCCTGCATCTTCTCATGATGAATCTCATATCTCTCTGAAAAACAAGACAGTGGCTTGGCTTAACAAAAATTGTGGTTTTCCGACCTCATACTCTGATCAGATATTAACAGTAAGGCGTGTAAACTGGGTGGGTCCGTCCAAAAAGTCTGGGTCGGGGGATTGCATAGTTGTACATTTTAAATATCCCCAGCATGTGGCAACTGTTCTTCTGAGAGCCTCCACACTTGTATATAATATGAACAGTATTTGCGTACGCCCTCTGGGATACTTTTATGCGCACCTGTGTAAACCACCATCGCAACAGAGCTTAACCAGGCGGGGGCCCGAACCTTATACACCCGTGCAAGAGCCCCAACAACTTCATAACATCATTAATTCCTGTGGCTTAGGTGGTCCCATTGGTACCCATAATAGGGGCGCCAGTACAGGACACTCTCAATATGGGTCGAATTTAAACCTACAGAACAGGTATGAGGTGTTATCTGGACTTGAGTTGTGTGATTGACAGGGAGCACCTGCAGGTCAGGATACTAGGGCTACAGGTGAATCTATAAACTCAGATAACCAGGTGGCTAAAACGCCAGGATGCTTTGTTGTCTCCTGGAATATTGCGGGTCTTGCCGCCAAAATGGCTGATGAAAACTGGGTGACCTTCATTAAGCAATTCTCGATTGTCTGTCTACAAGAGACTTGGGAACTGGGTTGTAACCTCTTCTTAGAAGGGTATAAGGCCTTCTTTGTGCCAGCCTTGCCATCTTTGCGGGGCAGGCCCAAGGGGGGCCTCGTAATTTTCGTTTCCATATTAATATCTTGTGAAATTCGAAGAATTGAAGCTCACCATACAGGTGTAATGGGCCTAATTCTAAAAGGAGGTAATGTCTCTGCTGGCTTGGTGAACTTTTATAATGCTGTTTATGATAGTACTGGCAGGAATCATATTTATTTTTTAAATTCGTTTGTTTCTAATTTTATGGGAAATGTGGGCCATAACCTCATGATTATGGGGGATTTTAATTTGCATCTTTGTACAGACCCATTGAACAAGTGTCTCCCAGAAATGATTTGTGATCGTGCTGACTGTCTTCATATGGAGCACACAAAGGAAGGGGAAATGTGTAATGACTTACTGAATGACCATGACCTCTCTTTGGCTATGTCATTAAAGGACCCGTTATTTCGCTTTGATACCCCTACTTTTAAGGGGCATGGGAGGGGTACCTTCATAGATCATATTCTTGTTTCACGTACGCTGCAAATTTTTGTAGACTGTTTTTGTATTGTTTCCAGTGAATTTAGTGACCATAACCCTCCTACAATCTGTTTAAAATGTCCATGGTTTAAAAAAGGTAATAAGATCATCCATCAAGGTAGACTGGGCACAACTGATGGGAGGAGGCGGTTAAAATGGTCCATGGTCTCTGCGGATACTCTTTATAAGAATATCTCCACAGGTTGTGCAGAGGACATAAAAGTCTGTATTAATGATGGGTATGAACCTAGGCTGGTCTTAGAGGCTTATCAAAATATCACGAAGAAGGTTTCAGTGTTGTTATCGGTCCCTAATAAAACTCGGGCTAATATTGCCCCAAGATGGTTCAGTCACGATTGCACCTTAGCTGCACGCAAATTGAGGGTTGCCTTGTCAGCAACTCCGAGGAATAGGGAGGTGATAAAACTCTGTAGAAAGGAATATAAGGCTATTATTGCTGCACGTAAGGAGTTTTTGAGGAAAGAGGCTTGGGAGGAACTGCTTGAGCCCTCCACCCTGAATAGTAGTACCAAATTTTGGACTCTGGTGAAGAAACCCTTTCTCACAGAGGATCCCGGAGACGGACTTGTTTGTTGTATAACCAAAGAGGAATGGGAAAGTCATTTTAAAAGCCTGTACTATTCCGTGGCTGATGGAATTATGGTCACAGTTCCCCATGATAGGGATAGTACTGCCATTATCTGTGACTCAAGGGAGGTCCTGGCTGCTATAAGGGGTCTTACTGCAAATAAAGCGCCGGGTCCTGATGGGATCCCACCGGACCTTTATAAATCTGATCCAGACTTCTGGGCTCCCATCTTGGCTGCGGTTTTTAACACAGCGGCCGTAGTGGGTTGTCCCGGAACATGGGGCATGTCAACTATAGTTCCTGTCTTTAAGAAGGGAGATAGGGGAAGTGCCCTTTGTTATCGACCAATTTCCCTCATCGACTCGATGGTTAAGATCATGGGGAGAGTTATACTTCAACGCCTAACAAGTTGGACGAATGAAAATAACATTATGTCTACCTCCCAATACGGTTTCTGCGAAGGGCGCTCCACTATAACTCAGTGCCTCAATTTGTTTCTTATTCTGAATAAATATACTGTTGTTCAGAAGGGAACAATTCACCTTGCCTTCATGGATCTGTCCTCAGCCTTTGACTGTGTTAACAGAGGGAGGCTGTGGCGGACCATGAAGGATAAAGGCATTGATGGGGGGATTGTGGAGTTCCTAGCGGATTTGCATAATGATACAAGAGCAAATGTGAGGTTTTCATCAACCGGGGAAACTACAGGAAATTTTAGTATCAACAAAGGAGTGCGACAGGGAGGTATTTTGGCCCCCTTTCTTTTTAACTTTTATATAAATGATTTAGAGGCTGATTTACTAGAGGTAAAATCAGATTGCCCTAGAGCCGGTGTAAGGGGTATTCCTGTACTTTTATATGCCGACGATGCGGTTTTAATTTCACGTACAGAATTAGGTCTACAGGCACTTTTGAATGCTTTTAACAAATTCATGTCTGATAGGGACCTCACGGTCAATAATTCGAAATCTTACATAATGCATGTTGGCCGTCAACCTATAAAGAAGTTCATTTTTAAACTAAATGATGTTTTGATCCCCATCACCCAGAATTCTCTTATCTGGGTGTCCTATTTGACACGAAGCTCAGCTGGGTCCCACACTTGGCTAAGAAAAAGGGGGAAATGATTAGAGTTAATGCCTCCATTTTCAATTTCACCTCTAAATTGGGGAAAAAGCCAAATGTGGCCTTGATGAAATTATATAATGCCAAAACCATTGCCACTGCAGCATATGGCAGCGAGATATGGGGCTACATAAATGGCGAACAACTACAAATTGTTGAAAATAACTTTTTAAAGCGTCTGTTATGTGTCCCAGGTAGCACACCGAATCTAATTGTACATGAAGAACTTGGCTGCCCGTATCTATCGGACACTGTTGGACTGAAACCATTGTTATGCTGGTTAAAATTATGGTCAAACGATGAGATTCCCTTAACACATTTGATAGTGGAAGACCTCGTATCACTTGATCATGCAATGTGTGTACCTTGGCTAAAATATTTAAAGTCCCAATTTCAGAGGCTGGGTCGCCTGAATCTGTTTGTGAATCCTAGGGATATAGTTAAAGGTGATGTTACAGCAATTAAGAGAGCTTTTATTTTGGATTGTAATGCTCTTAGAGATGAAGTCGAGCTTTTGAAACCTACTGTTAGAAAGTATATCATGTTGAGTACTTGTGATACCATGGAAAAGTATCTAACATGCTCCTTTACCTCTCATGAGAAATTTTTGTTGACCCGTTTTAGGTTTAACATCCTCCATCATCTTTTAATTAGACCTAAGTCGGACATTTTTAAGAAACCTGCAGCACCCTGTGGCTGCGACGGGAAGTCTCCACAGGATCTGCTGCATTTTATGTTTTTATGTAATTTTTATGAATATACCCGCAGGCGTTATCTTGTTACACTTTTAAAGAAATTAAATTTTAAACAAATTAGACCTGCCCTTATGTATCTACAGCTGTTGCACCCGGATAGTGTTCTCCAGGTGCTAGAATTCCTAAAACTGGCTATGAGACTAAGAAAATGTTTAGATGAGTGATTGTAAATTACTATGTAGCATCCGCAGCCCAATGCATTAACACACTTTTTCTGTATTTATTTTGAATATGCACTCTTTTAGAAATTTTATGTGTTGTATGTATTTGTGATTGACTTTGTAATTAATTGTGATCTTGTTATGTTTTAATATGTATTGCTAATTTTTGTGTACTTTTGTGGATTGAAATATATCCGAAATAAAGTCAATATAAAAAATTTAAAAAAACCAGAGAGTTGCAGAAAGAAACAAAAGCAGTACAGAAATAATGAACAGAGGTGCAGAAAGAGGTAAGAGAGGGAAGACGGGTGTGAAAGAGTCATGAGGTTTGCAGAGAGAAGCAAGAGGGGTACAGAAAGAAGCAAGAGATGTGCTGAAAAAAGCAAGAGAAGTGCAGAAAGAAGGAACAGAGACGAAGTAAGGGGGAAGTGGGGTAGAGAAAGAGGCAAGAAGGATACAGAAAGAAAAAAGAGAGGTGCAGAAAGAAACAAAAAAAGTACCAAAAGAAGGACTAGAGGTGCAGAAAGAGGCAAGAGGAGTGCAGAAAGAGGGAAGACGGGTATAGAGAGAGGCACGAGGGGTACAGAAAGTTTCAAGATAGGTGCAGAAAGAAACAAAAGACCTGCAGGCAGCCAGTACCCATGCACTTATAAAATCACTCAGGCACTATCCTTGCATTCCTCCAATCACTCACACACTACCACAGTACTCCTCTAATCACTCAGGCAGTATTCATGCACTTATACAATCACCCAGGCGCTTCCTATGTACTCCTGTTTTCTGCAGACATTACCCCTGCACTCATGGAATCACTAATGTATTAGCTATGCACTGCTCTAATCACTCAGGCACTACCCTTGCACACCTCCAATCACCCAGGCAGTATCTATGCACTCCTTCAGTCACTCAGCCAGTACCAATATACTTATAAAATCACCCTGGCACTACCTATGCACTTATGTAATCACCCAGGTACTACCCCTGCAGTGAGGTAACCACGCAGACTCTACTTATGCATGTAATAACACAGGCAGTACCCTTGTAGTCTTAGAATCACCCAAGCCCTACTGTTGCACTCATCTATTCACCTATGCACTACTCATGCAGTATTATATGCTTTCAGGCACTATTCATACACTTATCCATGCACTCAAGCTCAATGTGTGTTTTCATGCAATTAGGTAGTCACTATTCACCCTCTTTTTCAATTACTCAACCACTACCCTTGCACTTATACAATCACGCAAGCACTACCCATGGAGTTATGCGAGCACTCAGGCAGATCTATTACATGTTTTAGGTGTAGGTTTCACCATATTACTGAAATATTGTATACATATTTCTGTATTCTTTCCTAGCAACTTCACATATGAAAGTAATATAAAAATACATGTATACCTGTGTTTTATACGTCTATCAAATTCACATGCATGATATGTATTAAAATGCATATGCAAGTAGAGCCAGAGCTCAGTTATAAAACTATTAAGGCTTTAAAACTTGACAGAGTGTATTTTACATTTCAAACACACACCTATATGTATGTGCATACTTCAAGTGAACTTTTGTACAGACTCATACAAAGTATTGTAATAACTAATCCATCTCCTAACATGTCTTAGAGCTCACTTTTGTGCTACTGCTTCACCAATCTAGTATTCTAGTAATGCTCAGGGTGTTGGGCCTCGGCAAATATAAATCAAAAACCTTTGAGATGTGTCAGCTGTAAGTCTCACTATATTCTAAAAACATATATGAATATGTCTGTACCTTTTCAATCGAATGTATTTCTTTATTTATAGATGAGAATATTTGTATATAGTTATTTAATAATATTAAATAATTCTTAGAAAGTTTTTAAACTTTTCTTTTTTTTCTGATATTCTCCATAATTATTAAGAAAAATTCAGTATGAAAAGAAAAGTTCAAAAGAAAAGACAACACAAGTACTATTTAAAGGAGAGAAAAAAGCAGAAATTGGATAAAGTACAATATGTGATATGTGATATTGAAGAAAAGAATTTGCTAAAAGACTTTTAAAGAACGTTATGAATTTTCAAAATGGGGAAAAGAGAAAGAAAAGTAGTATGAGCAACCAAAAAAAAGGACTCATTAAGGGAAAATCAGGTTATGGGAAACAATCTATGTTGGAAGAAGGATGAAGAGATATAAAGACACAAGGAAGAGAGTGTATACAACTAGAGTACTATAAAATGTATTGAAAGATTGCAAAAAATATACAAGAAGATCAGCATCTTACAAAAACAACAACAGATTGAAAGTGTAGTTGAAAAGGCTTTTGAATTGAAAAGAAGATTATATTAGTATTTAACTAATGAAAACATTGAATAAAGCACTGCACTTTATGAAGGAGAAAAGTAAAAGAAAAAGACTTGGTAATAGAACTAACTATGGCAAACATAATTTGGGTGAATGGAAGCTCACTTTTAGTACTGAACCTTTTTTGAATGAAGAAAGCTATTTTCAACAAAATACATTAGTTCATGCAGTTGATACCAGTGTCCTTGTTATGAGGTTAAAAATGGTTGTTCAATTGAAAAAGAAAAGATGGTTCCTAGAAATGTGGAGGAAGTAATAGCTGAAGAAGTTCAAGGAAAGCATGCACAAGCTCCAGTGTATAGGTGGGATTGTAGTAGTATTTGTAGTATACAACAGGAATCTATTGATATATTACACATTTTCTTATGAGATTATGGTAAAGAAAAAGTGTTAAACAGAAGATTAAGATCTTGCAAGGACTAGATCCTTGTAAAGTGAGAAAATATACTAACTTGCAGGGAAATAGTACTTTTCATCATTAAAAATGTTAGCAGTACATAATTCAGAAATGCGGAAGTTAGTAAGAAGATTGTACTATGTAAAAAGTCCAGCATTGTCTTTAAGTGAAATAAACACAGCTCTTTTGCATGGTTCAGTATCAGATGTAAAAATAGTTTCTGATGATATACAGTTTCGTTTCTTTGGTCCTCAAGAGTAGTGTAGAGAAAGTGAGATTTTGATAAGTGTAGCCCGTTTTTCCACAGAAAGCAGAAAGCTCCAGCACATTGGCCAGGGGACTGTATCACTCGACTTCATCTCGCCAGGAGGCGCTCACGTAATTCTCTCATCACTGGAGGTGCTTAAAAGAAGTCTAGGGCCCCGTGACGCGGGATCCCATTTTGCCACAGAAAGCACCAGCACCTTGCACAGGGGTCTGCATCACCTGACTTAGATCGCTCCTGTAGGCGCTCACGTAATTCCCTCAGTGCCGGAGGTGTTTAAAAGAAGTCTCGGGCACCCGCGGTGCAGGCGTGCCCATGCCGTGCCCCGGCTGCGCCCGGGCCAAGGGCAGGCCCGTCTGCACCTGTCCGAGACACTGGGCCTACCCTCTTGGTTGCTTTGATCAATCCCCTTCAGCCTTTTCATGATAATGCCTCTGTCCTCCAAGTCCTGATACAACAGATTAGAGCTTACCACAAACCCACCTCCAGCTATAGTGTTAGAGGAGGAGGTAGGAAGGCAGCTTGTCTTATTTCAACCTTATTGACATTGGTATTATGTATGTTGGCTGAAGGGCGATTTCAAGTTGAGGGTCTGTGTACTTTGAAAATTCTGGCCACGTTCTTTCGTATAAGTAGTCAATCAGTCATAAACTTTGCCTGCTTTTTTGGTTCAGAGACCAGAGACCGGATATTTAGTGCACTGATTTGGGTACATCATGGGGAAGTGCAAAGCGACCTTAGCTCCCGGGAGGGTCCCAGCAGGTACTACAGCCTCAGTAGTAATCATGGACTTGTTTCTGCAGAGAGCTGCAGCAGTGTTGGACAAGGAGATCGAGCTTGTGAACCAACGTCTTTCCAGGTCCCCCTGATATTGCTCCATCCCTTATGCTCGCAGATATACATTTGTCTTTGGATAGTGCTGATGATTCTTCAAATAACCCTGGGTTGCAAGAGGTTGTGCAGGATTTTGTAAAATAGACATCCAATAGCTCAATAGTCACTCCTTTCTCCTGCCATTGTGATTAACAACCAGAGGGATCAAAAAAGTACTTTTAAGCCAAGGGCATGCAGCAGTCACCTCCAGTAAGCATCCGGTCAATTTTAAAGCTGCAAGCTTTTCTACGTGATTGAGATCAACAGTTGATGAGCCTGTCAGTCTAGGGACAGGCACTAAAAGAAAGACCCAAACAACAGGGGCAAGGACAAAAGATCAAGACCTAGTCTGATTTCCCAAGAGTCACCGATTGCTCAAGCACTGACCAAGGCAGACTTGATGGGTATATTGAAATCTTTTCAGAGCTCGATGAAGACCCTGCTGGACTCTACATTGGGTTTGCTAATCTAACATTTGACCTTGATTGAACAGGGTTTATCTGACCTCAAGCGCTGTGCACCAATAGGAGGGGTAGCAGTCAACTTAGAACCAGGGCCATTAATGGTTCCTCCAACCATGGATCGCCCCATTCTGACAGCTCCATTTCCAGGTACTCGCACGCCATTCAGTGACAATTCTGGGTGCCAAGCACAGACAAAAGTATAGGCAGGTCACGCAGGATCGTGATTCCTTTGAGAGTTGTCTACCTGGGGGGCCATCACGAGAGGGAGAGGAGGCAAGTACGCAGAACTTACGAGTTATCCTTCTGCCAGCCAAATCAACCCCCTATGTTGTGATATTAGGGAATGTGCCAGGTCTCCCCCAGGGCACTAAGGAGGACTTCCTTCAAATAAAGAACAAAGTTTTACACTGGCTATCATGTAACACCACTCTAGGAATGAGGGTGGAGAACAACATTAACATGGTGCGAAAGGTTAATTGGATTGGCAGCTCTTTTAAATCTTGTAAGGGCGATTACTTCATCACAAATTTTAATAGGCCCCATATTGCGGAAAGGATCCTGGTTACAGACTTACACTCTACTCCCTTTGGTCTCAAGTCGTCCATCATGGCCTTACCTCTTGTTTTTTTTAATGAACCAGAGTTATCGGTGCACAATCATATGAATAATGTCAATAGGGCCCCATTCAACTGACTGACGCCATCAAATCTAACAATTAGGAATGTTTATTTAAATTTGCCTGCTAATTTAATCCACTTGCATTGGGTGCCTCAAGGTCGACAGGTTCCTGGTCTGCCCTTTTTGAAGCTGTCAATCGTTTTACCTCGCTGGCTGCCATGGACACTTGTGATTGACTTAGTGGACCCTTGTTTACGGATTTAGAGAAATCTAATGACCAGCAGGATTCTCTACCGCAAACCTATGGGTGCTTGGGAGAATGTGATAAAAACTTTATATCCTGGAATGTCGCAGGATTAGCCAATACGTTTTCTGACCCGTCGTGGATTGCATTTGTGAAACAATTTTGTGTGATATGCTTGCAGGAAACATGGCTGATGGATTGTAGCTTATTTCTTTATGAAGATATAAGTCCTTTTTTGCCCCAGCCTCCCCTTCTCCTGCTGGTAGACAAAAGGGTGGTCTTGTAATTTATATTTCTCTGGCAGTAGAATGCAAGATACTGGCCCTGCTCACATTGAGTTCATGTATACAGTCTTTGGTATTAAGTAAGTGGTCGAACAACTTGTGTCTTATTCATTTTTATAACTCAACATCATGCTCCAAGGGCGAGTGTAATATTACTATGTTAGGCTCTTTTTTAAGGCAACACTGTAATGCTGTTTTCCAAAATTTCATGATTGCTGGGGATTTTAAAATCCATCCATGTGGAGATCCTAGGGTCTCAAGTTTGGACAATCTGGGTTGTCCACGTGTGAGGGGAATTCACTATGAACACTCTTTACAGGGGGACATGCTGAACGATCTCCTTCATGAATTTAATTTATTGTCTATGTCATTATGTGACCCCTGCAGTAAGGCTGCTGTCCCATCTTTTAAAGGGAGGGGTTGTGGCTCATTTATTGGTTTTATATTAATTTCATTGACTTTACAAGTGTTATTTGCAGGATTCACTATACAAGCTGGTGTCCATAGTGACCATACACTTTGTGTGTTGATCTCTGTGGACCCTTATTGCTGCCCAAAGGAGGGGCTGGGGGAAGTGGGACTGTGAGACCAACAGATGGTAAAAGACGGCTAAAGTGGAACCATATCTCCCAGATGCATTTCACAAGACAGTAATAGGCCAGTGAGTTAGCCTTGTGTACCTTACCGTCCTCATCCCGGGGTGAGATTATCAGCGCTTTTAAAACTATTTCTGTTAAAGTAGGTGATTTTTTAATCATCACTGCCCTACGGACAGTTATTCAGACCCCTAGATGGTTTGATTCCACCTGTTCTTAGGCTGCAAGAAAATTACATGAAGCCTTAAACAGGAGTCCAAGAAAACAGATTTTGGTCAGATATTGTCGCAGAGATTACAAACTAGAACTGGCCAAACGTAAGTCCGCTTTGAAGGAAGAAGCCTGGAGGGGGTTAATTGATGCCAGTACGCTGAGGAATAGCTCTAGATTTTGGAGCATTATCGATAGCCCTTTTTAAAATAATGAGGAAAGAAGTGCAGTAGGTGCACATATCACAGAGGAGGTGTGGGTGCTCCACTTCGAAACCAAGTGTGAGAGTCCTCCTAAGTTGAATTGCCTGCCTGACCGTGAGGCAGACATCGTTGATTTGGTCTTTAGTGCAGAAGGGATCAAGGAGAGTATTGTCAGGTTGACAAGTAATAAAGCCCCGGGACCCGACGGTATCCCGCCGGATCTTTTTAAATCAGATCCAACTTTTTTTGGGCTCCGGTTCTTGCTGCAGTAATCAATGCTGCAGTAAAAACTGGTTACCCCGAGTCTTGGGCGACCTCGACTATAGTGCCTGTTTTTAAACAAGCATTTGCAATGCAATAGGTCTCGCATTTACACGAGTTTAAGCTATTGGCATTGTAAATGACAATGCCTTTTATCTATGTTCAAAAAACAAAAATAAAAGGCATTGTGATTTGCAATGTCAATAGCGTAAATGCGAGACCTATTGCATTGCAAATGCTTGTTTTACCAAGTAAACACAATTAATTACATGTAAAGTGGCTAAACGTGCCAACAGAGATCCAATTCACCAAGTTCGCAGTGGTCGTGCCACAAAGGAGTAATGCCAGAGCAGCCGCATTTGGAACTGCGGAAGCAGTTTGAGCCCTGGTACTAATTCTACATTCTATAATTATGACAAATCAGTTAATCGCTCAGTTCCTTAAAAAAGGAATCTGAACATGTATAATGTAATTGGGTGCTTCTGGGTGGAATACAAAAAAAATCAGAGTCCATTTACAGGAGAGTACCGAAAACGTGCAATAGCCAACATTTATTTACCAACTCAGCACACTCTGTGTGCATGAGATCACATGGAGCTCTGACCAAACATGTCAGAAAGGGACGTTGTACTGTTGAAGGGGTTTTAAAAAACCCTTATACGTGTGTGCTCCCGGTGTTATAGTTTTATTGTAAATAAAATACATTTAGCGGTTTAAAGTAACCGAGGGGTTACTAGCAGCCCTTCAATAATGTCAAAAATGTATATATTGGCCTTTCTGACTGTTTTCCTTGGGACAGTGTTGGATTGTACTTACGAAAGCCACTGCCCAACGATCAGCATTGTTTTTGCTGCAATGAGTAGTAATTGTTTGGTTTAGTATGCAGTGGTGTTGCAAGCACATCTTTGTGGATATGGTGCTGTAAAAGCAGAGCGCTATCACATGAGGCATGATCAGCCGAGGCGGGTAACCCTCCAGATGCTGGGGAAATATGTTTTGTATTAGGAGGAGGCGGATTCTCGCAGGGAAGAGCCGGCCATAGGTGGTTGCTCTGAGCAAGGCAGGGTGGAGGGCAGCACAGCAGACTTCAAGAGAGAGGGCTCTTTGAGCAGACACTAAGCACCTTGTGTTGTAAAGAGCTGTAATGTCTTGCATAAAATTAGATTTTTAGCGGTCTGCGATGGTTGGAGTGGAACAGGGAAAGCAGCCTTGACCAAGCGACAGCGGGAGCAGGGTGATGGGAGAAGAACCAAGATAAGGGACATGATTTACAGCCATCGGCTGAGCGCATTCGGAAAGCCAAAAAACACAATATTCCTAAAACACGAGCCGAGACAAAAGAAACAAGTAGGTGCGAACGTTAAAGTGAAAGTAATCATTTTGCGGGCGCTTTGATGTTCGCAGTGGCCACGCGGCTCACTGAGAACATCAAAGCGCCCGCGAAATGTACACGGAGGCTGCCAAATGGTGCGCGCGCCCGGCGCACATGCACTGTAGTTGGGGGCCTGAAAAGCACTCGTTTGCACTTCCAAATCCCCGTTTTCTATAGCTCTCGCCAGAGCAGCACTAAAGCGCTGGCTCAGGCGAGACCTAAAAAGGGGATCGAGATAGCACATATTGCTATAGACCGATCTCGCTGTTGGACTTGTTGGTTAAGGTGGTGGTCCGAGGACTCCTAGATAGGCTGACCAACTAAGATCAGCCTATTAACTAAGTGGATTAACTAAGCCCATGTTAGATTGTCGCAGGATTTAAGAGTCTCACATAACTTCGACATAAGGAGAGGAGTATGCCAGGGGTGTATCCTAGCCCCCTTTTTGTTTAACCTTTACATTAACATTTTGAATAAAGCCCTATTGATGACAGGGGTAGACTATCTGCAGTTAGGTCAACTTGGCCTGCCTGTTCTACTCTATGCAGATGACGCGGTCCTTATATATATTACCGCTAGGGGGCTACAAACTCTGCTTGATGCTTTCTCCCCCTTTATGTCGGATTGGGACCTATCTTTAAACAATTCTATATCCTATGTTATGCAGGTGGGTCTTCGCCAAAAAAAGTCCTTTCAATTAGGGCAGGATGTGCTCAGGTTCTTCCCACCAAAGTTTTCTCGTATTTAAGTGTCATAATGGATGAGCAAATGAAATGGGGACCACTAAAGTAAAGAAAGAGGGGAGACCTGGTGCGGGTGAATGAGGCTGTTGTTAACTTCGCTTCCAAATGTGATGAACAACCAGAACAGATTCCAGCTTCAGAATATCGTACGGCAAGATTGTACTCAGAAGATCCAAGATTTTGACAGGGTATTCCATATTTATTTCATCCTCTGTTTGAAAGTGACTTGTCTGGACTTTCAAAAGCAGTGAACCACATATTAAAAACCGTAGTTCATCTTACACATTTCTGCAAAGGGCGCTTTGGACAAAGTTCAACAAAGAGACGATCATTTAAAATCTCGGTTAATTAATTTGATGGCGTGTCAACGTGGTACTATTGAGTATTGGTATTTTGTCACGGAGAACTTACATGTATGTTAAGAAACTTAGGAACCCCTACTTGGTCTGTTACCCTCAGCTGTGCTGAATACGCATGGGACGATTTACTTGAATTTCAACGACAAGCAAATTCAAATGTAAAAAATATTGAATTGAAGACAGCTGGAGAACTGTGTTCCTTGGATCCAGTAAATGTGTGCAGATATTTTAATTATAGATTTCAAGCTATGATGTTTTTTATCTGAAATAAAAATAATCCACCTCTTGGAGAAGTTATTGATTTCTTTTGGAGAAAGGAGTACCAAGCCAGAGGTGCTCCTCATATACCCATGCTATTATGAATCAAGAATGCACGGAAATTTGGAACTGATTCTGATGAAACTGTTTTGTCTTTCATTGAAGCCTATGTTACCTGTGCCTTTTAAAAAAAAGGAGGAAAATACAGCTTAAGACAACAAGTTTTACGGTTTCAAAGTCATCGATGTGGAAAATATTGTCGACGAAAATACACATCAAAGGGAAAATGTTATACAACATGTCGTTTTGGATTCCCATGTCCAGTAATTTCAAAAGGAAGAGTCTATCGTGTCATGTCAGCAGTAAACAATACTATAACTTGAAAAGCTCTGAAGAATACTTACAACATAAAAAGAACTGAAGATTTAAAGTATATTAATGATTACAATCCAGTGATTTTGGCAATGTGGAATGCAAACATGGATATCCAGTATGTTGCAGATAATTCAATTGCTGTTGCTTGCTATGTTATGTCATATATAGCGAAATCTGAAAAAAAAGAGTTGAAAGAAATGTGCAAAGAAATTTCACAAGTGAAGACTCTAAGGGGCATATCAACAACAACCGGCGATAATTATCTCTAAGCGCACTTAGCGCTAGGATAATTATCGCCGGCTAGCGTGAATTTTTATCGCTGAGATAGCATGCTATTAGCAACGCTTATCTCAATAGCGATAAAAATTCTCACGCCAACAGGCTAACGTGAGATTATTGCTGGAAACCCAGCGATAATCTCACGTTACCTTGTTGATAGGGACAGGCAAACTTAGCCATGATATCCTCCTTCCATAGGATATCATAGCTAAGTCAGAAAAATACCAGACGTAAAAAAGCAGCGTTAACCGCTGTTAGCGCTGCTTTTTTTGTCTCTAACAGGGTTAGCGACATTCTTGATAATAGGAGAAATGTCGCTTAGCGACATTTCTCCTATTATTTTACTCTGGAACACCCCCTTTGCATCACATTAGAGATGCAAGGGGAAGCGTAGAGTAAAAGGGTGCTAACATGCAAATTTGCATGTTAGCACCCTGTTGTTGATAGGGCGCTAGTTTTATCTCTCCTTTTTTGGCTTTTAAAGCCAAAAAAGCAGAGATAAAGCCCTTGTTGATATGCCCCTTAGTAACAAATTGTACAGCTTTAGGGGCATATCAACAACAACCGGCGATAATTATCTCTAAGAGCACTTAGCGCTAGGATAATTATCGCCGGCTAGCGTGAATTTTTATCGCTGAGGTAGCGTGCTATTAGCAACGCTTATCTCAATAGCGATAAAAATTCTCACGCCAACAGGCTAACGTGAGATTATCGCTGGAAACCCAGCGATAATCTCACGTTACCTTGTTGATAGGGACAGGCAAACTTAGCCATGATATCCTCCTTCCATAGGATATCATAGCTAAGTCAGAAAAATACCAGACGTAAAAAAGCAGCGTTAACCGCTGTTAGCGCTGCTTTTTTTGTCTCTAACAGGGTTAGCGACATTCTTGATAATAGGAGAAATGTCGCTTAGCGACATTTCTCCTATTATTTTACTCTGGAACGCCCCCTTTGCATCTCATTAGAGATGCAAGGGGAAGCGTAGAGTAAAAGGGTGTTAACATGCAAATTTGCATGTTAGCACCCTGTTGTTGATAGGGCGCTAGTTTTATCTCTCCTTTTTTGGCTTTTAAAGCCAAAAAAGCAGAGATAAAGCCCTTGTTGATATGCCCCTTAGTTTGAAGATGCTTTCTCATCGAGAGATTGGATCGTACAAATGTTCGGATTGGTTGACCTCTGAAAGTTTATATTCAAAGTCAAGAGGTATCATTTGAGTAAGTCTAGGTCTTGCTGCAACATGAAATCGAGAATTGAAATCTCTACAAGAAATTGAATCCTTAGCATTGAATGAACCAGAAAATAGAGATATTGATAAAACAAATATGTTGGATACGTACTATCCCAAAAGGAGTCCACATATGGAAAACATATGTCTCTATGAAGTACTACAGCATTACAGTTTTAAGAGAAATGATACAGATAATATTAATGAAGAAACACATGCAGTAATTGGATGTGATGGTTGTTTGGTAAAACATGCCAAAGGAAATCTTATTAACCACAGGAAACTCAGTTGTGAAACTCCAGATAAAAGGGAATTTTTCTATTTAGCACTTCTGCAACTCTTCAAGCCTTGGCGTAGTGAAATGGAATTACTTGGAGATTGTGACTGCTATGAAGATTCATTTAATGCATGTAAAGATAGCATTCAATGCACACTTTTTCCAACCTATCTACAAATGTTAAATGAAGAGATTGAACAAGAAACTACCATTGCAGCTGAAATAGCTAGAGACAGTTCTCAAGATAGTCACAGTTCTGTTCCGCTAAGTCAAAATCCACTAGGGCAACCAATTCTTAAAAATTAAGCAGCAATAGACATGAATGAAGTAGAAATGGCAATGCAACAAGCACAACAGTATACTTTGAGTTGGGAAACTGAGAAGAAAAACTAAATATTGAACAAAAAGAAATATATCAGCAAGTGACACAACAGATACAGCATGGTTTACTGCATGAAAAAAAGAATGCCAATGCACATTATTTAAACCTATTAGAAGTACATCAGTGGGCAAGCAGGAACAGGAAAAAGATTTTCAATTAAAGTTTTGACTAGTTATCTACACAAAATCACTGAATCACATTTATCTTGTGTTGTAATCGCTCCAACAGGGTTAGCAGCACTCATCAGTAAAGGGATGACATTACATCGATTACTCATGCTACCAGTTGTCCATGAAAATAAGTTGGAATATCACAAGCTATCTGGAGAAGCTTGTTATGAAGTTTCAAGAGTACTCAAGAAAACAAAAATTCTAATCATTGATGAGGTGAGCATGGTCTCAAACTTATGGGTCTATTAGGATGGCGGGCGGAAAAGCACCCCGACCGCCATGGAAGCGGAAAACAACCGCCCACCCGCACTGTGGGAAAACCGGAGGCCAAATTAGGCGCAACCGCCAAAAACATCGACCGCGGTGGAACTAGGCCAAGACAAAAACACCTGTATCGGGCGGAAATGGCCAAAATCCGTCCACGGCGGAAAAACACCAACCCGCCGCAAGTATAGCCGGAGACACCGCACCGGAAATTAGGATATCCCCGACGGTCCCACAGTAAGTACCGCTGTCTCCGACCACCGAGGTCGCACAATGGGATGAATGGGAGAGCCAGCGGAAGAGCTGAAGCACAGCCACCGCAGCGGACGATCCGTAAAAAATATGGCGGACAAAGCAAAAAACCCACAAGAGGCCAACAGAAAACTAGCCATGGCCCCCAAATACACAAAACACACCCCAATGACACAACCACATGGCAAAAAGAAAAAAACAAATTCCAGGACAACACACCTGACAGCAACACCCCGATTGGACACACCCACATAGCTGAGTATAAAACCAGCCCCTTCCCTGACCAAAATCCTTTGCAATACTCCATGAGAGAAGAGACACATACCCCAGCTGACAGGAGAGGCAAAGGACACAACAAACCTAGCCACACCACACACAGCACCACCACCACCTTCATACCTGTCCCGCAGCATCTGCAAGTTGGAGCCCTCCACCCACCCCACCCAGAAACATGTGTCAGCCATTTCATTACCCTCATCAAACTCACAGGTAGGTAGTCATCTTCCCTGGGAGGGTGTTTGGGGGTGGGAGGTATGTACCACTACAACCACCATGCACCCTGCCCCCCCAGCAGGATGGAGCCCTCCCCCACCCCACCCAGAAGCAGTTGGAAGCCATTGCAGTACACAAAACAAACTTACAGGTAGGTAGCCATCTTCACAATGAGGGTGTTTGGGAGTGAGAGGCCTGCACTACCACTCCCACCAAGCCCCCTGTCCCCCACCTAAGCAGGATGGAACCCTCCCCCACCCCACCCAGAAGCTGTTGGACGCCATTGCAGTACACCAAACAAACTTACAGGTAGGTAGCCATCTTCACAATAAGGGTGTCTGGGGGTGAGAGGCCTGCACCACTTCTACTCCCAACATTCCCTCTGTCCCACACCTGAGCAGGATGGAGCACTCCCCCCCCAGAAGCAGTTGGAAGCCATTGCAGTATACCAAACAAACGAACAGGTAGGTAGACATATGATTCTGGACCGTGACCCCACTGAGCAGGAGGTAAGCCACCACCACGCACACACACATGTGTGACATAACAAACCCAAATGTGGGCACATTACAGGTAAGTAGCCAGGACGTGCACCCACCCATTCGTCACAAATTAAATGGTGCTATATGACAACACCAGCCCTCTCATTGCACAAAGAGGCACACCTACCCCTTTGTCAAGCACAGTGTGCACACAGGTAAGCTAAGGAAACTGTCACAGCTACCAAAGTGTGACACACCAATGCACAAGAAGAAGAAGAAAGTTATGGCACAATCATGCACAGCACCTATTTACATGTGCATCGCCATGGGGCAAGTGCAACAAGGACCGTTCGAAAAATATGAAAGCGTGTGTGGTGGTACAAATCAAGATATGCACATGACAGAACAAAGGTATGCAGGAGATGACAATGGCCAGTCCATGGCCACATGTGACGTCTGCCAGGTCAGACAAATACACAATGAGTTCTCAATTAAACACATGTTGTGCCAGGCCCTATATGGCAACAAGTCCCTGTAATCCTCAATTGTGCATGGGTCTAGGCCTGGGCGGCAAATTCCGTTCCGCTCGCGGAATTTGCGTAATTTGCGTAATTTCACGTTCCGCGGAGAACGCGAAATTGCTCAAAAGTCTGTTTTCCGCAATTTAGCGAAATTTTTGCTTGTTCGCGTTCTCAAAATGCATGTTCGCGAGATATTTCTCCTCGAGTACGCAAACAGCAATTGCGAACAGGAAAAAAGCATCGCGAACAAGCAATTCCGCGTGTTCGCGGAATTTCTGCGTGTTCGCGGAGATTTTTTACCGTTTCGCGGAGATTTGCGTAACGCAATTCCGCAAATTCCGCCCACCCCTACATGGGTCTCATGGTATGCCTTGACACCTCACACCATGGACAAGTAATGCCTGTACCACTGCATCAGGTCAAGAAGCACAGTAGTGCACATAGTAAATAATGTGATGATCAGTCAATTGTGCAGCGTACAAAAAGTGAATGACACACAGCTAACACAAAGCTTGCCGGGTGCAATACAATGACCATTTCCCATCTGACCCACAGGTGACCAAGAACTCACTGCTGAGGACAACTCAGCAACCTGCAGAGCCAGTCTTCCCCCGGTACATGGACTCTCGGATGTTGACTCCCAGGATTCCATGGATGATGAGCTCGAAGTCGGCCCATCTGGTGTGCCAGGGCATGACAGGTCCCAGGACCCCATCGTCCCCCCCACCACATCTGCGCCAAGAACTTCACAGCAGGACCCTGCTGTCACGGCCTGTGCAGCCACCACCACCACCACCACCACCACCAGTGCTGCCTGCAACACCCTCCCTGTCCCAGAGGATGACCAGCACCCACCACTGACGGAGGAGGGCAAGGAGAAGATGCGAGTGCCCACAATGGTGAGGCAACAGGTCTGTGGCAGCTGGGCAGGTGGGAGGGGCAGGGTCACCCACGGACACCAAGAGGCTGGGACCCAATCCCTGGAACACATCACCAGAGTCCTGGGTATATACGTACAGGTCCAGGGATGAACGGGCCGGTCGGACGAACTGGTACACAAGCTCATCCTGCTGATGAGGTCCATCGACACCTGCATGGGACAAATCATGGACCTCTTGGGCCAGCAAGTGGTGGCACTGAGGGACAGGCATGCGCCACAGACAATACCTTCACCTCCCTCTGGTGGGCTGCACAATGACAGTTCACCATCCTCCACTGCACCCACAGAGAGGGGTGAGTCCTCAGACCCCACTGGCCCTGCGGCAGGGCCCCCCTGCCAAACGACAAAGGGGCCGTCCCAAGAAGACCCTGGGAGTATCTGGAGGCAAAGCACCTGCCACATGCCAGTCACGGAGCCTGCCATTATGGCAACCCTCTCCACGGCTGCATTGCCTTTTTGGACTGTCCTTCCCCACACTGCCTTGTGAATGGCATCTATCCGTTGGACTGGGTCACCACATCAATGTGGTGACTACTCGATTATCTCATCTACCACAACTGTCAACTCACTCACTGCTCCACCCCACCCCCAATGGAAATGTATTGCCCCCCTCCCCATTGCAAATAAAATTTCCTTACACACATGATGTAGTGTCTGCTCCGTCTTTATTGCAGGATGTACAGTCTTCAACATGATCACAATGTACCAGGAGCGTGGGCTGTATGTAGTCAAGGAGAAGTCGAAGGCACCTAGGGAAACACAACCTAACTACTTTCACTGGTCTGGGTGTGGCATCACAGACATCACACATCCCCTATCATCAGGATAACCGAACATGCACATGTCACAATGGCCAACAAGTGTCAACATACACGTTCTGTAGATGTTCCCAAATGACCTGTCCCAGAAACATTGCCAAAAACCACTCAGTCTACAACTGGCTGCTGTTACAATTTTCACATGCCCCTTCAGGACAATAGCAAAATCAGCAGACAATGGGTATGTTGCACATTGACACACACCTTCAAGTGAAGTAGCGGGTGATGATCTGTTCACGCAGGTCAACACCTTCCTCCTCTCCACTGTCCTCATCACTGGACACGGCTTGGTTTGCAGGCTGGGATCTTGGGTCCTCACCATCATCAAGGAGCAGGGGAATCTCCTTGCGAATGGCTAGGTTGTGGAGCATGCAGCATGCCACTGCAATCTGACACACCTTCCTGGGCGAGTTTGCCAATGCACCTCCGGTCTTGTCCAGGCAACGGAAACGTGACTTGAGCAGACCAAAAGTACACTCCACCACACGACGTGTCCTCCCATGGGCCTCATTGTAGTGCACTTCAGCCGGGCTCCTGGATTACGCAGTGGGCTCAGCAACAAGGGACGGTTGGGTTATGCAGTCACCTAGGTATGACAAACACAAATAGGCATTGCAATGTCGCAGAGGCTGAGGGCAGCAGGTCACACACCCAGCACGCCACACAACTAGGCATACTCATCCACAACACATGCACACTCGGGAATAGGGGTGGGCGGAATTTGCGAAATCCACTTTCACAAATTATCGCGAAAATGTTAAAAATTATCGCAAACACGCAGAAATATCGGGAAGATGCGGAAGTTTTTTTCCCGCATGTTCGCGAGATTTTCTGCATGGTTGCGGCTCGCCAACTTACCCATGTGGTTGCTCTTGGGCGCGGTCATCTTGTTTTCAGTTGTCTCGCGGTGCATGATCGCGAGAAGAAAGACGTGATCGCGCGACGTATGACGTCACTGCGGGCGCGAACTGTCGCGACACAGCGCAAATGGCTAAAAACAATACAACATCTCATGGAGAACGCGACCGGATCAAGAAAACTTGTTGGCGAACGCAGGGATTCAGGTAAGGCGATCGCACGCGCGCGAGAATGTATTATTTTACAGCGCGAGCAAGAAACAAATTATCGGCAAGCTGCGGAATGCGGAAATTTTGACATTTTCGCGCTCTCCGCGGAACGCGAAAATGTCAAATTATCGCAATTTCCGCGAACGGAACGAAATTTTCGCCCAGGCCTACTAGGGAAGCAGATTAGCCATCAGCTGGGGCACAATGCTGTTCTGCAGGATGTAGGAGTCATGGGCCGAGCCTGGGAATTTGGCACACACGTGGGAGATGGTCATATCTGCCAGGCACACCACCTGCACATTGATGGAGTGGTAATGCTTGCGATTGTGGTAAATGTGCTCACTTGCCTGTGGTGGCACAAGCCCGACATGGGTGCAATAAATGGCACCAACAACATTGGGGATGTGTCCAAGGGGATAGAACTCTTCCTTCACAGCTGGCAATTCAGCACCCCTGGGAAATGGATGTATCTGTCCTTGTATAGCATCATGGTGGCCAGTACATCACGCAGCACCATGGTGAACATCGGTTGTGACATCCCACCAGCGCTGGCCACTGTCTCTTGGAATGATCCAGTGGCAAAAAAATGCAGGGATGCCATCACCTTATAAGTAGGGGTGAAAGCTGTTGGATATGTCCTGCGAGGCTGCAGGTGGGGCTCCAACAGATCATAAATGGATTTCAGGGTGGCTCTGACCAGGTGGCATTTCCATATGATCGCAACATCCTCCATGTCCTCCAGTACCATCAAGTGACGAATCAAATTTGGCCTCCTCCTATTGGAGATGATAGTGAACACATGTCAATGCAACACATCATGAGATGTGCACAGCACATCACGTTCTGGATGACACAATGACAACAATGACTCACATCAATCTTGACTAACAGACCAGCTCACATGTAGGGACACCTTCATGTACACAAAGGTCACACCTGTCAACTTACACAAGACAAGTACCTCAAACACCACCTTGGTCAATGTGAATGCACATAGGGATACGGCCACATTTCAAATGGGCACGCCTGGGAGTATAGCATCCAGCATATGTGTAACTAATCAAACCCACTGTCTCATACCTAGCTGCTGTACCTGTCACACTTCAATGCGTCATTACAACCTGGCACACATCCACCACACAATGACCACAGTCGGCGCTGGAATGACAAATGTGTGCATGAGCAGACAAAAGAGGTAATGCAACATAGTTCATCATTCATTGAGACGAACATCGCTGTGATTGTCACTGCGCCTCAACACATTGACATGTGTACACATTGTAGAGTCCAGAACAACATTGTCCTGCCTATACCAACATCAAATCCATAAGTGACATGTGAGTGGGTACAGCCCAATCTATGAAACAAGCACACAAACATGACATGTGTAGCCATCAGTGGAGTAAATGGAACATTGACATCGTGTGCACGACGATGTTCCATTGACCATGTGCGGTAGTCATAGGCATGGAGACATGGGGAAATGGTGGTGGGCATGCTCTCACATGAATGGTGGAGCCTCGTGTCAATGCATGGCACCCGTATCGCAGTAGCTACCGCCTGGCCCCAACGGTGTGTCACCAGCACCCCCATTCACACAAGTGCGGTAGTGATAGGCATGGAGACATGTGGAAATGGCAGTGGGCATGCTCCGCTGCATGAATGGCGGAGCCTCGTGCCAATGCATGGCACCCATATCGTGGTAGCTACTGCCTGGCCCCAGTGGGGTGTCACCAGCACCCCCTTCACACAAGTGCGGTAGTGATAGGCATGTAGACATGGGTAAATGGCGGCTGCAATGCACCGCCATCCATGTCGCGGTAGCTACCGCCTGGCCCCGGCGGTGTGTCACTAGCACCCCCATTCACACAAGTGCGGTAGTCATAGGCATGGAGACATGTGGAAATGGCGGTTGGAATGCTCCGCCGCTAAAATTGCGGTAGCGCACACCGGGCCCCCTGTGGTGTGTCACCGCCATGGAGCTTGACCTAGAGCCAATGCGGAGCTCGATAGTGGTGGCATGATGCAATTTTGAAGATCGCGGTAGGTGTGCTCTGCCACCATGGAGGCGGACATTGGCTGTATTTGAAAGATGCACCATCGCGGTAACGCACCCCGGGCCCCAGCGTTGTGTCACCACCATGGAGCATGCCCTTACAGCCAATGAGAGCCATGATTGCGGTGGCATGATGCAATTTTGAAGATCGTGGTAGGCATGCTCCGCATGGATGCATTTGAAAGAGGTAAACGTGGACCACCAATTGCTGCAGCTTGGCACCTTTGAAACGATCCCAGGGGGCTATATATGTGTGGTAGTGAGCCTCATATTTCCACTGCTCCCAGAGCCCGCTGCCTGAGACCCCTCACCTGCTGCTGCCTCCAGGGACTGCTGCCTCAGACCCCTCACCTGCTGCTGCCTCCAGGGACTGCTGCCTGAGACCCCTCACCTGCTGCTGCCTCCAGGGACTGTTGCCTGAGACCCCTCACATGCTGCTATCTCCGGGGACTGCTGCCTGAGACCCCTCACCTGCTGCTGCCTCCAGGGACTGCTGCCAGAGACCACTCACCTGCTGCTGCCTCCAGGGACTGCTGCCTGAGACCCCTCACCTGCTGCTGCCTCCAGAGACTGCTGCCAGACACCCCTCACCTGCTTCTGCCTCCAGGGGCTGCTGCCTGAGACCCCTCACCACCCAATTCCACTGCTCTTGTCTCATGTCCACAGTGATGGCAAGGACAGAGAAGATCCGTGCCAGTCCCTTCACGAGCAAGGAGCTGGAGGTCCTGGTGGACGAGGTGCTCACACAGTACTATGGTGCCCCAAATGTCGTGGTAAGTCTTCGATCGTGGTGGGGTAGGGCAGGGGGGCCACACATGTAGCTGGACTGATGCAGTGTGTGCCTGGGAGTGTGGGGTAGTGTCATGCACTGCCTAACATGCTGTCTCCAGTGCGAGGGTGTGTGTACCCAATGCAATTGCTTTCCATCCCTGCACATGTATGTATGAGTGACCATTTTTGTGTTGTCAGCCATACAGTGACACAGAAGGTTGTTCATGCTGTAGTTAGGACACTGATTGCTTGGCTGGATGGCTGTGTGTGCCCCTGTAGTCCATCTCAGTGTGAGCCCAGCTGGCCTGCACAGTCCCCGCCTACAAAGACAAGGACACCTCACTTAACTTACAGAGAATGACATCAGTCTTTTCACATTGCACTACAGATATGGGCCATCTCAGCACTGTATTTTGCACAAAACTACCCTTGTGAATGGCATTTTGTATTTGTGAGATCATGCCCCTCAATGTGACCACCATGACACATTCATCTATTCACAGGACAGGGACATTGATGGCTGCACAGTCTTGGACACAGTGAGTCCACCCCCAAACATAGGTTGACATGTGATGTATGTGTTGCTCAAGCCAACAATGGACTGGAGATGTGGGCAGGCTACATTTGTGTTTTAGTGCTGGCATCCTGCATGCGCGTGAGATGTGCTGGGACTGTGTTCCCCCTCACACCTGCATGCTTTAACATCAGCTTTTCCCATGCAGGTGTCCCATGTGAGCTGTACTATAGTCTCTGATTGACATATCGTTGGATATGTGGTGATTTTGTATCTTGCTGCTATACTGATAGATGTCGGTACATGACACTGTGTCTCTGATCATTTCCCCCTCTTGTATCCCATGCCTGCCGCTGAAGGTACACCAGCGTAAGGCCATGTGCAGGGCCATTGCAGCGAAGGAGCGAGCTCTGGGGGTCTCAAACCGACGGCGCACCCACTGCCACAAGAGATGGGACGACATCAGCCGGCTGGCAAAGAATGTGGCGGAGATGACCTTGAGACTGCTTCCTCGCACTGGGCGTCTGCTACGGCGCAGCATGACACCACTAATGGGGCGCATCTTGGTGGTGACACAGCCTGAACTGGATGCACGTTTGAATGAGCATCAGCAGCAAACCAGGGGTGAGCATTTGGGGAGTCTGACTTTGGCAGGGAGTGGCTGCATGTGTACAGAGCCTGTGCCAGCTTTGGCCTATGTGATGTTGGGAGTGTGATGCTGTGGCATGTAAGTGGCTGCTGGTCTGCGTGTCTGTGGCTTGCATTTGCCCTACCTGTACTTACAAAGGTGATTTGGATGCTGTGCCTCCACATTACATTCTGAGTTGTGCACTTCAGGTTTCTTCAGCATTGGGGTAGAATTGGGAATCCCATGGGAGGGAACGGCAGTGTGCCCGATCTGACTGTGCGTACATCAATGTATCCATTGCATGCACCCAGATTTGGGAGGCCTACACATCTGACAGTAATGTGCACCATTCTATTGTCCCCTAGGTACGACATGGTGGGTGGCATGGGCTAATGTCCATTGTAGACTGTCATGTTGTAGTCTGGGTCTGTGTTGTCCCCTCCTGTTCCATCCAGATCTGTCATTGGCAACAAGTACTGTGCCCCCATCATGTCCCTAGGTGTGCTCAGAGCTAGTTGTGTGTCTATTTGAACAGAGCCACAAGCAGGGTGTTGTGCTGTGTGGTCATCACATGGCTCACTAATGCCTGAGTTTCCAGTTTCCACGCACTGCTTGAGTCAATATAGTGATTTGGCACGATGTGATTGCACAGGGTGGTGTGCAACATGTAGATTTGGTCTTCTTTTGTGATGCATTGCTTGCATTTATTTGTTATGTAGCTGTCACTGACCTGACACAACATCTCTCTCTATCTTATGCAGCATCACCTGTGGTCATGGAGGGACAGGAGACGGACACCAGTGGGGGTGAAACTAGCACAACAGCTGCCCAGGAGCCCAGTGACACAGATGTCACCAGCGCCTCAAACGGGGACAGGAGTCTGCTGGAGGAATCCCAGCCTGAGACGCAAAGCACCACAGCATCCGATGCCAGCAGGGATGCATCCATGTTGGAGGTCACAGGGAATGGGGACTCTGCATCGACTTCCACCACACAGCGGCCAGTGCCCACCCTCTCAGCCACTTCTTCTGGTGCTGCTCGTGTCTGCCTCAGTAAGAGGGGAAGAGTGTCCTTCACCCCTGGCACCGCTGCCCTTGCCCCCGTACCCCCTGCTGCCATCAATGCTGAGTCTGTGGACCTTTTGCGCCAGCTGTGTGTAGGCCAGACAGCTCTCCTCAATGCCTTCATTGACCACGACAAGAAATTGGCCCGGGTGGTTGCTTTCATGGAGGGCATACATTCAGACGTGGGTGGCCTGCACCAGACAGTCCAGGCTTTGTCATCAACAGTGACTTCTGCCCTGCATCAGGCACATACTCACAGTCCATCTCCGGTCCCTTTGTCCACCCCCTGGCAGTGCCCACGTCTGACGATAGTGACCACGGTCCACATATGTCAAAGTCAATATACAGCACACAAAGCACACAGCAGCAGCAACCCAAGTGGTCCCGGGTGCAGACACAATCCCCACAGAAGACCAAAGTCACCCCAGAGCACAGGGAGAAAAGCCCACCAGGCGACACCAGTGGACAAAAAGCAAAGCAGCAGACCTCAGGCACACATAACTCAGTGGCATCCCCATCCAAGGACTCTCCTGCCCCTAAAGCATTGCGCAAAGAGAAGCATACAGTGTCTGTGTCCACCAAGGAGGTGGTGCATGCCAAGGGTACACCTAGGAAGGGCTCCAAGGCAGAATCACCAACCACCTCGACTCCCATTCCAAGCCCAGTGAAGCAGGGGCCGGAGGGCACTGTAGAGGTAACACCTAGCAAACAGGGGAAGGGGGCAGAGGCGAAACCAGGCAAAGCATTCCGCTGGGTGCAGCACATCACCAGAGGGGCTGCCAGCGCCTGCACCTGCTGCAGCTGTGGTGGTGAGTGTGCCTAGTGTGCCTTCACCACTTCCCATTGATCCACAGTCAGTCAAGCAATTTAGGATCCCCAAGAAGTGGAAGGGCACCCCTCCACAATCTCCCAGCCATACCGTGTCTCCCATCTGCATGACTCTACCTCCATGCACCACTACACCACCTGGTCCAAGCAGCCCTCTGGCTTGCCAAGCCACTGATAGCTCTACCTCAGCTGTTCCGCTCTCTCCCGGGTCAAGTGCCCCGACTGTCTCTGAGACACAGCCAGCTCCCAGTCTACCTGACAGCCAAGTCTGAGTGGGAGTCACCCTCACACACCTGTCTCTCACACAGGTGGGCCTGTACTGCACATTGTTGCCCCCTGACTGGGTTGCTGACCATGGAAAGGTACAGTCGCACACATTCCCTGTGCAGCTTCGCATGGACATACTCTGCACCCTGAACTGGCCACTGGCCTTTTTGCTCTTTGCTGTGTTGAACTATTCCCTGTGCAGCTTCTCATGGACATACACTGCACCCTGAACTGCCCACTGGCCTTGTTGCTCTTTGCTGTGTTGTACTATTCCCTATGCAGCTTCTCATGGACATGCTCTGCACCCTGAACTGGCCACTGGCCTTGTTGCTCTTTGCTGTGTTGAACTATTCCCTGTGCAGCTTCTCATGAACACGCTCTACACCCTGTACTGGCCACTGGCCTTGCTGTTTTGCCCTTGCCTGTGCAGCTTCTCATGGACTCCCTCTGCGCTTTGTCCTGCCCACTGGCCTTGTCGTTCACTGCTGTGTGCCCCCTGCCTGTGAAGCTTCTCATGGACTCACTCTGCACTTTGTCCTGCCCACTGGCCTTGTCGTTCACTTCTGTGTGCCCCGTGTCTGTGCAGCTTCTTATGGACTCACTCTGCACTTTGTCCTGCCCACTGGCCTTGTCGTTCACTGCTGTGTGCCCCTCCCTGTGCAGCTTCTCATGGACATGCTCTGCATCTTGTGCCTTGCTCTTTTCTTCTCATGATACCTTTCTGTGCAATATGTGAATAAAGACAGTTGCGCCTGTTGTCTATTTTGTCAGTGTCCTTACTGAATAAAGCTCTGTTGCTGTGTGTAAATAGTTTACTGTGCCACATGGTCTGTGTGGCACTTCAACATAGTCAATGTTTGGGCTCACTTACTCTCTTTTTTTCAGGGATGACAGGGTCTTCAGTTGTTCTTGAACCAGATACTTGTGTGGGCAATGGTATCAATTTACAATGGATAGCAGTAGTCAGTTACTTATTTAGTTCATGTTGGCTATATTGTACACATGTCAGGTTGGGGGGGGGGCACTGCCAGCACAGAGTGGGTTTCTGCACACAGTATTGCAGACAGGCTGGCCAGGGTCATTTTGTATGTGTGTTCTTCCTTTATGTGTGCCCAGTGGTGTATGTGTATGGTCATCTTGTGATGGCCAGTCATCCTAGTCCCATGGCTTACTTTCCATTTGTACTCTTGGATGGCCAGGTATTGTGCCGTGTGAAGGGGGTGAGCTTGTGGGGAGTGTTGATGTGTACATGTCTCTGCACTGTCAACTACACACGTGTCACCCAGGAGTTGTGTGCCTGTTGTTTTGATAGTTCATCCCTGTGGATGTGGTTGTATGCCCATGTGTGAGTTGTATGTTGTGCACTGTGCAGTGTGTCGGTGTGTCCTTGCAGTTCTGTCTGACTCCTACTTGTAGTTTGTGTCACTTGTGAGTATGCAGAGAGTGTTGCTGGCAAGTCAGTGTTGTGTTTTGTTGCACATCCATGTGTCTTGTTGCTGTTTGAGGAGACTGTGCAGACCTGCTGCTCCACACTGCCATTGTGGTTGTGTTTTCTCATGCGTTGCTGTCCGATGGTGCCTTCTTGCCTCCAGTGTGGCATGTTGTGTGTGTTGTCATTCCATCCCCTATCTGTGCTTCAGCTGCCTACCCATTGTGGGTCTGCACTCCCTCTCTTTGTGTATGGTACACTCCTGCCATGTCCCCTACTGATATGCAGTACACTTCACTTTGGTGTCAGCTGTCCCCTTGCTTTATATGTGTGTGTGCCTCCCCACGACTTCTTTTGTGACACTGTGCTTTGTGGTGCAGTTCTTTGGCCAGGGTCAATGTGTCACTCAGGGCATTTCCCCAATGGATCATGTGTGATGTTCTGGTGCTGTTCGTCAGTCATGGTTGCTCCTATGCAGTTCAACTGTGTGTGCTGCCCAGTCCTCTGGTCAAGTCGTTTCCACCTTTGTGTTCCAGACTTGTACATCTGTTGGGTGTTATGTTGGATGTATGTGTGTTGGCTGTGTTATTGCTTCACTTCCTGTGTGTGCTGTTGTCTTTGTGTTGTGCTGTATGGTGTTGTATGGGCTGCTGTTCTGTCACTGATGTCTGTGTGTGGCTGGTATGCTTGGTGTGCACACACAGCTTGTTGTGCATGCAGTGCTGTGTGAGTATGTTGCCTTGTGATTGCCTGGTGTGCATCCCCTGATATCCTGCTGTGTTTGCTATGTGATTGTTCTGCCTGTGCATCTGTTGTTTGTTTGCTGTGGCTGTGTTATTCTGTGATGGTGCACTTCTTGTGTGTGTTGTGGTATGTTGTCTGTGCATTGTTCCTGAGTGATGAGGTTGTGCACTCCTGTTGTGTCTGTGCTCCCATTGCATTTCTCCAGTTTAGCTGCACAGGGCATGTCTCTTGTTGTTGTGGCTCTGTGTGTGTTTCTGTTGGGTTATGTGTTTGTCTGTTGTGTTGGTTTCAACATTTGTGGTGGCATCCCTGTGTGTGTGTGTGTGTGTGTGTGATGTTTGTGGCTGACCCCAGGGCTTGTGGTTGTTTGTTTGTATATTGACTGGCAAGTATTGCCAGCCTTCAGTGTGTTTGGCACTGGTGTTGTGTGCTGCTGGTGTGAGGGGGGTATGTGTGTAGATTCCTACTGGTGTTTGTCAGTCCTGAGGTGTGTAGATGGGCCCTGTGTGTAGTGCTGCTGGTGTACTCCTGTGAAGTTGTTGTATGGATGTGTGGCTGTTCACAGTTTGACTTCAGGGCCTTCCTTTCATCCTTGTGCGTATACGTGGTTTGCCTTGCTGTCTCCCTGTGTTGTTGCCCTGAGCTGTCTGTGGTTTGAGTTCACTGACTCTGCCAGGCATGTGTGCTTTGATGGTGTGAGGGTGTTGTTCTCAGTTCCTTGTGTTGATGTGATGTACACATGCTTGTTGTGAGTCTCCATGGCCTTCGATTTGTGTGCAGCCCACTTTGGTTTCCCTATTTGTTGTGGTCCATTGCTGTTGTCATGTGGGGTGTGTATGTGTATGTGTGTCAGTTTGTGGTATGTATGTGTGACTGTGCAGGCTGTGTGTCCATTTGGATGTTAATTCCTTGTATGTGTTCATTTGTTGCTTGTCCTCATTGTTGTTTCCCTGAGTGTGGTGTTGTGGTGGTGTGTGTGTTTCCCTGGCCCTGTGCTACTGTGCTGTGTGTTGTGTGTTCCTGTGCAGCCACTCCTGCAGTGTCTGTCTCCATGATTGTTTGTTGTGTGGTGCAGGGTGTGTATTGACCTGGCTTGTTGTTGTACATGGGGTGCACAGGAGGGGCACATGGCATGTGCCTTCATGGGGTTTACTAGTGTGTGGGCAGAGGGGGTGTGGCCCTGTGGTCTTTGTGCCCTGCCCATGCCTGGCACTGGCCCTGCCTTCTGCATTGTGCGCATGTATTTCCTTCTGCTCACCGCTGCAGTGACGTGACCGAGACATTGCTGCATGTTGGCAGTAGCTGTATGTCCAGGATGCAGAGGGGTAACTTTGTGGCAGGTGGGTGATGTGTGGTTGCCCTTGTGGATGTGTCCCTGTCCCCCCTAGGGTGTCTGATGTGGATTTGGGCCCTGTGTATGCATGTGTGTTGTGTGTTGTGTTGTTGCGTACCTGCGGCGGCGTCCGCGGCGGTCCATGAGTTCATGATGATGTAGCAGGGACAGCACCTGAAAGACGTGTAGAGCTGGGTCCATTGCGATCGTGACCGGGACTCTGGTTTCGCGCTTGGCAGTTGAGCTTCCGCCTTCTCTGGTTGGGCGGTGTCTCCGCTGCGGTGTGTCTGCTTGTTTGAGTCATCCTAATTTTTGGAGCGTGGCGGACGTCATTCCGCACGGCGGAGAGTCTCCATTGGCACCCACCACCACGGTGGTGGCGAAATGGCCTATGTTTGGCCATACTAATATGGCAGCCGTGAGGACCGCTGCTCGCGGGCGGAAAAAGGCATTTTTCTGCATCTCCAGCTCCGCGATATCCTAATGGACCCCTTAATGTTTGCCTTTGTACTCAAAACAGATTATGATGTTCTATTTGGAGGAAAACATTTAATTCTATTTGGTGACCTACTACAACTTACTCCTGTAAATGGACAGCCTGTTTTTAAAACACTTTTCCATGAAGACACTAAGAAATCTTTGGGAAGTATTGGAAATGTCAACATTTGGTCTCATTTTGAATATAAAGAACTTATTAACCCCTTCCATGCTGCGCAGATTCCGCCGCTGTGCTGACGGAATCTTGCGCGGGCGGGGTCATGACGGAACGGTTCCGTCATGAGCACAGCTCAACCGTGGCTCATGACGGAACCGTTCCGTCATGAGCACCGAAGGGGTTAAGAATATGCAACAAGCAAGAGATATACGAATTGGTGTTTTAACAAAACATGGAAAAGAAGCTTTACAAAGTCGGCTTTTAATGAACTTGTTTCCAAATCAAAACATAGCACCTGAAATAATATACAAAAAATTGAAGAAAAGAAATCTATATTTTGCCTAATGCCTACACTGCAAGAGTGTTCTACATTCAATCAAGAACTTTTGAAATCGGAAAAAAACCAATACTGAAAATGGAAGCTATGGATAAAATGTAACACAAAGGAGTTACTATTCTTATCTCAGAGAAATTTCAGTCAAATTGGATTCTTTGGAAAAGTCGGTGTCTAAGACTGCAGGTTTAGAAAAGACTTTATATGTATGTGTAAACTATCGGGTAATTTTACGGCGTAATTTGAATGTAGAAGAAGGTTTAGTAAATGGAGCAATGGGAAAAGTTGTTAATTTTGTAAATGTTCAGAACAGAGATGGAATTTAATTTTTGAAGATTAAATTTGATCAGATTGAAGAGGTAAGATAGATTGGACGTTGTACAGTTTGTTTTTTGCTTGTAAAAGACTTGTATGTTCGTAGAAAACAGTTTTCTCTTTCTTTAGCATATGCTGTAACCATTCATAAATCTCAAGGTTTAAGTGTAGACAGTGCCTTGGTAAATATTGGAATTGCAGTGTTTAAAGAAGGCATGACATATATTTCATGGTCTTGAGTGAGAACATTATCTGGTTTGTATTTGTTTGATTTTGATGAGAAATTGATTAGTGCTGATGTAAATTGTGTAAGAGAGTACAATCGGTTAAGAAGACTTTATGCTCCTAACTTAGGTGATTATCCTGTATATGAAAAATGCTTAGTGTGTCCAAAATGAAATATGACAAATATTCCACTGAGATTCAAAAAAGAAAACAAATCAAGAGAATGATGAAACTGCAAAGAAAATGAAAATGGACACTGTTGATGATATTGTAGGATACCAGTTAGAAAATAGTTCAGGTATAAACTGCTATGCTAATGTAATTGTGAACGTTGTGTTTAATCTAGAAGATCTTCATCATGAAATTATGGAAAATTGAGAAAAAAGATTCTTTATATTTTTCAAAAGTTGGTAATTGATGGAACTAAAATCCATACTGCTTCTGGTATTCTGCATCTTCTGGATATATGTACTGGATCATTGAAATTTACATTAAATGCACAACAAGATGCACAAGAATTTCTTATATTTATGCTTGCAGTATTGGAAAATGAAGGAATAGAAATTGAAAATTTGTTTGGACTAAGTTACGGATGGGATCATAAATGTGAAGAGTGTTCATTTTCTTCTACCACTGAAATAGATACTGAACAATTCATATACTTGACCATACCAGACTGCAAATCAGTATCTTTTAACAAATCAGTAAAAACAGCTAATCAAGAAATGAAATGTTCTCATTGTAAATAAGAAATGTTGTCAACACTATTTATAGAAAGATTTGGACAATATGTTCTTTTAATGATACAACATTGTAGAGCAGACGGAAGAAAATTGGAAACCAAAATTAAAACATTTGTGGCAAGTCAAGTATAAATTTCAGGAATAACTTTTAAAGCAGTTTCTATTATTATCCATGATGGACCTACTACAACATCTGGACACTATACTGTGTATTTAAAGTGCAATAAAGGAAGTACACACTGCAATGATGCTAATTTGGAATTCAAATGTAGGTTGCATTATGAATTACTAAATTCACATCATATTTTTGCTGCCAAAGTTTTGAAAACATCAATCGGCTTATTGGGAAGATGTGAACACAAATGTAATTAGTTTATTTTGGATATTTTCAGTACTTATGTACTCTTGCAATCACCCAGGAAATACTACTAAACTCATGCAACCACTCAGACATTACTCTTGCACTCATGCAATCACCTAGACACTAGCTATGCACTCATATAATAACCCAGGCACTACTCTTGAACTGCTGAAATCATCCAGGCACTATCCATGCACTCATCCAATCACTCAGCCAGTACCCATGCAGTCCTCTAATCACTCAGCACTACTATTGCATTCATCCATTCCCTCAAACATTAGCCATGCACTCAGCCACTACCCATGCATTCCTTCATTCACCCTGGCAGTATCCATGCACTCATCCATGCACTCGGGCTCTACCCAAGCACTCATTTAATCAATCAGACACTAGTGTTGCACTCATCCATTCCCTCAAACACTACCCATGCACTCAGGTACCACCCATGCACTCCTTGAATCACTCAGGCACTACCCATGCACTCCTCTAATCACCCAGGCAGTTCCCATACACTCAGGCACTCCCAATGTGCTCCTTCAATCACCCAGACACTACCCCTGCAGTCATGCAATCAGCCAGTCACAAGCTATGCACTCTTCCAATTACCCAGGTACTATGCCTGCAGTCATCCAATCACTCAGCCAGTCTTTTTGCACTCATCCATTCCCTCAAGTAAAACCCATGCACTCATCCATGCCACTTCCCTCCCCGATATTCTTACTTCCCTCCCGGATCCCTACTACATCCTCCGCACCGACCGCCCTGAGGGGAAGACGGGCGGCGGAGTGGCAATGATAGTACGCTCTAATCTCCAATTCCAGCTTCTTTCCTATCATCCTATTCCCTCGATCGATTTATTGGTTGCACGCTCCATGAATCTTGCGTTTCCACTTACTTTTCTACTCCTCTACCGCCCCCCCAACCCATGCCTCACTTTATTCCAGCCTTACAGGACTTACTGGCTACTCTGGTGGTTAACAACTCCGCGGTCCTTCTCTTAGGCGACTTTAACTTTTGGCCGGGTGACCCTCGCGAAGACACCATGTCCAAAGATTTTTCTGACTCCCTCCATTGTCTTAACTTTACCCCTCACATCTTTTCCCCGACCCACACCCAGGGGCATACCCTTGACCAAGTTTGATCTGTCAATCTGTCAATCTCTCTGTGCTTGGTCCGATTACTCTCTGATTACCTTTTCCTTACCATTAGGGCAGATCAATGTCCCCCCTCTTCCCAAAAATATTTACGCTTGCAACTGGAATAGGGTGGATTTGACCGCCCTAGGTCATTCCTTAGCCTCTTCTGCCCCTACCCTGACAGATTTGTCTCCTAACAGGCAGGTAGCCATTATCGCTAACTGGCTCTCAAAGGCCTGCAACCATGTTGCGCCTCTTAGACTGGTCAGAACGCGCCGCTCTCATGATGCCAACAGATGGTTTTCCAATGCCTTAAAGGACCAGAAGTTGGCAATCCGGCAGGCCGAACGCCAGTGGCGCCGCAGTTACTGCCCTGACCTTAAAATCCTTTACTTGACACTACTTAGGGCCTATAAAAAAGCCATACTTACCGCCAAGCTTGAATACTTTTCCAGAAAAAGTCATCAGGCAGCCAACAAATCTAAGGAGATATTTACGATCGTTCGTGAGCTTGCTGCCTCTGACAGAGTCGCATCTAGACCCATTCCTTCCCAATCCCTCTGTAACTCCCTTAATTACTTTTTTATCGAGAAGATTGCCACCATCAAGCAGAACATTCCCAGGGCACCTCCCCTGTTCTCGTGCCCTTCCCTACCCTCACCTCCCTCCTTTCTTGACCAATTTCCCTTGATTTCAGAAGAGGCCTTCTCTACTCTCCTGGGAAAAGTCATAACTGGCTCCCCTGCTGATGTTTGCCCGACACATATCTTAAGGGAGATCTTCTCCCATTGCCCAGCCCCCCCTATTACCCTGCTTAACACATCTATTACTTCAGGAATTGTACCTGATGTTTTCAAAGCAGCCGCGGTAGTTCCTATCATAAAAAAAACGGCGCCGATCCAATGGTTCCTTCCAACTTCAGACCTATTTCGCTTCTCCCACTCCTGGGTAAGATCCTGGAGAGCCATATCACCTCCTCGCTCTCCACCTACATTGAGGCCCATCATCTCCTGGCGGACTACCAGGCCGGCTTTCGGCCTGCACATTCCACGGAATCCGTTGTCCTCTCAGTGGTTGATGAGCTCAGACGCAGTGCTGACACCAACTCCCCCAGGCCTTAGTTCTTCTCGATCTCTCCGCCGCCTTTGACACGGTCGACCACTCCATCCTTCTCGACCGTGTCAGGGGCGCTGGCCTACGGGGGTCGACCTTGACCTGGCTTACTTCTTTTTTAGCAGTCCGTACACAGGCGGTTCATTTGGGAGGCTTTCTGGCACCCTCCCGCCCTGTTTCTTGCGGAGTACCCCAAGGCTCCTCTCTCTCTCCCCTCCTATTCAATCTCTATATACACCCCCTCAGTGCTGCTCTTCAGGATTTTGAGGTCACGGCATTTAATTACGCTGATGACCTCCAGCTCATTCTCAATCTTTCCTCTTCTTCTGATTCAGTTTCTAGGGTTCACTCCACACTCACTTTTATCTACAACTGGATGAACCTCAATCAATTAAAATTGAACCCCGATAAGACGGAGCTGGTTCTCACTGGTGGCCCCTCCAATCCCTGGTCCCCTTGTTTTCTGGCCTTCCATCTTTATCTCTCCCCCGTCTCCTTCTACCTCTGTTAAAACTCTGGGCTTCAAGGTCAGCCAGGACCTCTCTTTGCGTCCCCAGATAAGCTCAACAGTCTCCTCCTGCTTTCTAGCTCTAAGAACTATCCGGAAAGTCTTGCGCTTTTTCACGGTCGAAGCACTTAAACTCATTATCTTGGCAATGATCCTTTCTCGCCTAGATTATGGCAACGCCCTGTATGTGGGCATCCCTGCCTACGAGAGCCGTCGCCTACAGCTTATCCAAAATCAAGCGGCTTGCCTCACTTATAGACTTCCCAAATCCAGTCATACCACCCCCTTGTTAAAGGCTCTTCATTGGCTCCCTATCAGGGAGCGTTCGCTTTTTAAGATGGGCTGTTTGATTTTTATGTCTCTAGTTGGTACTGCCCCTGCATTCATTAGATCTAAGATCAAGTTATATGCTCCGGCCAGAAATCTCCGTTCTTCCACTCAACTCCTTCTCTCTGTCCCCCGATTTCACAAAAAAAAAACGGGTGGTTCCAGATTTTCGATACTTGCCTTCTTTTCTGGAACTCCCTTCCCCTGACAATTAGATCTACCCCCTCCTACTTGGACTTTCGAGCAGCTCTGAAAACTCATCTTTTTTCTTCTGCTTATTCGTCTTAATTTCTTCTTCTCTTCCTTCCTCAGTTTCAGCTTCCTTCGGCAGCGCCAAGAAACCACTTGGTAGTAGAGCGCTATACAAATTCTTTTCAACTTCAACTTCCATGCATTCAGACACTACCCATACACTCCTTCAATCACCCAGGCACTACCCATGCACTCATCCATGCACCCAGGCTCAACATATGCTTTACTTCATGTACTCAGGCACCACCCATGCACTCCTCGAATCACTCAGGCACTAGCCATGCACTCCTCTAATCATCCAGGCAGTTCCCATGCACTCAGGCACTACCCATGTGCTCCTCTAATCACCCGGACACTACCCCTGCAGTCATGCAATCAGCCAGTCACAAGCTATGCACTCCTCCAATTACCCAGGTACTATGCCTGCAGTCATCCAATCACTCAGGCAGTCTTTTTGCACTCATCCATTCCCTCAGGCACTACCCATACACTCCTTCAATCAACCAGACATTACCCATGCACTCATCCATGCACTCAGGCTCTACCCCTGCACTCATGCAATAACTCAGGCACAACTGCTGTACTCATTGATTCCCTCAAAAATACCCATGCACTCATCCATGCACTCAGACACTACCCGTGCACTCCTCCAATCACCCAAACACTACCCATGCACTCATCCATGCACTTTAGCTCTACCCATGCACTTATAAAATCACTCAGACACTACCATTATACTCATACATTCCCTCAAACATTACCAATGCACACATCCATGCACTCAGGCACAACACATGCACTCCTCCATTCACTCTAGCACTACCCATGCACTCATCCATGCAATCAGGCTCTACCCATGCACTCATCCAATCACTCAGACACTACTGTTGTTCTCATCCATTCCCTCAAACACTACCCATGTACTTATCCATGCACTCAGGCACTACCGGTGCACTCTTCCAATCACCAAGGCACTACCCCTGCACTCATGCAATAAGCCAGGCACTACCCATGTACTCATGCAATCATCAGGCACTACTGCTGCATTCATCCATTCCCTCAAACACTATCAATGCACTCATCTAATGACTCAGGCAATACTGCTGCAATCATTCATTCACTCAGACAGTACATATTCACTCATACAATGACTCAGACATTACCCTTGCAGTCATTCATGGGACACATACAAGTTTGTCTATCTTTAACCAATTAGGCGGTTCTAAAAAGAAAAAAAAAACTTTTAAATTGTTTGTGTTTTTTTACCTTTTATTAAATTTTTGTGTGATTTTTTTAAATAAAAGACTAGAAAAATAAGGAAATTAACTCAAAAAACTTGTCAAAAAATTTTGCAATTAGAAAGTCATTGCAAAAACAAAAAAAAGGAACAATGATGATTCTTTGCAGCAACAACAATAGCTCCAACAGATTGCTTGCCTGCACGAAGAAGTTTCTTGCACTTTATGCAGTGCTGTTCCAGTCCTGCAAACTCTGGAACAATTAGTGTAGTTTATGTGGATGCAGTGGTTCCTGCAGAAGTTCTAGGTCCTACGACCTCATCATCTTGTTGTGACTTTTGCATTTGGCGCTGATGTTGTTCTCACGCAAGATGGTTTGGGTGCATGGTCTGAAGGTGTTTCATAATAGATGAAGTCCCCAAAAAATACTTTTTTTCTGATCCACGGGATAAAACTTTTTCACACACAGAGCAGGTGACTATGCACACATTCACCTTCTTCTCTCTTGCTGGTATAGAGAAGACAGCCCACACAATACTCTCTTTCCTTTTCTTAATGTGTTCTTCCAGCTCCTCTTCATCTGCAGGAATATCCTGTGGTGGATTTTGAGATGCCATTTCCTCTCTTGGAAAAAAACACAAATAAATCAAATAAAGAGGCAGAGAAAACACAGGAGATGTTTCTTGAAAGATGCTCCTGGAAGAATTAAAAAATTGGGTGGGGTCCAGCAAGAGCTAGAATAGAAAGATTCTTAACAAATGAAATACTTTCTTTTGAAGTCACATGGGATACATGCTGTCAGGCCTCCAGAGGACGAAGAGGCGGTAATGGGGGCAACATTGGGGTCTTTCTGCTGCCAAAGACTGAACAGAAGGGCAAAGAACAATTCATGGACAGAATTACTACGAAAGAGGAATTCCAAGATGGCGGCCACGCTGGAAGCATAGCGGCAGTCTAGTCCTTCTCCCACAGGTGTCCAGAGGTTAGGTGAGGCGCGCGCTCCAAGAGGAATGCGCACTTCACTGAGGAGATTCAGAGAGTAGCAGCTTGAAATTAGAGTTCCTGAGGAAAGAGTTAGAGAGAATAGAATTAGAGTTAGTTAGTTAGCGCCATGGCTACAGAATACTTTTCCAAGTCAGAAACCATTCACAACTCCGAGAAAATAACTGAAGAGATTTTTTAAAAGATTTACAGAGACAAAAAGACGACGAAATTCTCTCCTACCTTCGTGAAGACTTCCAATACATCTCCGTGTTTCCTGAGCAGATAGTCTGAGGTCTTTTGGCGCCATCCTGTGACAGAGAAAAGAAGACCGAAGCTAAGTACATTTGAGAGGCATGAGAGATGAATGGGAAAAGTATATGACAGAAAAGATTGCATAGAAAACGTACCTGATAACTCTAGTAATCTGAAATTCACCCTGAGAAGAAAGATAAATGTGCAGTTAATCAGAGTTGAAGGAAAACAATACAATAATATACTCACCACTAGAAATAAGGCGAAGTAAGGTAAAGACAAGCTTAGGGCTAGAACAGTATAGCGTGAGATGATTACACCGCTAGACGAATACACAGAAGAAGAGGACAAGCAAGAATTATTCTACTCTAGAAGTAAGCCAAAAAATAATAACTTTCAAGTTAAGAAACAATTTAGAAAAGGGTAAAAAGGAAAGAGAAAGAATTAATAGAAAGATGTTTTGTAGGAAGGAGAGTCGGAAAGAAGTGTCCAGACCCACAGAAAAGAATTGAGAAAAGAAACACCACACAACAGGACTGACATACAGAAGAGGGGCACAGTGCTTGAAACCCAGGGTAGGTGTTAACTCATAGAGAGAGAGTTTAGAAGTCGAAGGGAATAGAAAGTTATTGTGTTGTGTTTTTTTCAAGGTTCTCATTTACAAGAGCTGGCAACAGCATTAAGAAGAAGCTGAGGAGAATAGTGAAGAACCGGAGTTTCAGGACCAGTCTCTTCTTTGTTTATTATTTTATCCACTTCCCCCTGCGGAGTAGTTACAGAGTCCAGGTGAATATTACTGGAACTCTGGCTGCCGCGTAGTGGGAGTTGGGAATCAGCATCTCTGTTCCTGTGCAAGCACTTCTGGATACGTCATCTTGACCCTTGACAGAGTGAAGTGCCCAAGTGGTAAACTTGCACCCGGACAGGGATGGCAGAAGGAATAAACTTACAGACCTTGGGAGTAGTGTTAGAGACCATTCAAAAAGAGTTAGTGGCGGTGAGAGAGGAAAACCAAAACCTGAGGCAGGAGGTGATGAACTCGAGAAAAGAGACAGCAGAGTTAGTTCAACGAGTTAAGCAGCCACTCGGCTCAGGAAGGAACGCTTTAGACCCATCCATTGAAGACCCAAATAGAATTACTACACAAGTGATTCATTAACTGTCCCCAGTTATTCCGTTGGCTCCTCCGGAGCGTTTTAGTGGGGACCCACAAAAGGCACAGCTATTCATCACACAGTGTTCTTTGCACTTCATGTGTCGCCCTTCCATTTTCCCAGATGCGCAGTCTAGGGTGGCCTTTGTTTTATCGTACTTGAGCGGAGATGCAGCGTCCTGGTCAATGCCTCTGGTTTCCCGGGATGATCCACTGTTACAAAACTATGAAGACTTCAAACAAGAATTTCTTCGAATTTTCGACAGGCGGAGAATATCTCAAGCAGTAGATAATGAATTATTGGATCTAAGACAGGGAAACCGAGATCTAGTAGCATATCTGGCCCAATTCAATAAATTAGTCATAGAAACGGACTGGCCAGAAAGCAAGAGAGCTGCAGTTTTTTATAGAGGTTTAAGAGATGAACTAAAAGATGTGTTGGCACAGATACCAAATAGACCCACAGAAATCTCAGAATTAGTGGACCTGGTCTTAGAAATAGACTTTCGTCAAGGAGAGAGGAGAGGAGAAAAAAGGAAAGAATTCAGGCCAATAGCTCCAAGATTTGATCGAGTTCGGCCAGAAGGGAATAAGGCTGGGGAAGGACAACAAAGTTCGGAGCCCATGAAAATTGGAACGATAAGAGGTCCCCTAACCAAAGAAGAGAAAGAAAAGAGAAGGGCAGGAAATCTATATATGTATTGTGGCTCCAGCGGGCATTTTGTTCGGGGTTGTCCAAGAAAACCGAAGACCCCCTTTAAACCGAAGGAAAACTCGCAGCACCACCAGTAGCGGGGGTTGGACTGGTGGATGCTAATCAGAAATCAACTCCAAAAGAACATCTAGTGGCTAACACTCTACAGTCATCGGCCCCACATCTAATTTTATCCATGGTGCTCAAGTTCAGACAAGAAACGTTGACGGAAGTTTCAGTAATGATAGATTCCGGAGCCACCGGAAACTTTTGTGATCTAAAATTTGCTGCTAAGGTGGGGTTACGAGCTATCTTGAAATCCAAAAGTGAACCGGTCCGGGCAGTAGACGGAACAAACCTCTCATCTGGACCAATAGTAAGTCATACAGAACAGGTACAATTGATCTACTGTGACGGGCATGAGGAAGTCATTCAATTCAATCTAATCGACGCACCTCAGTTTCAACTCATTCTGGGCCTTCCATGGCTCACGGAACATAATCCAACGATAAATTGGAGCACAAGAACCATAGTGATGGATTCAGAATATTGTCGGAAAAATTGTTTCAGAACAAACGGGGAAGTCAGAGAGTGCAATCCAGCTCAGGCCTTGTGCACAGCGGAGACTTCTGTCTGTGTGATAGATTCTCAGGAGATTCCGTCGGAATATGAGGACTTTGCTGATGTTTTTAACGAAACAGAAGCAGAACAATTGCCACCCCATCGGGCTTACGATTGTAAGATAGACTAGGAGCCAGGTTCAAATCTCCCCTGCAGCCGGGTATACGCCTTGACAGAAAAAAGAACATCACCACTTGAAGGAATACTTGGATAAATATCTGGCGAATGGATTCATTCGTCCATCCCAGTCACCAGTATCTTCGCCTCTTTTCTTCGTGCCCAAGAAGAAGGAGGGAGATCTCAGAACCTGTATTGACTATCGTGCGATCAATAAGATCACCAAAAAGAACCGATACCCACTTCCTCTCATTTCAGTTTTATTGGATCAGTTGAAGGGAGCGCAGATCTATACAAAATTAGATCTCAGAGGAGCCTCTTATCTTGTAAGAATACGCGAGGGAGATGAATGGAAGACAGCCTTCAGGACTCGATTTGGGCTGTTTGAATATCAAGTTATGCCATACAGTCTGTGCAACGCCCCGGCTGCCTTCCAGCATTTCATCAACGATGTTCTTAGTGAGTATATTGATCAATGTGCAATAGTGTACATAGACGATATTTTAATCTATTCGTCAGACACGAGCCAACACCAGGAACAAGTAAGAGGAGTACTACAGAAGCTCAGAGAAAACAAACTATTTGTTAAATTGGAGAAATGTGCATTCTGGGTCTCCCAAGTGGAATTTTTGGGTTTCGTTCTATCGCCGGCTGGAACGAAGATGGACGAGCAGAAGGTGAAGGCCGTGGTTGGTTGGAAATCCCCGAAGTGTGTCAAGGAAGTCCAGAGTTTCATCGGGTTCGCGAACTTCTATCAAAGATTTATAAGCGAATTTTCGCGAAAAATATTACCTCTGACACGCCTACTGAGAAAAGGAGTGCGTTTTGAATGGACGGAAGAATCAGAAAGGGCCTTTCAACTCCTAAAGAAGGACTTCACTACTGCACCGATACTCCTACACGCCGACCCTACTGAACCTTTTTACGTGGAAACGGACGCCTCAGACCTGGCAGTAGGAGGGGAATTATCTCAACGGCATAAGGTAACAGGTCAATTACATCCAGTCGCCTACAGATCACGAAAGCTAACGTCAGCTGAGGTGAATTACACCATAACAGAAAAGGAGTTACTGGCAATCAAGGATGCGTTTAAAGAGTGGCGACACTATCTCATGGGGGCTCAGCATCAAGTGACAGTTTTCACCAACCACAGGAATTTGAAATTTTTGAAGTCAGCTCGGACACTAACACCGAGACAACTCCGGTGGTCATTGTACTTCGCGGACTACGATTTCGTGATTACCTATAGGTCAGGAGCCCAGAATGGGAAGGCTGACGCTCTATCCAGATTGGTAACAAATGACCAGAAGAATCAAATCAAAGATCAAACTATAATTCCGAGTGAAAAAATTGTTGGAGCTACAATATCTTCTGATTTAAAGGAGCAGATCCTCAAACAAATGAGCCCAGAGGAAATACAGAATTGGGTTGCGGAAGACAAGGAAAGAAAAATTCAGCCAGTTGCCTTATTATAAGGAAGCCCTGTACTTGCCAACCCCGGAGTTACGGAATCAGGTGATGGGTGAATGTCATGACAATCTTTTGGCAGGGCACAAAGGAGAAACAAAGACAGAAGAGTTAATCAAGAGACATTATTGGTGGCCACATATGACCAGAGACATTGAAGAGTACGTTAGAACTTGTGAGATCTGCGCACAGGGAAAATCGGAACGGCAGGCCCCCAAGGGTTTGCTACAACCTCTACCCACTCCACCATATCCATGGCATACCGTTACACTAGATTTAATAGTGGATTTACCTTTGAGTATGGGTTATAATACTATTCTAGTGTTCGTAGATGCATTTTCTAAGATGGCGCACTTTATGGCCTTGAAGGGAGTTCCTACAGCCAAACAGTTAGCCCACCACTTTAGTACACAAATTGTAAAGATGCATGGGGTCCCCAAGGTCATTATTTCAGATAGGGGAACACAATTTGTATCTCATTTTTGGAAGGCCTTTGTGGGTGGATTGGGAATAGAAGCTAAGTACTCGACTAGTTATCACCCAGAGACAGACGGGCAAACAGAAAGAGCGAATCAGGAGTTAGAGCAGTATTTGAGATTGTTCCTTCTGAAGCAAGAAGGAGAGTGGTCAGAGTTATTATGGGCGGCAGAATTTGCACATAACAACGCCAAAAATGTCTCGACAGGATATTCCCCATTTTATCTATATTATGGAAGACACCCAAATGCAACCATTAGACAAACTGATATCTCAGTTCCAGCAGTAAAAGATTTGGTTTCCCATCTAGATCAGGTACATCAAACTGCTAAACAAAATTTACAACAGGCAAAACAGAAATACAAGCAATATGCAGATAAAAAGAGACGAGAGGGTCCTTCCCTAGAAAAGGGAGATAGAGTCTGGTTAAGCACAAGGAACCTTAGGCTAAAAGGAAACAGGAAATTCCAGCCCAGAGTCATAGGACCATACCTGATAGAAGAGAAAACCTCACCAGTTAACTTTCAGTTAAAATTACCTCCTAAGTTGAAAATTCATCCCGTTTTTCATGTTTCTTTGTTAAAAAAGGCTTCAGCAGGCTTACGCAGCGAATTGACACCAAAACCCATTCAGTTAGAATCAGGGGTAGAGTACGAAGTGAAAGAAATTCTGGATTCCAAAGTAGTAAAAGGAAGACTATATTACTTGATTGACTGGAAAGGCTATGGGCCCGAGGAGTGGTCTTGGGAACTAGAATCAGATGTTCATGCTCCTAGATTGGTGAAATCATTTCATCAAAGATTCCCTACCAAACCAGGAATGAGAGGACCTCCTTTGTTGGGGGGTACTGTCAGGCCTCCAGAGGACGAAGAGGCGGTAATGGGGGCAACATTGGGGTCTTTCTGCTGCCCAAGACTGAACAGAAGGGCAAAGAACAATTCATGGACAGAATTACTACGAAAGAGGAATTCCAAGATGGCGGCCGCGCTGGAAGCATAGCGGCAGTCTAGTCTTTCTCCCACAGGTGTCCAGAGGTTAGGTAAAGCGCGCGCTCCAAGAGGAATGCGCACTTCACTGAGGAGATTCAGAGAGTAGCAGCTTGAAATTAGAGTTCCTGAGGAAAGAGTTAGAGAGAATAGAATTAGAGTTAGTTAGTTAGCGCCATGGCTACAGAATAGTTTTCCAAGTCAGAAACCATTCACAACTCCGAGAAAATAACTGAAGATATTTTTTAAAAGATTTACAGAGACAAAAAGACAACGAAATTCTTTCCTACCTTCGTGAAGACTTCCAATACATCTCCATGTTTCCTGAGCAGATAGTCGGAGGTCTTTTGGCGCCATCCTGTGACAGAAAAAAGAAGACCGAAGCTAAGTACATTTGAGAGGCATGAGAGATGAATGGGAAAAGTATATGACAGAAAAGATTGCATAGAAAACGTACCTGATAACTCTAGTAATCTGAAATTCACCCTGAGAAGAAAGATAAATGTGCAGTTAATCAGAGTTGAAGGAAAACAATACAATAATATACTCACCACTAGAAATAAGGCGAAGTAAGGTAAAGACAAGCTTAGGGCTAGAACAGTATAGCGTGAGAGGATTACACCGCTAGACGAATACACAGAAGAAGAGGACAAGCAAGAATTATTCCACTCTAGAAGTAAGCCAAAAAATAATAACTTTCAAGTTAAGAAACAATTTAGAAAAGGGTAAAAGGGAAAGAGAGGGAATTAATAGAAAGATGTTTTGTAGGAAGGAGAGTCGGAAAGAAGTGTCCAGACCCACAGAAAAGAATTGAGAAAAGAAACACCACACAACAGGACTGACATACAGAAGAGGGGCACAGTGCTTGAAACCCAGGGTAGGTGTTAACTCATAGAGAGAGAGTTTAGAAGTCGAAAGGAATAGAAAGTTATTGTGTTGTGTTTGTTTCAAGGTTCTCATTTACAAGAGCTGGCAACAGCATTAAGAAGAAGCTGAGGAGAATAGTGATGAACCGGAGTTTCAGGACCAGTCTCTTCTTTGTTTATTATTTTATCCACTTCCCCCTTCCCCCTGCGGAGTAGTTACAGAGTCCAGGTGAATATTACTGGAACTCTGGCTGCCGCGTAGTGGGAGTTGGGAATCCACATCCCTGTTCCTGTGCAAGCAGTTCTGGATACGTCATCTTGACCCTTGACACACGCACCCGGCGCGCCAGCAGCACGCACCCGACGCAATTCCTGAAAAATATATTTAACAATAATATATCTTTCTTCCAGTTACAAATATACAATATTTACAATTATGTTAAATAATCTCTTGGTGTAATATACATATTAAAGTTATGTACATATACTTTTAAACCTAAACATTTGGGGTGGATACACGCACCTGGCGTGACCCCCTGAAAAATGTACGTGACGTTGTGCGTGCCAAGAACCATGCACCCTTCCCATACCCAACATTCATCATACACGACTTAACCAATATGGTGGCAAATTCTTGGATTCGCACACCCACAGTGACTGGTACACGATCGGTATGCAAATCCACTTAAAAAAATGTAAATTCATATTTTAGAAAAGAGAAAACATCACAATATTTTTTATAAAAGTTTAAAAATGTAGAAAAAGCATTTTTTGGACATTACAATTAGAAGTTAACCTTTAAAAATATTTTAAATTCACTGTAAAACCATAGGTTTGAGGGATGTTATAGTTAGAAATTAGCATTTAAAAAACCTTAGAAATTAACTAAAAAAAACATAGGTTTCAGGGACGTTATAGTTCGTAATTAGCATTTGAAAAACCTTTCATATTCACTGCTAAAAACATCGGTTTCAGGGACATTATGGTTAGAAATTAGCATTTAAAAAACCATTGAAATTCACTGATAAAAAATAGGTTTCAGGGACGTTCTAGTTAGAAATTAGAATTTAAAAATCATTTGAAATTCGCTGAAAAAACCCTAGGTTTCAAGGACGTTATAGTTAGTAATTAGCATTTAAAAAACCTTTGAAATTCACTGAAAAAAACACAGGTTACAGGGACATTATAGTAAGTTGGATATTTCACTCATACAATACCAGAGAAATTCGGCCGTTATAGTTAGTTGAGCTAACTATAACTCACACCGCCGCAATGCACTGCAGATGACATCACATATTATATCACTCATGGCATGGTCAGTGACATCACTGATGACGTCACTAATGACAACTCAAATGACATCACTGATGACATCACTAATGACATCATCCATGTGATAACCTGATGCACCTCCTCACACCCTAATATAACCTTATATAACTGCTGCTCGCTCGGAGGATGAAGTCCATTTGTGTCCTGAGATCCTCAGGACACAAGAGGACCTCATTGCCCCACCAGCATTGCACCAGAAGCCGCATTTGCGGAGTAATGCAAAAAGGGATGTGGCCTCGGACCCCTCTCTGCAACGCAGCTCTGTGGCGCTTACTGGAGGTACCTGGTGTGCTAGTTGGCCCCAGGGACCCTTAGGATTGAAGGGAACTTAATCACCCAATTTGCAACGCGCCAGGGGGCGTGTTTGCATCCTTGGTATATCAGGACCCTCACTGCACCACTGTGCAAACGTGCCCCCTGGGGTGTTATAAGTTGGGGGATTAAGTCCCCTTCAATCCTGAGGGTCCCTGGGGCCAACTAGCTCACCAGGTACCTCCAGTAAATGCCACAGAGCTGCATTGCAGAGAGGTGTAAAAAGGGGTGTAGCCTCAAACCACCTCTCTGCAATGCAGCTCTATGGCGCTTACTGGAGATACCTGGTGGGCTTGTTGGCCCCCAGGGACCCTCAGGATTGAAGGGGACTTAATCCCCCAATTTACAACGTGCCAGGGGGCGCGTTTGCACACTTGTTATGTCAGGCCCGCCCCCTCCCTCCACCACTGGGCAAATGTGCCCCCTGGCACATTGTAAGTTGGGGGATTAAGTACCCTTGAATCCTGAGGGTCCCTGGGGGCCAACTAGCCCAGCAGGTACCTCCTGTAACCACCACAAAGCTGCATTTCAGAGAGGTGTAAAAAGGGGCAAGCCACAGACCACCTCTCTACAACACAGCTCTGTGACGCTTGCTGAAGGTACCTGAGGGCTGGTTGGCCCCCAGAGACACTCAGTATTCAAGGAGACTTAATCTCCAACTTAGAACATGCCAGGGGGTGCATTTGCAGAGTGCTGCAGGGAGGGGGCAGGACCTCTGGCGAGTTGATGGTTTCTTTTTTTATTTTTGTTATTCTTATTTTCTGAGAGGGGGGTGCATGGCTCCCCTTCCCTGGGCCTTTTTTGGCCCCGGGACCCTATCCCCCAGGGCCTAAACATTTTCTTTTACTTAAAAATAGGAGGGGGGCCGTGCGGCCTCCCTTCTCTAGGCCAATATGGGCCCCGGGGACCCCATCCCACGGGCTTGACCTGGTTCATTTATTTGTTATTATATTTGCAGTGAGGGAGGCCATGTGGCTGCCCTCCTCTGGGCCATTTCTGGCCCTGGGGACCCCATTCCCCGGGGCCTGTCCATTTTTTTTATTACCTTGGAGGGGGGCCGGGGCTTTGCATTGGGGACCGTGGGGGGAGCCCCAATGCCCCCACGGTCCCACCAGCTCCCCCCTCCTTCAGGAGCCGGCATTGCTTTTGAGGAAGGGGAGCTGCTAATATGCAGCTCCACTTGCTCAAAAGCAATCTGCTTTGATTCATTGAAGCGAGAGCAGGTTTTCCTGTTCTCGCTTCAATGAAGCAAAGCAGGGTTTGCTATGGTGGAGCGGGAGCTGTGCTCCCACCCCGCTATAGCAAATAGCAATGTCCCAGGGTGGGTACTCGGGGACATTGCAAGACCCGGCCCTGGGGGGTGGCGCTCCCCAGGGCCATCAAGGGCCCCCTCCCAAATCTTTAAAGTACTGGGGCCAAGGGGTCTGCTATGGACCCCCTTCAATTTAAATCAGTATGTGCCCCAGGGAGGTGGTGGTCCCCGGCGCGTGTGGGGGGCTCTTTCCCCCCACACAATATTTTAAATTTAAAACAGAGCCCCGGGAGTTGGCGGTCCCTGGGGTAGCATGGGGATTGGGACCCCCTACACATTTTTTTAAAACCCCTGGGGAGGTGGCGGTCCCTGGGGCTGCAGGGGCCGCAGTGCCTCCTGCATACAATTAAATAAGCCCCAGGGAGGTGGCCCTCCTTGGGGCTGCAGGGACCCCCCTGCTAATTAATTGGTGAGTGCCCCCGGGACCTGGCCCACCCGGGGGCTTTAAATAACAAAGCATTTTTTTTTTTTCTCGGTCGGATTTGCGGCCTCAGCGCGAATTCGGACGTTTCTTTTTAAAAAAAATCTTGGGGCACTGGGTGTCCTTGTGGGACCCCCTGAGCAGGCCTTGGGGGACAGGGTGTATGTACCCTGCCCCCTTTTCATGTTTTTTTATCTTTGTTTATCCCTTTTTCTTGTGATTTGGTTACCGAGTCACAAGATGGCTGCCAACACTTCCTGGTTTGGAGTGTTGGCTGCCAATCAGAATTGAGCTTGTGCTCGGGAGGGTTTGCGACTCCTCCTCGGTGCTCAGATATCGATATTTATCTATTTTACATTCCTCAGGAACTACTGAACTGATTTACACCATTTAAAAAAGGTGCGCTTTCTGAACCAAGAGCTACCTTTTTGCAAAGTTTGGAGTAATTCCGTTTAGCAGTTCGGGCTGTAGCCTTTTCCAAAAATTCCTATGGAAATTAACATGGGGAAAACATGCTTTGGGACCCTCCTTTTTCTCGACCCCCACTTAACAAATCCCTCCGAAACTTTCAGGACAGGAGCTGACCAGAGCGGGCCACACGTTTTGAAAACGTCTCGAAGATTCGTCAAATGGCGCCAAATATATCGGTAAATCAAAAAATGCTTTTCCATCTAATGGTGATAGATCCTAGCTGTAACTACCTACTGGCGACCACCAGTAGGTAAAATATATATATATCAAAAAACAACAAAGCCAGTGTACAATAATATGAAACAGGGGGCACTCTAGTCAATGCAATACATTGATCCAACGAGCAAAGAGCCTCAGATTCCCTGTGAACCGTTATGTTCATAGGAAGCAAGTTTGGCCACTATGGAACAATACCCAGTGGGTATGAAAAAGCCCTCACTCACCAACCTGGTTGGTGACATGCTTCATCATTGGGCTTCCACTGGGACGACCGAATGTCATCCCAGTGTGCTGCGACGCCAGGTTACTGCGGAGCTGGGTTGGTTGTGTGGGGAAAGTGAATTTAAAATGTCCAATCAAGTCAAAAAGAAACTTTATTAATTTTGCTTAAATGGAAAGGAGTAAAAAGGAGTGAGGGTCAAAAAAATAAAAGACCTGGTTCACTCCGTGGCGGTCAACATGTTCCGGACCCGGCAGCAAGAGGCTGTTTAGGCATATCGCGGGTGGAGAGCAGCAAGGGCGGTGTGCCATTTTGCTCCCACCCCCCTCCCGGGATCCATGAGGCTTCTAACGGACTCGCCTCTCTAGTAAACTCGTTCCTCTCCCCATAATTAATTACTTTACTTGGCGGAGTTCACACTATTCAGTGTCTTTTTGTTTTTTCACACATCAGCCCACGGTTGGGTGGACCTTAGCGAGTTCACACCACCGGGGCTGCGCACATACCCCTCTGGTCCTGACGAATGCCCGATTAACACTCCATGAGGCAGAAACATGTTGACCGCCACGGAGTGAACCAGGTCTTTTATTTTTTTGACCCTCACTCCTTTTTACTCCTTTCCATTTAAGCAAAATTAATAAAGTTTCTTTTTGACTTGATTGGACATTTTAAATTCACTTTCCCCACACAACCAACCCAGCTCCGCAGTAACCTGGCGTCGCAGCACACTGGGATGACATTCGGTCGTCCCAGTGGAAGCCCAATGATGAAGCATGTCACCAACCAGGTTGGTGAGTGAGGGCTTTTTCATACCCACTGGGTATTGTTCCATAGTGGCCAAACTTGCTTCCTATGAACATAACGGTTCACAGGGAATCTGAGGCTCTTTGCTCGTTGGATCAATGTATTGCATTGACTAGAGTGCCCCCTGTTTCATATTATTGTACACTGGCTTTGTTGTTTTTTGATATTCTACTGAGGGGACTAGCCGTGTTGATCCCTTCCTCTCCTGTTGATTTTGAAAATATATATATATTCATGTGATCAAGGCTCGGAGTACCCGAAACGTTATGGCGGCAATAAGGCACAGATTAAAATAATTTAGCACTCATCTTTGGTCCCTGTCCGTTTATGCTGTGACGGTGTGGAGCTACAATTGCAGCAGGTATACAGATTCACGCATATATATATATATATATATATATATATATATATATATATATATATATATATATATATATATATATATATATATATATATATATATACATATATATTATCTACTGGCGGTCGCCAGTAGATAGTTATAGTTAGGACCGTGTTTCCATAGGAAATCCACAACATTCTATTTGGAATAACTTTGGCGCCGGTTGACGAATCCTCGCAAAATTTTCAAAATAGGTGGGGCGCTCCGCTCCGCGCCTACCCTGAAAGTCTCGGGGGGATTCGTCAAGCGGGGGGGGTGAGTAAAAAGGGGGGTCCCAAAATGCGTTTTCCCCATGCAATTTTCCGTAGGATTGGATTGGATGTACATTTGTAGAGCGCAAATTGCTGCCCGGAGGCGTCCAAGCGCTGAGAATGCCAGTGACCCGCACAGAAGCCCAGGGGGGGGAGAGAAGGGGGTAAATTTGACTGGATGAAATAAAAAGGTTTTTAGCTGTTTGCGGAGGTGAACAACCTTTACAACGCAACTGTTACAACGCACTACACTTACAACAAAATTTTTACAACGCAACATCCACTACAACGCATTCCATTACATAGCATGACACTACAACGCATGTTTAAAAACTACCTTTACAACGCATTCCATTACATCGCATACTATCTTTACAACGCATACCATTACAACGCAATCCAACACTTACCCTACTGTGGCACCCCCTGGAGTTAGAATAGTAATTTTTACCCCTATACTATGCGTTGTAATGGTATGCGTTGTAAAGGTAGTATGCCATGTAATGGAATGCGTTGTAAAGGTGGTTTTTAAATATGCGTTGTAGTGTCATGCTATGTAATGGAATGCGTTGTAGTGGATGTTGCGTTGTAAAAAATGCGTTGTAAGTGCATGCATTGTAAAAAGGTGCGTTGTAACGACATACATCCGTTTGCGGAAGGCTGTAAGATTGGCGTTGGCTCTGAGATGCAACGGGAGGCCGTTCCAGGCTCTGGCAGCATTATGGGAGAATGTTCTACCTCCGGATCTGGCTCTTTTAATTCTGGGGGCCAATGCAAGGAAAGTCTGACTAGAGCGAAGGCTTCTGCTGGGCGTGTAGTGGGTAATTAGGTCCCGCGTAATCCTGGGGCCAGTGTTCCAGAAAGCCTGGTGAGCTATGCACATAGCTTTAAACATAAATCTGGTGCACCGGTAGCCAGTGAAGGGATACCAGTCCGGACCTCACTGACTGTCTGCGGGGAAGGTCGAGTAAGATGCGTGCTGCGCAGTTCTGGACTGTCTGAAGCCTTCTCAGAGTGGTATCAGGAGCACCAAGATAAAGTGCGTTGTTAAAATCAAGGCGTGACTGAATTAGACCTTGTACGGCTGCTTGTTTAGCTTCCAGGGGGAGGAGAGGGAGAATTTTCTTTAACATCCTCATGATGCCAAAACAAGTGGCTGAGAGTTTTGTGGATTGTACATTAAAGGACAGAGATCTGTCCAGCCAGACTCCGAGACTCTTGATACTGTTTTGGGGAGTTGGGGGGGATCCAAAACTAGGCGGCCACAGGGAGGCGGGGAGACTAAGATCAGAGGGGCCTAGAAGCATAAGCTCAGTTTTGTCCCCATTAAATTTTAAGCACGATAGGGACATCCAGGTCTTCACTTCCTCCAGGCACTCTCTGAGCCCGCCCCGAGCAGGTGGATTAGCTGCCTGCGACATGGAGACCACCAGCTGCGTGTCGTCCGCATAGGAGATGATCTTAATCCCAAATGGGCGGACGACATCAGCCAGCGGCCTCATGTACAGATTGAAGAGTGCAGGGCTCAGAGAAGAGCCCTGGGGGACTCCGCACTTCAAAAGTCTGCTGGTGGACACAGACTCGCCTTCGAACACACGAAAGGATCTATCCTCTAAGAAGGACTGGAACCAAGACCAGGCTTTCTCCTTAATCCCGGCCTGGGATATGCGGTACAGCAGAATGTCATGGCTGACCGTGTCAAAGGCCGCGCTGAGATCAAGGAGGATCACTGCCACTGATCCTCCTTGATCCAGGATTTTTCTGGCTTCCTCGGTGACCATGAGGAGGGCGGTCTCGGTCCCATGTTTTGGTCTAAAGCCCGTCTGGGTGGGGTCCAATAGGTGGTGACCTTCCAGGAAGTTTATAAGTTGTAGATTTATATATTTCTCCAGGATCTTGCTTGCCCATGGGAGCATGGAAATGGGGCGAAAGTTGCTCAGATTGGTAGAGTCCAAATTAGGCTTTTTTAATAAGGCTCTGACCGTAGCCTGCTTCCATATGGTAGGGACCGTGCCAGAAGAGATGGAGGCATTTAAGACCTCCCTAATAATAGGTAGGGTGGTCTGCGAAGCTGCCATTATTATATCTGGTGGGGCAGGGTCATCAGGGGATCCATATTTTACTTTTCGTGCTAAGGGTTCAAGAGTGGCGAGATCCAGAGGGGGGAAGTGAGTCAACGTGGGTGGCTGTTTACTGGGGGGGGGGTAGCGGGAAGGAGAGAGGGGGTTGGGGGGTAGGGTTTTTCGAGGGAAAGGCAGAGTAGATAGAGCTTATTTTCTGATGAAAAAATTCAACGATATTATTGCAGTGGGTAGTGGACTTGTCTGCCAGCAGGCTAGGGGGCTGTTTAGTTAGTTTTTTAATGATTTGGAAAATTTCCTTGGGTTTAGATTTAGCAAGCAGGATTTTCGTGGAGAAGTATGAGGCTTGTGCCGCTTTTATCAGTGTTTTATATTCACTGATGGCTTCTCGATAGAGGGTTTTATTGTCTATAGAATAGTCAGATCGCCAACGTCTTTCCGATTTCCGGCAGAGTCGTTTCTTGTCTCTAAGAGTCTCCGTATACCACGGGGCAGTTTTGTGGGAACGTTTGAGCGTGATTTTCTTTTTGGGCAGAACAACATCAAGAGATTGAGTGATCCAGTTGACATAGGCCTGATTAGCTAGGACGGGGTTGTCATTAATCATAGGTGGATTCTCAGCAAGTTTGCTGGTCCACTTGTCAACTGCTAGGTGGGACCAAGCTCTCGTGAGTCTAGTGGTAGGTGTTGGTTCAGGGTTTTTAAACACAGTCCAGTTAATGGGGATCAGGAAATGGTCCGTCCAGGGCAGGGGAATAGGTGGACTGGTAAGAAGGCCAGGGCAGTTGCTGAAGACCGGGTCCAGCAAATGGCCCTTCACGTGGGTGGCAGAGGTGACCCGTTGGGAGAGTTGCAGAGCTGCTAGATCCTCTGCTAAGGTCAAGGCTATGTGGTCTGATGATGACTCGAAATGAAAATTAAAGTCACCTAGCAGGATGAAGTTGGATGTGATAATAAGACGTTCAGCCACGCTAAGTGGTAGACTGACATGGAACTGCTTCGGAGGGGCGGGAGGGCGGTAGATAAGAGTGCCGGAAAGGCAACTGTTGGGTGATAATTCAATGTTGAAGGTAAGACTTTCACAGTCCGTAATGGTTTCGGAGACCACTCGGCAGTGGAGTTGTTCTTTATGAATTATCGCCACGCCTCCTCCTCTCCCTTTAAGTCGGTCTTGGCGGGAGATTTGGAAGCCTGGTGGGAGGGCTTCTATGACTGCTGGATCGGCCTCAGGGGATAGCCAGGTTTCTGTTAGAAACAGAATGTCTGGTGTGTGTTCCTCTATTAGAAGCGCGATTTCAGCCGTATGTTTGGGGAGAGAGCGGCAGTTCAATGGGAACATACGGAAGTCGTGTAGCGGTTCCATGATTAATTTGGGTTTGAAGGAGTAGTGGCATTTAGGACAAGTAGGCGGCAGGGTGTCAGCTTGATAGCTGTGTCGACTATAGTTGCTGTTGGGTGTCCTGAGACTGTGGAGGGTTTCAGCACTGTAGTGTATAGGTTCTGAGGACTGGGAGGCAGAGGGATTGGCCCTAGGCCCTGACTCGGCGCGGACGAGCGCAGACGAGCTTGCCTTATGCGCGCCTTCGGCGCGCATTCGTCGCGCCCGCTGCGCTCGTCCGCTGCGCTTCCGGTGCATACACATTATTATAGGGCAGGGAGGGGGCGTGGCCTCGAGGGGGGCGTGTCCCTCACTTCGGCGTGGCCGATGGCGCCTGCCAAGACTCCCGCGAGCTCTCCCTCTCAGCGCTAGGTCAGCTGCTGGGGATGCTTTCAGGCAGGGGAACCATGAAGGCAGATACTGGTCAGTATAGCAGCAAAGAGTTACAGGTATTTTTAAAAAATGAATGTGCAAATACGCAAAGGCTATCTCCCGGCTGTGCCTCAGGAGGGGTGAAGGTATTCTGACGCGCTCACAAGTCAGCGCTCAGTTTTTCCGCAACAAGGGGGCGTGGCCTCGAGGGGGGCGTGTCCCTCGCTTCGGCGTGGCCGATGGCGCCTGCCAAGACTCCCGCGAGCTCTCCCTCTCAGCGCTAGGTCAGCTGCTGGGGATGCTTTCAGGCAGGGGAACCAGGAAGGCAGATACTGGTCAGTATAGCAGCAAAGAGTTACAGGTATTTTTAAAAAATGAATGTGCAAATACGCAAAGGCTACCTCCCGGCTGTGCCTCAGGAGGGGTGAAGGTATTCTGACGCACTCGCAAGTCAGCGCTCAGTTTATACGCAACAAGGGGGCGTGGCCTCGAAGGGGGCATGTCCCTCGCTTTGGCGTGGCCGATGGCGCCTGCCAAGACTCCTGCGAGCTCTCCCTCTCAGCGCTAGGTCAGCTGCTGGGGATGCTTTCAGGCAGGGGAACCAGGAAGGCAGATACTGGTCAGTATAGCAGCAAAGAGTTACAGGTATTTTTAAAAAATGAATGTGCAAATACGCAAAGGCTATCTCCCGGCTGTGCCTCAGGAGGGGTGAAGGTCCAAGTCCAAGGTACAGCCCGAATGGCTGAACAGAATTACTTGAAATTTGGCAAAGAGGTAGTCCTCAGGTCAGGCATGTGCTTTTTGCATATATGGTGTCAATCTGTTCAGTAGTTCCTGAGAAAATCAAAAGTAAAATCCTATACATATCTGGGCGGAGCCTAACCACACATCTCATCGTGAGATCTGATTGGCTGTCAGTACTTCATCCAAGAAGTGTTGGCAGCCATCTTGGGACCAATATACATGATAGCACCTCATTAAAAAGCATTGCAGTTGATAGAAGGATTTAAGACTTTAGTTACATCATAAATCATTTGTTGATGGTACCATACTCATTTTAGGAATTGTGGTGTGTTCTAACGTGATTTTACCATGTGAAAAAGCCTTCTGCTGTGATATCACGAACCATGTTTGAGAGAAAACTATTTTCTCATACTTTTCCCACAGAGGCAGGGGTGAGGGAATCATATCGCCCTACACCCGAACCATGTTGTTTATATTGACGGGCAAGAAGATATATTGTCTATTTATGTCCGAAGGACATGTAGACATTAATCACGTTTTAATCACGTTAAAACAACAGGCTGTGGGCACTCTGGGGCTCACAGCCAATCCGAAGCTTGCAGAGAGCCTTTGGCGGCATCTGATTGACTAGCAGCCCATGACTGGGCTCTAGCCAGTGATTGGCTGGGGGAGTGAAACGTCACTCAGCCTCTGCAAGCAGTAGTCCGTGGCCGCCACGAGGCTTGCAATAAGCATTCAGGTAAAATAAGCAGTTTTGCCCGCTTGAATTGTGTGATATTGTGATGGAGGTGCTGCGATTTTCTTTTATTTATATTTTTAGCAACCGTGCGTGGGTAGATTAATTAGTACAAAAGCCTAGGCCTGGCCCGCCTCGGCGCCTCAGATGAGGACGTCAAAAAAGCGTATCGCAAGCAGGCGCGCTGCGCTACCACCGCTTCATGGGGGAAACACCCATTACAACGAATTCAGATTCACGCGCTGCCATCGCAACGTGGGTACAACATCGCGGGTCCGGAGCCTTCATACCGCAGATGGAAACAGATCTGCAGATTAATGCTTTCAAAAGAGACATCCATTGGTGACTTGCAATTTATAACTTAAAGTCCTAATATAGAATAGTGAACTATTAACTTTCAGCCCAGAACTGCATAAACACACCGACAAATATACATTACAAAATTGATTAATGTTGCAAAGAGGGTACATTTGGCGAAAAAAACAATTCTTATTATTAAAGGAAGCTCCCAACTTTGCTGTTTCTTTTTCGACTCTGCGTTTGTGCTTCTCCACACCAAGCACTCTTAAACTATTGCCTACCAGTATGGGTGACATGTGACTCCTACACTTTCACTCCTTTGGCTTATGGGCAAAAAAACATTGTCGCACAAGGCGCAGCCAGCACTAAAAGCTTTCGAAGCACCTGCTGCAGCGTTTCTTTCCGCCGGCAATTACCAGGCCTCACAGAAATGTGTAGAAAACTTGTGTGATGAATTACCATCCTGGAAAGAGATCCGTGTTTTGTATAGTTAAGGTTGTGACCTCGGTGAAGTTAGTGCAGAGGGTTAGTATGCCTGCTGCAAAGAACATGTACGAAGTCGATTACAGAGTGCATAGGATGGAAACAGATCTGCAGATTAATGCTTTCAAAAGAGACATCCGTTGGTGACTTGCAATTTATAACTTAAAGTCCTAATATAGAATAGTGAGCTATTAACTTTCAGCCCAGAACTGCATAAACACACCGACAAATATACATTACAAAATTGATTAATGTTGCAAAGAGGGTACATTTGGCGAAAAGATCCATGTTTTGTATAGTTGAGGTTGTGACCTCGGTGAAGTTAGTGCAGAGGGTTAATATGCCTGCTGCAAAGAACATGTACGAAGTCGATTACAGAGTGCATAGGATGGGAACAGATCTGCAGATTAATGATTTCAAAAGAGACATCCGTTGGTGACTTGCAATTTATAATTTAAAGACCTAATATAGAATAGTGAGCTATTAACTTTCAGCCCATAACTGCGTAAACACACCGACAAATATACATTACACAATTGATTAATGTTGCAAAAAGGGTACATTTGGCGAAAAAATGATTCTTATTATTAAAGGAAGCTCCCAACTTTGCTGTTTCTTTTTCGATAGAACTTACCGATTCGCAAGGAACGTAGGGCTCACGTCTGGCCAGCTGCAAAAGTGATGGGAAAATGGCAGGAGGCACGCTGGCTGACACCTTTTATATCCCACCCATACGTTATTACAAGGGTGAAGGTAAATTAGTACATTACGTATGGTTTGAAATGTACGTATTTTGTGGGAATAAATACACAGCCAAGGGTGACGGTAAATTAGTACATTACGTATGGTTTGAAATGTATGTATTTTGTGGGAATAAATACACAGCCAAAAAAAATGGAAAAAAAGGGGAATAGAAATAAAAGAATTGCCGTCAGGGTTAAGGGGAGGGGGCGCAGGGGGGCAGGGACGCGATAATATCGCTTGACAAGTTTTCCTTTAGCATTATTATTGCACAGCATTCAATGGTTTACTGATTTTAATAACGCAAAAATATATTTATATTTCTCTGTCAGCCGGAGCCCTTAGGTTTGATGTGGAACGGGGGTAGGTGGGACAAGTGGATTTTACAGGACATGTAGATCTCAGTGGCATTTTGTCCCTTGGACAACTAGATTATTTGGAAAATTCCACACCCCTGCAGAGGTTTGGAAGGTGATCTATAATCTAAACTGAGAGCATATTTTCTGTAAATTCACATTATCTTTCTCAGTCATGTAAGAATGAAGTCTGACATTCTCAGTAAAACATGTACATCCAACAAGGGCAGAGACTGTCAGTTGATTCCTTTGTGTTCTACTGCAGCTTCCCAGGGTGCTCTAAAGAACAACTAGAGCGCTAACAGTCTTACTTATGACAAAACTATGGCACTCCTGAAGCCATCTTGATTGGAATAAAGTGGTAACACTTAAAACATTTAATTTACAAAGGAACAAAATGAGGGGGTTCATTTTGCCATATAAATTATGATTAGTGCTGCAGAAAGAAAAACTAGGGCACATTTTGACTTCTGAAATCCTCTTTTATTTCATAAAAACATTCTGACATGCAGACTGAAACATGCACTTTGAATACCAGCAGCAGACTTGCCTGGTGAGCAGTAGCTTTACTACAGTGATCTAATGAGCAACTAGAGTGCTAACATTCAGAATGTATGGAAAATGTGGGACACATCTGAATGCTTTCTTGATGGAATCAAAGTAAAAAACTGAAAGTATTTCCTACTGAGGAGACTGCAGTAAATGAGGAAATTAGGAAACTTCATAACAAATAAATCTCCTAAAATGGCCACCAGAGACAAAAGAGCCCAAATGTAGCCCAAATATCACCCAGATGTAGCCCAAATGTAGCCCAATGACAGAATGTCCCAGAGTGTTCTTAAGAATAACTAGAGCGCTTACTGTCTTACTTATGACAAAAGTATGGCACACCTGAAGCCATCTTGATTGGAATAAACTGGTAACACTTAAAACATTTAATTTAAAAAGGAACACAATGAGGGGGTTCATTTTGCCATAGAAATTATGATTAGTGCTGAAGAAAGAAACATTAGGGCCCATTTTGAGTGACTTCTCAAATCCTCTTCTATTTCATTAAAAAATTCTGATATGCAGACTGAAACATGCACTTCTAATACTAGCAGCAGACTTCCGTGGTGAGCAGTAGCTTTACTACAGTGATCTAATGAGCAACTAGAGTGACAACATTCAGAATTTATGGCAAATGTGTGACATATCTGAATACCTTCTTGATGGAATCAAAGTAAAAAACTGAAAGCATTTCCTACTGAGGAGACTGCAGTAAATGAGGAAATTAGGAAACTTCATAACAAATAAATCTCCTAAAATGGCCACCAGAGACAAAAGAGCCCAAATGTAGCCCAAATATCACCCAGATGTAGCCCAAATGTAGCCCAATGACAGAAGTGCGCAAAACACGTATTTTTTGTGTATTTGCAGTTTTATATAGTGCAGACTTGTCAGGTATTGGAGTGCTTTACATGAACATTGGTTACATCACACAAGATCAAATTCATTTTGGTTGTAGACATGGGGAGATTAAGTGATCTGACCAGAATCACAGAATGTTGAGCTGAAGCAGAAACTCCAACCTGGTTCCCCAGTTGCAGAGTCTGCAGCTCTGGAAGTAACACCACACCCTCTCCCCTTGGATGCAACATTTAATCAAGTGGTCAACTGGATAAAAAAACTAAGATTACAAATAATTTAAAAGTTCTTTGTCGCTATTTGAAAACTCAGAAAATATGTCCTCATTTTAGTTTATTAGAGCACTAACCATAATTTTGATGCAAATAAGACCCTCTCATATATGTAATTTCTAAAGGAAATGCTCTAGGCATTACAGTTTTGATTACATCAAGATGACGTCAGGCATTCCACACTTTTGTAATAAATATAGAATGTTAGCAATCTAGTTGTTCATTGGGATACTGTTGAGAGGCAGAGGCCAGGGGTACGGACTCTGAAAATTGAAGGCAGGTAGGAGAGTGCAGAGGCAACAATTTGACAACACTAGGCAGGCAGGAAGGGAAGTGGCAGCACAACAGACTATGGAGGGCAGTGGAAAGGGGGACAGGGGCAACAAACCAACAATACAGGACTGGCAAGAGAGGCTGTGGCAATATAATAGACCATTGTGGGCAGAAGGAAGAGGCAGTGGTCATACAACCATACATGCCAACAGACCCGTTTCAGCCTGGAAACGTCCAAAGTTTTTAAGCTCAAATGGGCTTTACTTGATCTGTTTCCTGTCTACAATCTTCTCTTTTTCAATGTAACTCAAAGGGGAAAATCAATACCCCAGTTTTATTTCAAAATCTCCCTCTTACCAAGTTCAAAATGTTCGCAAGTATGGTACATTGGATCATGGTAGGCAGGAGGAATTGGGGTAGGGACATGGACTCGGATAACAGAGGACAGGAGGGACATTGAGAGGTGCACCAAACTGACCCTACAGGGCAGGCATCAGGGTTTGCAGCAGCACAATACACCACACAGGGCATGCGGGACGGGAGTGCAGCGCAACAATCCATAGAAAGCAATAGGGAGGGGACAGGACCATGCACATGGACAACAGACAACAGAGGGGAAAGAGGCAATGGTAGCTAGCTGACCATAATGGACAGACAGGAGAGAAAGCTGCAGCATAACAGACCATAAAGGGCAGGAGGGACGGATCAGGGGCATTACAATGAAACCGACAAGCCAGGAGGGAGGGAATAGGGGTCTGCACATGGAAATAGAGGGCTGGGGGCAAGGGGGCAGGGAAGGAGCGGCAAGATGACCATGGAGGTCAGGCAGGATGGGCACTAGAAACAAGACACACCATGGAGAGCAACAGTGAGACTATGATGGCATACACACAGACCATGGAGGGAAGGTGGGAGGGGTTCAGGAGCAGCTAGCTGACCACACAGGGAAGGTGGGAGGGGCCATGGCAGCACAGAAGACCATGCATGGCAAGCGGGAGGGTTAGTGGCAGCACAATGGCTATGATGGGCAAGAAGGAGGGTGCAGGGGCATGCACAAAGGACCATGGAGGATAGAAGGGAGGGTCAGGACCTGGGCACAGACAAGAGAGTTCAGGGGAAGGGGCCTCACAACAGACCGCGCGGGGCAGGCAGGAGGAGCAGTTGCAGCACAACAGACCAGGGAGGGCAGATGGGTGAGGCAGTAAAATGGACCATGGAGGACAGGAGGAAGGGGATAGGGGCATGGCATGTGGACAGGCAGGGTGGAGGTGGCAGGGACAGGTTACAGTCATCTGACAATGCTAGGCAGGTGGTAGGGGAGTGGCAGCTCAACAGAACACTCAGAGTAGATAGGAGTGGCAGGTCCATGGAACATGGTGGTCAAAAAGGATGGAGTAGGGGCATGCACAAAGACATCGGAGGGCAGGGGGAAGGAGAATAGGGGCAGCAAGCAAAGCACAGAGGCTAAGCAGAAGGTCAATGATGGGCCATAGAATTGGGCAATGGAGGGCAGGATGAATGGACTGGTACATCATGCTAAATGCAGGGCAGTGGCAGCACATCAGACCATGCATGGCAGGAGGGAGGAGGCTAGTCCATGGATTCAGACAACAGAGGATAGGGAGGAGGTGGATGGGGCAGCAAGCTAACTGTTCATAGAAGGTGGGTATTAGGAAATGTATTGTTTTTAAAATGTGTGTCTGTGCGAACTACTTAAAATATGAACAAGTATGCAGCATAATCTCACTTTTATTCAGGAAGAAGAGGACGTTTGGGACTGTGACTCCGGGCTCACTTGGCAGAAACATCCCCTGACCCTCCACCCCCATTGCAAAATGTAATGCCCGTGAAAAGGGTAGGTGGACGCAGTGTTATATAGAACATAGTCCTGAGAGCACGATTGAAAATGAAAACTAGATATAGTATATGGTATAAACTATGCACCAAAAAGTGTGATATAAGATGAACCGGGGCGTGAAATATAATATGCAATACATTGTGCGCAATGACAGATTCATTGGAGAGCGCGAGATAGCACAGGCACTAGCGCTTGCTATGTGATATGCGCCTTGGAGTGTAATATGCACAGGGCAGTGTTGTGTAACCTAAGTAGTCTCTAAAGTTGTAATATAAAATATGTGCTGGGTAGTGTAACATTGCATATGCACTGTGACAAAGATATGGATCCCAGATTGTAATATGTATGGCATAGTGCTGTGCTTTATAACATAGGCATCGAGGAAGGCACGTTAGATGGGGCAATATAACCCGTGCGAAGGCAAGTGTGGCATGACATATTCACGGGGTGGTGTTACAGTGCACATGGGCTAGAGAGTGTCATAGCATACGCACTAGCTGGTGGAATACAACACAGAGGTGTGTGGCACTCGGCGGGCACTGGTGGGTGTAACACAGCATTGGGCTCAGCCAGGAGCACGCTGTGACTCTCAAGTGAGGTTTGTCTCCTTTCCAGAGAGTAAAATAAAAAGTATTACACATCCGGCGGTGGATGTGTGTTTTATTAACCGTGAGGGGGTTTCTTGCATAGTTTGGTTGAATTTTTGTCGAATCCCCTTTGAATGGCTTGGTGTGCATGTGTATTAAATGTGCCCGTCAATAGCTACCCATGTTTGTATAAATAAACGACAAGGGTGTCTACTTGGAGAGTACCCACCAGCGGGGGCAGCGGGATTAGGCACGGTAGGGTGTCAGACATGTCAGAGCTTCACTAGCGGTGTGAATACATTCTTCGTGGATTCATTGTATGCATAGTCGCCTTTTGATGAATATCACGCAAATCGTCATGGTGATAGGTACATACGGTTTCTCCAGCATGTCCTAGGTGTTTCTATAAATATATTTTTTTTTAAAAAGAAAAAAAAACAAAGGCCGGCCCCGGGGATGGGGTCTCGGGGCCATAAGTGGCCTGAGGAGGGGGGCAACACAGCCCCCCTCCTAAAGAATAAAAAAATAAAAAAAAGGCCATGACCTGGGAGTTGGGGTCCCCGGGGCCGATTAAGGCCTTGGGAGGGCCAAATTAATTTTTTTCAACAAAAAAATTAGGGTGCAGGCCCTGGGGGATAGGGTCCCCAGGGCTAATAAATTAGAAAAAGAAAGGGGGCCACACAGCCCTCCTTCTTTAAAATAAATCCATAAAAGACCGGCATCGCACCGGAGGCCACGCCCCCTCCTTGCAGCTCTCTGCAAACGCGCCCCCTGGCCAGTTGTAAGTTGAGGAATTAATTCCCCTTCAATACTGAGGGTCCCTGAGGGCCAACTAGCCCAACAAGTATCTCCAGTATGCGCCAGGAAGCTGCGTTGCAGACAGGTGTTCTGAGGCCACGCCCCTTTTTACACCTCCATGCAACGCAGCTCTGTGGCGCTTACTGGAGGTACCTAGTGGGCTAGTTTGACCCTAGGGACCCTTAGGATTCAAGGGGACCTAATCTCTCAACTCAGAACGCCCACAGGCCCTGTGGCGCGTTTTTTAAGTTGGGGAAATAATTCCCTTTCAATCCGGAGGGACCCTGGGGTCCAACTAGCCCACCAGGTGCTTCCAGTAAGCACCACTGCTCTGCGTTGCAGAGAGGTGGTGCAGGCCGTGCCACTTTTTACACCTCTCTGCAACGCAGCTTTGTGGCGCTTACTGGAGGTACCTAGTGGTCTAGTTGGACCCTAGGGACCCTCAGGATTCAAGGGGACTTAATCTCCCAACTTAAAACTGCTACATGGCGTGTTTACACAGTGGGGAAGGGAGGGGACGGGGCATGAGGTTAACGTGTTCAAACACGCCCTGTGGTGCGTTTTAAGAGGTAGTTTTAATCCCCTGCCCTATTATATACTAGGGGCTTACAGAGGAGGTCATGCTAATCACAGGGGGACCCCAACATATAGTGTGCCCTAGTGTATGTAGGTGTTTTCACTGTATTCTGAGTGTCTTTTAACATAGCACTGGCTCTAGGACTGGTTAGTCAGACTCAGTTACCACCAGTATCCGTCTGAAAATGTTGAGGGTACAGGATGATTTTGCAACAAGGCTTGTTTCTGCTCTTCTGTTTGTTCTTTCTGCATGTTATACTTCTTCCTGCACTTTTCTTCGTCTTTGGGGACTTCTGTTGCTTCTTTCTGCATTTTTTTTTTCTTTCTGTGCGTTTTTCCTTCTTTTTTCACATGTCCTATCTCTGTAGCATTTAAAAAACCTTTGAAATTCACTGAAAAAAACATAGGTTTCAGGCATGTTATAGCTAGGAATTAGCATTTAAAAAACCTTAGAAATTCACTGAAAAAACCATAGGTTTCAGGGGCGTTATAGTTAGCTGGACTTTTCACTCGTACAAAACCATAGAAATTCCCCCGTTATAGTTATTTCAGCTAACTATAACTCGCGCGACCGCAATGCACTGCTGATGACGTCACATATTACATCCCTCATGACATGGTGATTGTATTGTGGCGGATTCCTGAACGGCCGACATCGCGGACGCGATATTTTGCTTGACCCAGAAGGGAAACAAACGGATCCAGCCCCCCGCACCGAAGTAACGAAGAAGCAATTGGTGATTGGTTTTCGGCGGCCTCTCCTGAGCAGCGGATGCCCATAGGAGTCAAAGGATTCTGAAGGACATTGCAGCATCCTGGGAGGGTAAGCCGTAACCGTTTCCACATTGCTTAAGTTTTACAATTGGACATTTGCGGGTGCGAGGACAACGCTGAATACGATTTTGCAGTACTCCCGCTTTGCACTAGGTGGGATAAATCTGCATGCTCAAGTAGGTTTAGTTCAATTTCAGAATGTCGTCAGTGGCAGACGCCATGAGGAACCGAGAGGTTGCTGTGGACACCCTCTTCAATAACCTTCCCAGCGATCTCACCTCACTGGGGGCTGCGAATACTATTAACCCTACCAGCACTACGGATGTCAAATCACTTCTTAAAAAACTAGAAAAACTTCGGCGCACGGAACTTAATAAATGGTGGGAGAAACGCTCCCTGGAAAAGTACAGGGAAGTGGGGAGAGTACCACGTGGACTAAGAATACTCATTGCTCCCTCCTTTGAAAACCCTAATCCCCTGATGCTTGAGGAATGGGCAACTAACAATCTTGAGTCGTCCATGAATATGGTGAAGATATTGATAAAGTACGCTGCCATAGATAGAGAGGTAATTTTGAAGCAAATCGATGACCTGAACCAGTTACTGGGGGCACATGAACAACAGGACATTATCACCAAGGGTCGAGGTGAAATCGATGCACGACTTCAAAAATATGAAGAATCAATAAAGGCGCGGAAAATATTCAAATTCGCCAGGGATAAGACTGACTATGAGTCGGGAAGAATCTTTACTTTCGCACGTAAATTCGATAAATAATAAAAGGCAGGCTCTAACATCTAAAGCAGCTGTAGCCTCAACTACCATTGTGCGTCTTCCTGGCGATATAGAATCAGACTCGGATCCCAGTTCAATGGCAAGCAGTGTATGTTCATCTGATAGTGGGCCTACCACTGGACTGACGCCTATTCCCACTGACATTTCCCCCTCTGAGGAACTTGGGGGCATATTAACAAGCCAGGCGATAAAATTATCGCTGCTTTAGCGGCAGAAAACTGCCGCTAAAATGGTGATAATGGGATTGATAATATGCTCTATGGAATTCCAATTGAAGCCCAGGTTAGATGTCCTTCACATTTAACATGGGCTTCAATTGGAATTCCTTAGAGCATATTATCAAGCCCATTATCGCCGTTTTAGCAGCAGTTTTTTGCCGCTAAAGCGGCGATAATTTTATCGCCTGGCTTGATAATATGCCCCTTGGTTTTTTAGTGGAAGATCGCCGCCACACGTTGCGGCAAACTACTCAATCCAGGAGAGGATCAAACGAAGAAATGAGAGTAGAAAACAAAGACGGAAAGCCAAAAGGAGGAAACAACAGGGGAAAATGGAGAAACACAAAGAAGAGAAATTAAAAAATTATATGTCATTAGACAATACTGTCATCAATCTGACCAATGTGAACCTTACCAAATCTGAGCTTGCTATATTATCTAAAGGACTGTCATTTTGCTCAAGAAGTTGTTTTAGGTATGTTCAAACCAGAATCGATGTTTTCAAATTTATACGAAAACTAAAATTACTTAAACACTTCAAGCTAAACAAAGCTACCAGCACTGCTGCTAAAATTGTGATTTCTGATAAGGCTGGATCTCGGCTGACTGCCAGTGATGTAACGCATTTAAAAACTATACATGCTCTTGTTGGTAATTCAGAGGTTGCAGTATGTTCAACTCAACAACAACTTTTGGATTTAGGCACTACGGGCAATTCACCAGCTGTCAGCCCATTTCATCCTAAATCTACATTCATCCCACTCATGCCGAAGGACGCGTTGGATGTAATTAGTGACTGTGTCACTCAAGACCTTAAAACTCTTAACAAAAAGATTCAAAAGACAGTTAAACGTCAGAACTATCAAGAGCGACAATATTCCACCCTAATCAACAAATTGAAAAACAATAAGGAAATCATTGTAACAAAAGCAGACAAGGGGGGCAATGTTGTCCTTTGGTCTAAGAGTGACTACTTACAAGAGGCCTATCGCCATTTGAACAATGAATTATGTTACAGGAAGGCCACCTTTAACGACATCAAAAAGTTAAAAGACTGCATCCATGCTGAACTAGGACAAACATGAACACAGTTTCTTAAAAATTGAGTTTCCAACCACTGCAGTTCTTTATTTCATCCCAAAAGTGCATAAACAACACGAGCCCATTCCAGGTAGGCCTATCATTTCAGCTCAACGAAGTCTATTTGAAAACATATCTAAATATGTTGACTTTTTCTTGCGTGGATTTGTGGAGGAACTTCCATCCTACATCAAGGATACGGGGCATTTTCTCTCCAATATATCTGAGACAGTGTGGCAAGATGGTTACTGTTTTATTGTCATGGATATTTGCTCTCTCTACACGAGCATACGTCATTGCGACGGTTTACAAGCAGTTAAATTTTATCTAGAGAAGAGAGACATTATTTTTTATCAACACAATAGTATGTTGTTACGTATGATTGAATTATGCCTAACAACTATTTTTTGTTCAACCAAGAAGTGTTTCAGCAACTGCAAGGTGTAGCTATGGGGGCATGTTTCTCCCCCAGTTACGCGTGTTTACACGTGGGCTGGTGGGAGGAACATGTCCTCAGATGCATGCATGACGAATTGTATCAGATCCATGTCGTACGTTGGTGGAGATTCATCGACGACATATGTATAATTTGGAAAGGGTCGATTGAATCGGCTAATGAATTCGTAAAGCTGATTAATATTAACAACTTGAATCTTCAAATCACTGCCCATATCAGTGCTGAACATGTTGAATTCCTTGATGTTGAACTATATATCCACGACAGTAATATACAGACTAGAATACACCGCAAAAGTACAGCTGGTAATTCAGTACTCCATGCGCAGAGCTCCCATCCATATCATTTACTTAAAAGTATACCGTATGGTGAGTTTTTACGCATCAAGCGCATATGTAGTACAGATTTTGATGTAATAACTGTCAAAAAGACTCATTTCAGAGATTTTTAGCCCGCGGATATACCAGAGATGATTTGGAAACAGCACTAGAGAAAGCCAACAGTACTAATCGTAATGATTATCTTAAATCAGTAATCAGGACTACCACTATTAAATCCACCCCTAAAAATGAGAGCGAGTGTAGCGAACCTGGTTGCATTTGATTCATCACTACCTTCAGTAATCAGGACAAGGAATTGAGAAAACTGATTTATAAAAACTGGCCCATAGTGAAAACCGACCTGACTATGTCCCAATTAGTACCTGATTTAACGCAAATCACGTTCAGGAGAGCACCCTCTATGAGGGATGCCCTAGTTAGGACTAGCCCAGAGACTACCACCACGAGCACATGGCTATCTAATCGTAAAGGTTTTTTCAAATGTAGCTCGTGCCGAGCGTGCAAGTTTGGCACTAACACTTACGAATTTATGGGCGCCTTTGATCTAACCCCTACTGCTCTGAAAGGTTTTTTTACATGTAAAACTGACCATGCAGTTTATGTTCTTGAATTTTACAACATTTAAGGGCTATTGTTAATTCTGATTCAAGCTACCCTGTTGCCCGACATTTTAAACTAGTCCACAAGAACAATCTGAATGATTTAAAATACTTTGTGATCGATGCAGTACCTAAACTGATCAGAGGAGGGAATAGAGAAAAGTGCCTCAGGCAATTGGAAACCCAATATATTCTTTTATTAGACACTAAGATGCCTAATGGCCTCAACACAGGGGAAGATATGCACACTTTTCTTGGAAAATTAATCCAGGATACATCATTCCCTGTGTGTACTAAAAACTCTACTAAAAACTCTATTTTACTGCATTGAACACATTAGCTTTTAGATGATCAAATATTACTTAGCCTATATCTATAACTGCTTTTGGAGATTACTCCTGTTAACACTTATACCTTTGGGGTACCTTTTGGGGTACTTTCTAAATGTTCTCCTTGGTCCTGATAATGTGTTGAATTGGTATGTATAATTAATGAACTGCTACTTTAAAGGTGTTTTAGTCTTTCAGCCCCAGCTTATACGTGGATTTTACTTAATGTGCAAATGTGTCCCATCTAGTCAAGTTTCAGTCTTTGTTTCCCAATGACTTTTTTTTGCTGCTATACTACTTTGCTATTTGCACATGTGTTGCCTATTTTGCACAACTGCACTTGCAATTTATTTCCAGTACTGTTGTTTCTAGGAGAAATTGTCTGTAGCATGGCCATTTGATTATTTAAGGATTTATCCTTTATACCGGTCTGTTACACGTATTGTTTATTTTGTGCATTTGCACATAAAACGATCTGTGCCATACATGTCTTTACTAGCACTGATGCACTTGCACTTTATCTAGGATACAGTATTTTAACTATGCAATATCTATAGTAATGCATTTGCACTTTATAATTCTAAACTGGTTTTATTAGTTGCGTGCAAATATGTATTTATATGTATATATAGATTTTCATGTGTATATTTATGTCATTTTGTAGTTCGCAGCCGTATTTGTATGAAGGAACAATAGAATAATACAGTATATATCTAGATGGGGAATATTGAATGACGGTTTACATCAAATTTGCTTTATGTATAATATAGGGCTCTATAGGTTTACGATGAAGAGGATTTTCCGCATGTAGTGATTTTTTTTGTTATATTAGATTTACAATTTTGAAATTTTGATTCTTTCTGGTTGATCCATAAAAGGCATATGTTAATGATATGCGAGCACATTGTTTTACTTCAGGGTGTATTTTATCTGTGTAACCACTATGGTACAATTAGGCTTGACTTTGCCATCCAATATGTTTCTAAATTTTGCACAGTTTGAGTATTTCTTCTCTTTTTTAGATCACCCTCGTTGTAATTTGGAAGTTTGCTGTTTTGTATGCCGCTATCTCATTGGCTCATATATGAGGGAGGAGTCAACATTTTACTATATTTGTATTGTATGGTTCTTCAGGTGTCATGTGATCAAGGCTGTGGCAACACGGCCGAAACGCGTCATGCCGACTGACTTAAATGAATAAACCTGTTTGAAAATATATTTCTCAGCGTGTGGTGGTCTGTGCCTGTTCCAGTTATCTGCTGGAGTCTGGGAACTCTTCTTGTTATATAAATATATATATATATATATATATATATATATATATATATATATATATATATATATATATATATATAGCTTAGTGCCACCAAAGAGCCCTGCATGTGAGGGTGGGCTCATGGTATACTTCAATACATTGCTCATTACATCACATAATATATCACTCATGACATGGTCAGTGACATCAATGATGATGTCTTGAATGACATCAGAGGAAGAGGTGTGATGCAGCAGCTAGGATGGCTGACTCTGGAGTGCAGGGATCAGGATTTGATCCCCAGCGGCAGTTCAGCTCAGCACCATGTGACTGTGGGCAATAGCTCACTGAATCTCCCCAATATCCCCCAGCACCTTGAGACCCTTTATGATTTTGATTGTTAAATATATATACTAAGCTCCTATAACATTTTAATTATTATACTAGGTATACTATTAATGTGTAATATTACTTCTAGTTGCAGCATAGGTATGTGAGTGGCTGTATAAGTAGGTGTGTAAGTAGCTGTATGGGTGACTGAGTGTTTGTATTGGTGTGTGAGTGGGTGTTTCATTAGCTGTATGAATGAGTAGGTGGCTGTGTGAGTGGCCGCATGGGAGGGTGAATAGGTGTGTGAGTGACTTTATGGGTTAGTGAATGGGTGTCTGAATCGCTGTATGATTGAGTGACTGGGTGGGAAATTGGCTGTATGGCTGTTTGGTGAGTAAGTGGGTGTTTGGGTATTTGATTGAAATGGTTTGGTGTGTGAGTGGCTATGTTGAAGAGTGAGTATCTGCGTGAATGGTGTATGGGTGACTGAGCGGATGTGTGAGTGCTAGTATGGATGAGGGAAAAGGTATGTAAGTGGGTGTGTGAGTGACTGTATAGGTGATTTAGTGGGTGTGTGAGTGGTTGGATAGGTGAAGAAGAGGGTGTGCGAGTAGCTGTATGGGTGAGTGTGTGGCTGTGTGAGTTGCTGTATGGGTGAGTGACTGGTTGTATGAGTACTGTTTGGGTGCGTGAGTGGTCTTGTGAGTGGTTGTACGAGTGAGTCAGTGGGCATGTGATTGGCTCTATGGATGAGTGAGTAGTTGTGTGAATACTTGTATGGGTATGTGACTGGTTTTTTGGATGTGTGGCTGGGTGTGAGAGGGGTTGTATAGGGGTGTGACTGGGTGTGTGAGTGGTCCTCAGGTTTGCTCGGGTAAAAATACCTGCTGAATTTCACAGGTTTTGTGCAAGTGAAATCTGAGCCTAACTATAACATCCCTGTAACCTTTGTCTTTTAGTGAATTTCTAAATTTTTGAAATTTTATTTCCTAACTATATCGCCCCTGTATCCTTTGTTTTTTATCAGGGAATTTCAATGTTTTTTATTTTATTTTTCCTACCTGTAGCCTTTGAGAGTGGGTGTGTTAGTGGCTGTATAGGTAGGTGAGTGGGTGTGTGAGTGGCTTTATGAGCCGCTGAGGGGGTGTAAGTTGTTTAGTGGGTGTGTGAGTGACTGTATGGGTCTGTATGTGGGTTTGTGAATGACTGTACTTGCTGTGTGAGTGGGTGTGTGGGGGCTCTGTGGATCTCTGAATGGGTTTTTTGTGTCTGAGTAGGTCTGTGAGTGGGTGCGTGAATGTCTGAGTAGGTCTGTTACTGGGTGCATGAGTGTCTGAGTAGGGTTATGAATGGGTGCATGAGTTTCTGAGTTGTTTTGTGAGTGAGTGTACTATGTGTTTGAAAGAGACTGTGAGAGGATACGTGAGTCTTTGAGTTGTTGAGTGAATGGGTGTGTGAGTGTCTGAGTGGGTCTATGAGTGGTTATGTGAGTCTCTGAGTGGGTCTATGAGTTGGTGCATGAGTCTCTGAATAGGTCTGTGAATGGGAACATGAGTGTCTGAGCGGGTCTGTGAGAGTGTGTGAGTCCCAAAGTGGGATTGTGAGTGGGCGTGTTAGTGTCTGAGTGGATCAGTGAGTGGGTATGTGAGTCTCTGGTGGGCCTGTCAGTATGTGTAAGCATCTTAGTTAGCCTGTGAGTCTGTGCATGAGTGTCTGAAGGGATCTGTGAGGGGGTGCATGAATGTGTACATTTTGTTTTTTATCTCCACTGATGAAGGATAATATCCAAAAACACATGTGTCTAAGATTCCCAGCACTAACCTGCACCAACTTTGGTGAAACACTTCAGCAAAAACTCAAGTAAGCATTTAAAGTGAACTGCATTTACCATAATGCTAAGAGGTGAAATTTGCTGGGAGGTTAAGCAGTGTGCTCCCATTCCCCATGTGTTTGAAAAGGCTCCCTTGAGCCATTGAGCTGATAAGCTTTTGGAGATGCACCTGTGAGCCAGAGAGAGGTACTGAGATCTGAGAGGATTGCGGTAGCTTTCTCAGCAACCTCGGATGAATTTGTTTATTAGCTCTACTGATGATGAATAATATTCAGAAACACATGTGTCTAGAGATTCACAGCACTAACCTGCACCAACATTGGTGAAACACTTCAGCAACAACTCAGGTAAGCGTTTAAAGTGAACCTCATTTACCATAATGCTAAGGGGTGAAATGTGCTGGGAGACTAAGCAGTGTGCTCCCATCCCCCTTGTGCATGAGTGTGTGAGTAGGTCTGTAAGTGGGTATGTGAGTGAATGAGTGGGTGTGTGTGAGTGGGTCTGTGAGTGGGTGCATGAGTGTATGAGTGGATCTGTCAGTAGGTGTTTGCTAATAAATGAGGGGGCACATGAGGCCCCCCTAGAGCTCCTCAAAAAATATAAAAGAATGATATAAGGGGCAGTTTAGGAATACCCTGACCCCCTAGGTCTGGTGGTGGGATCCCAAAGGAACCCAACCTGGGGTTAACACATTTTTTTTACATTTTGCCGCAATGTCACGGGTAGATCTGCAAATTTGCGGCAAAAGTAAAAAAAAAAAACAAGCGTTGTCTCCCATGCGTGTTTACACAATAATCCCTGGGTGGGCTAGGTCCCGGGGGCATGTAGGCATAAAAAAGAAAAGAAAGGATACGCTTGGGTTCCCCCTTGTAGGCTCTTTTTAGCCCCAGGTACTAACACCTCCCCCCGGCTTTCTATATTATATTGGAAGGGGGCCTCAGGGACCTGATCCCCCAGGTCTCAGCCAAACTTCAATGAGGAAGAGTTGATTTTGGCCCTGGGACCCCATCCTCCGGGGTCAGGCCATGTCTCCCTGGATGCTCTGGAGACCATCCAGGGCAGCTAGTGTGCTATGGGACAAAGGGGGAGCCTCAAGGCACCTCGGTCTCACCTGGCACCTTGCCTCCTGTGGGAGCTGGCATTGCTCTTGCATGCAAGGACCTACTATAAATGCAGCTTCCTGCATGATGGAGCAATCATTTCATCTGTTTCCATGCCCGTGTTAGAGCAGGTAGAGAAACAGATGAATACTCTGCTTGGAGCATGCTGGAGCAGCATGACAGCTCCCGCTTGCTGAGCGTAGAGTTATGTTTGCTCTCGCTTGACGGGAGCTGTCAGCTCCTGACCAGAGAAAGCAAACTGATGTGTCCTGTGGGTGGGCACCCAAGGTCATAGCAGGAGCCAGCCCAGGGCATTGGGGTGTACAGGGCATGAATGATCTCCCTACTTTAATTAAAGCTCGCCAGTTCTGGGGAGGTGGTGGTCCCCGGGACATAAATGGCCCAGGAGAGGGGGTGCGTAGCCTCCTTTTAACTTCTATTTATTACATAGGCCGCAGGAAGGTGGTGGTTACCGGGGATCCATGCAGCCCCCTCTAATTGGTTTTTTTTGCCCCACAAGTTGGTGGTCCCTGGGACATCAAACAGCCCCAGGCGTGAGGTCTACATGGTCCCCCTCCATTTTAAAAATAAAGTCCCAGGGAGGTGGTGGTCCCTAGCGCTCCCTTGAGTCCATTGTGGGGGTCTGAGCAGCCCCCATCCAATATAATAATAAAGCCCCGGCGAAGTGGTGGTCCTCGGGACTAATAAGACCCTAGGAAGGGGTCCCCAATCTGTTTTCCCTTTTTATGACCAGAACCTGGGGAGGGAGACCGGGCAGCACTTGATTTCATGGTAAGATTGCAAAAAAATGTTTTACCCCCAGCAGTGTCCCTGTGGGATACCACCACCATACGTAGGGGGTCAGGGTAGTCCTACCCTTTTTCTTTATTTTTAATGTTTTTCTGGGATTCGGCTGAAGTGAGGTTCCAAGATGGCTGCCAACAGTTCCTGGTTGAAGTATTGGCAGCAAATCAGTTTTCCATGCCCCTAGATATACAAATTTGGATTTCAGTGAATATCTCTGAATCTACTGAACAGAGTTACACCAAATCACAGTAAGACCTCTTTCTGGACCAAGAGCAAGCTTTCTGCCGAATGTGGTGTAATTCCGTCCGGCTGTAGTCGTGTTCAAAATCCCTATGGGAATTTAAATGGGGAAAAATATTTTGTGACCTCCCCCTTTTTCTCTGCCCCTGCTTGACAAGTCACCCCGATACTTTCCAGAGTGTAGTTGAAGTGAGAGTCGAATTGCTGGGGAACATTTCATGAAAATTCATCAATTGACACCAAAGATATGTGCAAGTCAAAAAACTCTTTTCCTACGGAAGCTAGGTCCTAACTCTAACTACCTACTGGAGATCACCAGTAGGTGATATATATACATAGATGTTATTATATATTATATGTATTTTATAGTGCACTGTAATTTGTCGAATAAAGTTACTGAAGTTATTGACTGACTTGCATTTGAGCCCTGAATAAATAATTAAAAACAACCTGCTGTAGAGAAAAATAAAAATGCAACATATTTATTTCTGCATACAATGGATCTCTGAGATAAAGTTTTAATTTTTTGATAATTCAGAGTGCTTTTGAAATGTAAAATAGCCCACAATGCCTTTCAATTAATTTTTTCTGTAAGAGACGGGATAATACATCAAATTGTCAACTGCATCATGTGAAGGTGAAATATTTCTCTGGACAACGCTAATGCCTACACTTTATAGTTGAAAAAAATGGTAGCAATAGGTCATGCAAACAACTGAAACGTTAAGTCAGACAAAAATATTTGGTGAACTTGTGTGGAACTTCTAAAACACATCATATTAAGAGTGGATCACGATGATGCTCAAAGAAATTTAACTAATGTGGATACATATTTGAAAATAAAAAATTGTGCTAAATAGCACTTTGACGTAAACTTTGTTTTACTATTTTTTTCCATTAGCATGCCAGAAAAAGATATTATTGAATGATCACATTATGGATAATTTCAGCAAAAAACACAGAATGACTTGGAAAGGCTACACACCTGTTACATATCTGCAATTTCAGTTACTGATCATGACAATTAGTGGCTACAATCTAAGGCTGACTCGTTTGCTTAAAGAGGTAATTCATATACATTAAAATTAGGCAAAGAAAATATAAGTACTGATTTTACATATACAAGAATATAGGAACAGTAAATTACTTACTCAACTGACACAACAATTGCATTTAATCTGTCTGCAATCAATCTTGTCAGAAAGTCGTATGAATCTGCAATTAAGTAAAAAGAAATCACTGGTAAATTGCACAGTAATATACCTTTTAAGAGTGAAACTGTTGTGCATGAATTTAAGAAGATGCAGCCACTGGTGTCCCAGGGACTGGTAGAGACAGGCACCACAGCTCTTCACACATACTAATTTATCCAAGTACATTTCAATGCTATTCAATGTTTGAATATGGATATATATGTGTAAGAAATTGGGTTATTAATTGAAGGGTTTGAAGCCCCACTCGAGCAACAATCACAACCCATGTCAGGGTGAACAACAAAAGTCACTAAATTAGCCTATGCTTAACCCCATGGTAGCTTGGCACAAAAGCACTCAGGCTTAACTTAGGTTCAAGGTGTAAAGTATGTATGTAGTACATGAACAACAATTAAGTGAAAACATCCAAGTCAATTTAAAAAAAATAGAATACATTTTAATAAATAAAATGATACGAGAACAACTCACATCCCATCAGTAGAACAAGAGATAATCAGTTTTAAAGTTTAAGTTGAAAATAGCACCTATAATCACAAAGCACCACATGCGGTCTTCTGTGTATGCTAGATCAGGGAAAAGTCACAAGTTCAGACCAATTGCAATGTGGCACAGGACCCACGTTAAAAGAGTTACCCTCTGAGTCTGGTGTGAAGAGTTCTGTTTACAGTACATGAGTTTGTGAGGAGCAGGTAGAGCATCATGGATGATCGTCGGTGAGGCTTAAAGAGCAGACTTGGCATTGCAGGTTGTTATTGCTGTAGCGCGCAGAGCAGGGCGGACATCATTGTCAGTCTTTCCTATAGCTTCATGTTGGTGGTCATCTCAGGCTGTTGTTGCTGTGGTGCAAAGTGTGGTTTTTACTTTACCGGTCATCATCGCTGTAGTGCGAAGAGCAGGCTCCATTGGAGCTTCGTGTTGGCTGTCATCATGGGGTGTAGAGATTTGGCACAACCAGGCCTGTTCATAGTCGCAAGGAGTCCAAACTTCTGTATTTTCATCTTTGCCTTTAGGAGGAGTACACTCTGACACCAGCTGAGGGTCCAGGACCTGGGGGGGCACCGTTTGGGGGTGTGGGACTCACTCCAACAGAGGCCAGCAAGGCTCAAGAGGGTCCAGTTGTAGGTCCAGGTGCATCTAGGTGCAACAGGTCAGCTCTGCAGTTGCAGGGCATCCTTTGAATCTTGTTGTGTCCTTTTGGCTCACAAAGGAGGTCAACCAACTGACCCTTGCGGTCACTATGATTAACACAGGATGAAAGCAAGTAGATGCAGTCTTCGTTGTCAGACAGAAAGGCAGTCCTTCAGCCTCAGGGCAGTCCTCTGGCAGCAAGGCAGTCTTTCTGTATTTTCTACAGGTCCAGGAGTGTTCTAATGAGTGGCTCTGAAGGTCTAATAATTATATTTGGTGCCAGCATTTGTGTCGGGATACTCCATGTTTGACCTCCACATCTGTTGCTGGAACGATTTCTCCTTCCCCTGTCAAGGCTCCAAAATGTCTGGTGGTGACTAAAGGCAGGGCAGAGCAGGGTTCCAGTACCTTTGTGTGTGTAGGAGGCAAAGGCCTTTGAAGTGTAAGTGGGGCTTAGTACATCCCTATGAGTGGCTTTGTAAATATCTACTAGTATTTTGTATGATGGATGGGCCACAAAAGTGGTGCAACCGTAACACAAAATGTTAGTAAATCTGACACATACATTAATTTATTCATTTAAGTAAGTGTATCAAATTACATTTTCCTTTTAGGTGATGTAGTATCCTGGTGTGCATAATCTTGTCAGGTTATGAGCATTGCCCAGGATGTGTGAGTTATGGTTTGCATGACCAGTGTGCGAATTTTGCATTGTGGTCCTAACAATAACTTGACAATTTCAATGGTTTTTATTTTTAATTCAAAACCATAAATGTACTTTAACTGAATTTTTAGGTCAACTTATGAAGGTTATTTTTAAACATAACAATGACGACCAAAACATGACTTTAGCCTTTATCTTTTTCAGTCCGTTTTTTTTATCATATACTACATCCCAAAGATCTGTGCACCGTAATTTCCAGGGATATCAATCCCAGTTGCGCATGGCTAGGGGTTGGCTCAAGGCCATTTGATGTACCCAACTCTCTGTGTATGGTCAGTCCTCATTGACTGTTAGCCATGCACAGCATGAGCTGGCTGCAGGTCCTGGTATCTGGCTGGGCTGCATGACATGGATGGCCAGCATCTGCTGCACACAGCCTGCGGCCTTGCACAGAGGGCGTTGGTCACATGGAATGGCCACCACCAGACCTTTTTTTTCCTGTGACTAAAATGTTCTTTTTCATATCAGTGTATCTTTGCATGTACTCCTTCTTGGTAAACTGTAAATGTAGTTTTTCTGGGCCTGAGTCACAAACGTAAACTTGCACGTTTGTTTCAGTTTACTCTTTTTCAAAAGTCGCAAAACAGGTATTTAATGGTAACTTTACGACTTCGGAGACTCCGCAGTTGGAGCAGAGATCTCCACACATAAAAATATAGGTGTGTCCTATCTTTTTATGAGTGGAGCTCTCCTTGCAAGTTTATTGTTGTGAATCAGGCCCTCTGTGTCCAGGAAGTATTATCAATGTACTTTTGTAAACTTTTTTCTTGCCAAACTCTCTTCTGGAAGAGCTCAAATGTGCTGGACAAATGCTTTTAATATATATTTTAAGGAATATGTCCTCCACGAAAATAATGGCTTCGCATACATGCAAACATGATTCACGGTTGCCCATTGTAGGTACTGGCTCACAAGTTTTAGCTGGGGTCCAGTGTGTTATGCCTCAGTAAAAATCACTTCGAGAAGCTTCAGGTCATGCAGTTTGTCTTCTACACATTGCTGAGTTCATATTTGCTCAAATGGGGCACTGAAAAAAATTGAGCTCTGAGTCACATGGCAAGCAAGCTTAAGTTGCATGTTTGCTTGGAAGCAAACATCAACCACAAACCATTGACTGGGTAGGCAAATACCTAAGGCCACATTCCAAGACAAGTGATAATAACAAGAACAAAAAAAACAAACATACTGTTTGCTTTAGGTTTGGAGCGTACTTACCGCACCCAGTATTAATTCAGAGGTGAACAGACCGGTTCCATGGGTTCTTGACACTGATTTTGCACACATGGGTAGGATGAAGGTAGAATTTCGATCGGGTAGGACTTGTTAGTACATGACTAACAAAATAAGGATTATTATCATTAACAAAGTGAGCCTGTACTAACATTGCTGTAAACACTTCCATTAGCACAATTGTAGCTGCCTTTCTGTCACTTGCATCCCTAATCATCAATTTCGGAACCACCCTCCCCCCTTTTGGGAGAAGTGTAGATCCAGAAACATTTTAAAATACTTAATAGGGCCCCCCTTAAATTGTTTTGCAGGTGTCAAAAGAAAAGAAAATCATTTTAACCCCATTGACTGTGTCATATATTATGGCTTGACAGATATGGATCATGTAAGCATTATACGTACACATAGAGTGTTTTTTACTGCAGAGGCGTAGTCAAATAATATTTATAGACTGTGAAAAAGTCCTGAGTTTAATGTCCCTACTTTCTTTGATTTTCTTCTTAACTTTCTAATGGCATACACACAGTAAACGGAAAATTGCACGTTTTTGCAATTACAATTCTAATATGTAAATATACTGTATGTCAGATTTAGTAAGAAAGATTATATGGGTTCTATAAAACCGAGTATGCTTGTTCTGCATCCCAGCGCATAGACCTTTAAATCGCACTTTAATTTTACAGCTAGAAGTGAGAAAACAATCTTGAAAAAATGTGATAAGTGCCTTAAAGTGTTCATACCATGCATTTACCCGTTTATCTATAGAGGTAACAGAAGGCCTAACTATGATACACAAAGCAGGTGGCAGTCTTCCTAGCATGCCTATCATGCAATTCTAACTTGTTTCCCTTTGACTGTCTAATAGGTAATACAAATACCTTAATGTTGTGAGTGTGAATATTGGGGGATGGGTCTACTTGCCTTGAACCCTGATGTGGAATTCAGAAAACAAGCATGGTAAACATTTGTGTCCACTGGCCACAATAACTACCCATGATGACTTGAAAGTGTGAAACTAAATGTACCATTCCGTAACATAATTTTGAGCTATTCTTTGGTGTAATTTGTCAAATGTTGCCAATTTTCAGGGCATGCAAATGAGGGAAAAATTGGGCCATTTATTTATTTGATTTTAGCCAGTACCATATATGTTGTCTGTTGGATGGTGTCATTCAGGAAGATCATTTGTGGGAGGATTTAAACATGACCAAAACAAAGTTTCTTTCCCATGAATTTGCCAAAGTTTGCTACCCCAAATCGATTTTTATTTCAAATGTGCCCTTCCAATAGTCATAGCCTTTATGGCCAATTCAGTAACAAAGGAAGAGGTATATATTAGCTTAGTTTGTGTAAGCATATGCCAGCGCAATGAAGCCAACCTGGCGTACGTGCGCTTTATAAATCTCCATTAATATTAACATTAACATTAACATTTGGTAGTGTGGGAATTAATTTGAAAGAATATGATGCTGGGTCTGATGTATCACATCCTGAAAAATATGTAAATTTTTCTTTATGTATTTTGGAACTCTCTTGAGGGGGAATCGGGCAATGTTCCTATTGTATATAAATAAAAATGGTGCATTGGATAGTGGCTCAGTGTAGAAAATGAAGTCCGAAATGATGATAACAGAACATTTTCCAATAATTAGCAGAATTAATGTACAGGTCCTCCGTTTCAAAAACAATACAATATTCCAGCTCTGAGAGAACGGATTTTACATCCAATAAGTCTGGCGCCGGTTGACGAATCCTCGTGAAATTTTCCAAACTTTTGGCCAGCTCCGCTCCGCCCCTACCCTGAAAGTTTTGCGGTGATCCGTCAAGCGGGGGCCGAGAAAAAAGGGGGGTCCCAAAACGCGTTTTCCCCATGCAATTTCCCATAGGATCTGTTGTCGCAGCTACAGCCCGAACCGCTGAACGGAATGACACCAAATTTGGCAAAGAGGTAGTCCCCAGTTCAGACTCGTGCCTTTTGCATATATGGTGTGAATCCGTTCAGTAGTTCCTGAGAAAATTAGAGTTAAAAGTACATATATATCTATGGCCTCGGAGGATCCGCGCAACCTACCCGCACTGTAAGCGCACCCTCCCCGAACCGAGCGCACACCCTCCCGATCGCGCGCTGAATGCTAATTGGCTGTCGAGTGTCTCTCTACATTCGAAATCAGGAACTGTTGGCGGCCATTTTCTGCCTCGGTAGAAGAGAGGCTGAAGAAGCAAGGGGAAATAGTGTGTAAAACATACAAAGGGGGCAGAGTGGAAATACTCTAACCCTCTAGAGGTGCTTAGGGGGTCCCAGAAGGACAGCCTGGGGCCCCTTTTAAAAAAAAAAAATACGGCGAAATGCACGCACGGTGCGTGCATTCTATCGCGTTGGATGCACGGATCCTCTCGCGATGGGTTCGCGGATCCAAGGGAAAGAAAATGAAATTCTTGGGAGATAAAGTTTATTCTTAAGTGTTTTGTTCTTGAGTGGCTCTAAAAAGAGCCGTTGTGTTCATTCAGAGTTTTTGGTACTTATAAGTAAGTACCTATACAGAGTCTAAATTTGTTGAGGAAGACTATGTTTCCTTCATCAGTAAAGTGTACTCCATCTCTCCTATACATCTCTTGCATATGAAAGCGCAGATTGTTATTGTAAATGGACCCCATTCTGTAGTCTCGGAGAAAAGCAGAAACAGATTTATTCACATGTTTCCTAGCTTTCTCAATCTGTGGACAAAAATGATCGGACCAGTTCCATTTCTGCCTTTGGCATATGTTAGAATACACAAAGGCGGTTTTAGGGAAAAGTGAAATCAGTTCTGCAAAGGTGTCCTTCATAAGCATTTCCAGACCTACCCCAGTCAAAGTTCCTAGGTCATTGCCACCACAGTGCACTATTATGAGGTCAGGGTGTTGGATTTGCATGAAGGATTTCACCAATGCCATCAATTGGTGCCACTTTAACCCTCTCTGTCCAATCCATTTAATGTCTACATTTGGCAAATCTAGGTCTTTGTGAATGCCTTTGTTTTCTGCATACCTTTGGCTCCAGAAAATGTAGCTGTGTCCCACAATCCACACTGTAAGCATCTTGTAAGGAGGTCTGGATGCACTCAGATGGTCTCTGTAAATGAAATGGCAGTTTAGAAAGTAAGATGTTTCTAAAATGGTGGCTAAGATGCAAGTTTGAAAAAAGACAAGAAATCATTGGTTGTTTGACAACCCTCTACACTGAAAGGTAGGGTGCATATTTCTGTTTTTTAAATGCATTATTCTTATTGGTTAACAAAAACTGATTGTAAGGAACATTATATATGATAAGCTGATATGTTGAGAAGTCAAGCACACTTGCTCCCTTGATTTGCAACATTGTGTGTGCTGAACTTCTGACCTGTGTCCTCAGTACAGTATTCCATGACATGTTTCTATGGTAACGGGCAGAAGGCAGATTGGGGGAAGGGTTGACGTTTATGTCATTTGAAAAGGGTTGAAATGTTTAACCAATAGAAATGTGTGTTTGCTTTTGAATTTATGTGGAAAGGAGTGTGATTTGATGTTTACATGTATATGTGTGGAAAAAGAGAGGGAAACGTTGCCATTCTTTGGTTCTGCTGACAGGTGCACAGTGCAGAGATTCTGTATAAGAAAATCTGGTGTGTGACTGATATCTGGTGTGTGACTAATATACTTCTTAATCTACAAAACATCTTGAAAGGCGAGTTATTTAATTGTGAGTGGATGTATGTAGACTATTTTAATTTTAATCAGACTAATGTATTTCTTCTGCTAAAGTGTAGGGAGTACTTTTTTTCTCTACAATCTTATTGACAGTGTGTGTGCATGTAGAAACCATTCTGTGATAAGCATTTGTGTTTTTCATGTGTTTGCAGACAGATAACTGTGCTGTTTTAATATTTTGGTAGAATTAGAAACCAGACATTGTTTATGAATTTGTGAAAGGAGTTATGTTATGTTTCTATACTAAAATGTAGTACTTCTTCTAGAAGAAGAAATGTGTTTTGGTATAGTGCAAGGGATAGTGTTGTTTGTCTAGAATCACACAGTGAGTCTGTGTGAATTTGGGAACCACTGTGAGAGAAGCATTTGGTAACATTGTGTATTTGCTGACAGATAAATGTTTTAAAACCTGTCATGTTGTCAAGTTTAAGTAGCATTAGAAGACAGTTATGGCTTATGCTTTCATTAAATGAGTTAGGCATTGACACTAAAGTGCAGTTGTGAAATAAGTAGATTGTGTGCAGTACCTTTACCACTTTCACTGTAGTGAATACATTTTGGTAAACTCCTAGGGATAGTGGTGCTTGTCTAGAATCACACTGTGAATCTGTGTGCATTTGGGAACCACTGTGAGAGAACTGTTTAGTACACCGTGTATTTGCTGACAGATACATGTTTTAAAACCTGTCATGTTGTCAAGTTTTAGTAGCATTAGAAGACAGTTATGGCTTATGCTTTCATTAAATGAGTTAGGTATTGACAGTAAAGTGTAGTCGTGAAATATGTAGATTGTGTGCATTTCCTTTACCACTTTCAGTATAGTGAATGAGTTTTGGTATATTCCTAGGGATAGTGTTGCTTGTCTAGAATCACACTGTAAGTCTGTGTGCATTTGTGAACCACTGTGAGAGAAGCGTTTGGTAACATCGTCTATTTTCTGACAGATAAATGTTTTAAAACATGTCATGTTGTGAAGTTTTAGTACCATTAGAAGCCAGTCTTTGCCTATGCATTGATTAAATGAGTCAGGCATTGACACTAAAGTGCAGTTGTGAAATATGTAGATTGTGTGCAGTACCTTTACCACTTTCACTGTAGTGAATAAGTTTTGGTAAAATCCTAGCGATAGTGGTGCTTGTCTAGAATTACACTGTGAGTCTGTGTGCATTTGTGAACCACTGTGAGAGAAGCGTTTGGTAACATCGTCTATTTGCTGACAGATAAGTGTTTTAAAACATGTCATGTTGTGAAGTTTTACTAGCATTAGAAGCCAGTATTTGCTTATGCGTTGATTAAATTAGTCAGGCATTGACATTAAAGTGCAGTCGTGAAATATGTAGCTTGTGTGCAGTTCCTTTACCACTTACACTGTAGTGAATGAGTTTTGGTATATTCGTAGGGATAGTGGTGATTGTCTAGAAGCACACTGTGAGTCTGTGTGCATTTGGGAACCACTGTGAGAGAAGCGTTTGGTAACATCGTGTATTTGCCGGCAGATAACTTTTTAAAAACTTGTCATGTTGTCAAGTTTTAGTAGTATTAGAAGCGAGTCTTTTCTTATGCGTTGACTAAATGAGTCAGGTATAGACACTAAAGTGCAGTCGAGAAATATGTAGATTGTGTGCAGTTCCCTTACCACTTCCACTGTAGTGAATGAGGTTTGGTAAACTCCTAGTGATAGTGTTGCTTGTCTAGAATCACACTGTGAGTTTGTGTGCATTTGGGAACCACTGTGAGAGAAGCATTTGGTAACATCGTGCATTTGGTGGCAGATAAGTGTTTTTAAACCTGTCATGTTGTCAAGTTTTAGTAGCATTAGAAGACAGTTATGGCTTATGCTTTCATTAAATGAGTTAGGTATTGACAGTAAAGTGTAGTCGTGAAATATGTAGATTGTGTGCATTTCCTTTACCACTTTCAGTGTAGTGAATGCGTTTTGGTATATTCCTAGGGATAGTGTTGCTTGTCTAGAATCACACTGTGAGTCTGTGTGCATTTGTGAACCACTGTGAGAGAAGCGTTTGGTAACATCGTCTATTTACTGACAGATAAGTGTTTTAAAACATGTCATGTTGTGAAGTTTTAGTAGCATTAGAAGCCAGTCTTTGCCTATGCATTGATTAAATGAGTCAGGCATTGACACTAAAGTGCAGTTGTGAAATATGTAGATTGTGTGCAGTACTTTTACCACTTTCACTGTAGTGAATAAGTTCTGGTAAACTCCTAGGGATAGTGGTGCTTGTCTAGAATTACACTGTGAGTCTGTGTGCATTTGTGAACCACTGTGAGAGAAGCATTTGGTAACATCGTCTATTTGCTGACAGATAAGTGTTTTAAAACATGTCATGTTGTGAAGTTTTACTAGCATTAGAAGCCAGTATTTGCTTATGGATTGATTAAATTAGTCAGGCATTGACATTAAAGTGCAGTCCTGAAATATGTAGATTGTGTGCAGTTACTTTACCACTTTCACTGTAGTGAATACGTTTTGGTAAACTCCTAGGGATAGTGGTGCTTGTCTAGAATTACACTGTGAGTCTGTGTGCATTTGTGAACCACTGTGAGAGAAGCGTTTGGTAACATCGTCTATTTGCTGACAGATAAGTGTTTTAAAACATGTCATGTTGTGAAGTTTTACTAGCATTGGAAGCCAGTATTTGCTTATGCGTTGATTAAATTAGTTAGGCATTGACATTAAAGTGCAGTCGTGAAATATGTAGATTGTGTGCAGTTCCTTTACCACTTACACTGTAGTGAATGAGTTTTGGTATATTCGTAGGGATAGTGGTGATTGTCTAGAAGCACACTGTGAGTCTGTGTGCATTTGGGAACCACTGTGAGAGAAGCGTTTGGTAACATCGTGTATTTGCCGGCAGATAACTTTTTAAAAACTTGTCATGTTGTCAAGTTTCAGTAGTATTAGAAGCGAGTCTTTTCTTATGCGTTGACTAAATGAGTCAGGTATTTACACTAAAGTGCAGTCGAGAAATATGTAGATTGTGTGCAGTTCCCTTACCACTTCCACTGTAGTGAATGAGGTTTGGTAAACTTCTAGTGATAGTGTTGCTTGTCTAGAATCACACTGTGAGTTTGTGTGCATTTGGGAACCACTGTGAGAGAAGCATTTGGTAACATCGTGCATTTGGTGGCAGATAAGTGTTTTTAAACCTGTCATGTTGTCAAGTTTTAGTAGCATTAGAAGACAGTTATGGCTTATGCTTTCATTAAATGAGTTAGGTATTGACAGTAAAGTGTAGTCGTGAAATATGTAGATTGTGTGCATTTCCTTTACCACTTTCAGTGTAGTGAATGAGTTTTGGTATATTCCTAGGGATAGTGTTGCTTGTCTAGAATCACACTGTGAGTCTGTGTGCATTTGTGAACCACTGTGAGAGAAGCGTTTGGTAACATCGTCTATTTTCTGACAGATAAGTGTTTTAAAACATGTCATGTTGTGAAGTTTTAGTAGCATTAGAAGCCAGTGTTTGCCTATGCATTGATTAAATGAGTCAGGCATTGACACTAAAGTGCAGTTGTGAAATATGTAGATTGTGTGCAGTACCTTTACCACTTTCACTGTAGTGAATACGTTTTGGTAAACTCCTAGCGATAGTGGTGCTTGTCTAGAATTACACTGTGAGTCTGTGTGCATTTGTGAACCACTGTGAGAGAAGCGTTTGGTAACATCGTCTATTTGCTGACAGATAAGTGTTTTAAAACATGTCATGTTGTGAAGTTTTACTAGCATTAGAAGCCAGTATTTGCTTATGCGTTGATTAAATTAGTCAAGCATTGACATTAAAGTGCAGTCGTGAAATATGTAGATTGTGTGCAGTTCCTTTACCACTTACACTGTAGTGAATGAGTTTTGGTATATTCGTAGGGATAGTGGTGATTGTCTAGAAGCACACTGTGAGTGTGTGTGCATTTGGGAACCACTGTGAGAGAAGCGTTTGGTAACATCGTGTATTTGCCGGCAGATACCTTTTTAAAAACTTGTCATGTTGTCAAGTTTTAGTAGTATTAGAAGTGAGTCTTTTCTTATGCGTTGACTAAATGAGTCAGGTATTGTCACTAAAGTGCAGTCGAGAAATATGTAGATTGTGTGCAGTTCCCTTACCACTTCCACTGTAGTGAATGAGGTTTGGTAAACTCCTAGTGATAGTGTTGCTTGTCTAGAATCACACTGTGAGTTTGTGTGCATTTGGGAACCACTGTGAGAGAAGCATTTGGTAACATCGTGCATTTGGTGGCAGATAAGTGTTTTTATACCTGTCATGTTGTCAAGTTTTAGTAGCATTAGAAGCCAGTGTTTGCTTATGCATTGAAAAAATGAATCATGCTTTGACACTAAAGTGCAGTACCATCTAGTATTGTCTTCACTGCACCAGAACTGAAAATGTAACATTTTTACCCAGGTACTGTCCTAGAAGTAGTCTGATGATTTAGTTAGTTTCTAAGTACTTATGTTGTGAACCATTCATTACCAAATACACTGCTTCAAATGTCTATGCAGTATGCATGTAGTTCTCTAACCACCTATACAGTTGTTTTTCACACCTTCAATTTCCTAGTCAGCATGCATACACTTCCAGGAAACACCCTGTCACTGCCTTTGCAGTGTTGTAGTGACCCATTCAGCACCATGTAGTAATCCATTCACTGTGCCAAAACCCAAACACTTATAAATTCACCAAGACGCTCTCTTTCCAGTACTCTAATGATTCAGTCACTGTCTAAGTATTCATGCAGTGAGCCAGGCCTTAGCACATGGACTGCTTCAAACCTCTATCTACTATGCATGCAGTCTTCTAACCACCTAGACAATTGTCTTTCAGACTTTCAATTCCCTAGTCAGTATCCATACAGACCAGAAAACATCCTGTCACTGCCATTGCACTCTTCTAGTGACCCATTCAGTACCAATTACTAATCCATTCCCTGCGCCAAAAGCCTACCACTTATAAGTTCACCCAGGTACTCTCCTTGTTGTACTCCAATCATTCAGTCAGTACCCAAGTACTCATGCAGTGAGCCAGGCCTTAGCACATGGACTGCTTTAAATGCATATGCAGTATGGATGCAGTCCTCTAACCACCTATACACTTGTCTTTCACACCATCAATTCCCCAGTCAATATCCATACACTTCCAGGAAACACCCTGTCACTGACTTTGTACTACACTACTGATCCATTCAGCACCATGTACTAATCTTTTCAGTGCACCAAAATCCAAACACTTATAAATTCACCCAGGCAGTGTCCTTGCAGTACTCTAATCATTCAGTCAGTACCCAAGTGCTCATTCAGTGACCAGGCCTTAGCATATGTATGGACTGCTTCAAACCCCTATTCACTATGCACGTAGTCCTCTAACCATCTACACACTTGTCTTTCATACCTGCGATTCACCAGTCATTATCCATACAATTCCAGCAAACATCCTGTCACTCCCTATGCACTCCTGTAGTGACTCATTCAGCACCGTGTACTAATCCATTGACTGCATCAAAACCCAACCACTGATAAATTCACCCAGGCACTCTCCTTGCAGTACTCTAATCATTCAGTCAGTATCCAAGTACTTCTAGCAAATACTCTGTCACTCCCCTTGGAGTCCTCTAGTGACCCATTCAGCACCATGGAGTAATCCATTGAGTGTGCCAAAACCCGAACACTTATAAATTTACCCAGGCACTCTCCTTGCAGTACTCTAATCATTTAATCAGTATCCAAATAGTACTGGAGTAAGACAGGCCTTAACATATTGATGGATTGAAACATTTGTCCAGTATGCATGTAGGTCTCTAATCACCTACACACTTGTTTTTCACACCATCAATATCCATGTCAGTATTCATACACTTCTAGGAAACACCCTGTCACTCACTCAGTTTGTTTCCTTACAGTATTGTAATCATTCAGTCAGTTAGCATGTAGTCTTTTAGTGAGGTAGGCTTTAGGGCATGAACTGCTTCAAAGTAGTATGCACTATGTATGTAGTGTTTTAATCATCGTCACACTTGTGGTTCAGGGACATAGTTTCTTAGTCAGTTTTTATATAAAATGTGTTTGTACAGTAATAGAATAGTATAAATTTGCAAGTTATTAATATACTTTTATTTGTGATTCTTTTTTACAGATACTGTTTTTCAACGTTAAAATAGAGAAATTATGCCAGAAAAAAAAAGAAAAAGAAAAGAGCAGAGACAGGAGGATTATTTGAAGAAACATCAACCACAAGTATTGAATGTACAAGATAATGTGGCTAAAAGGAAAAAATCTTTTGGTAAGATCACGAAGCAATTTATTAAAAATGTTTGTAGGAGCAAACGGAATGTGGAGAATGCTCCAGTTTCACAGATTTTTTTAAGTAAGAAAAAAAATCAAATTAGGAGGAAAAATAAAAAAGCAAATGTTCAGTCAAAGGAGATAAAGTATAGTAAAAGAAGACAAAATCAGTATAAGGAATTATGCAAAAAATATTTTACAAGAGAGTGGTGAATAATTTGCTGAAAGATGTAAAGAAATCTAAAAAGAGAGCTTTATTTTATAAAAAGAAGAAGCATATTGAATGCATTGTGGAGAAGGCTTTTGAAGTAAAAAGAAAACTGTTTATTTTATCGTTAAACAGAATTCGATCACTAGATAAACCAATATATGTACTGAAGGCCAAAAGTAGGAGGAAAAGAATTATTAATAAAAAAAAAGTTGTGATGTTTTTTTGGGAGAATGGAAACACAGTTCTAGTTCAGAGCCTTTTTTTAATGAAGAGAGTTATTCACTAAGTGAAAAATTATTGTATGCAGTTGACACCAGTGGTAGAGGTTATGAAGTTAGTGATGGTTGTCCAATGGAGAAAGAGAAAATGGTTGAAAGAAATGCAGAAGAAGTGATAGCTGATGAAGTTTTAGGGAGACGTGCTAAAAACCCTGTGTACACTTGGGATTGCAGTAGTGTTTGCAGTGTACGACAGGAATCTATTGAAAAATTATGTCGTTTTTTACAAACCTATAGTAAAAAAAGTGTAAAACAAAAGATTAAGCTGTTGAAAGGACTAGACCCTTGCAGAGTGAGAAAACATACTGGTTTGCAAGGTCATTCTCTGGCTTGTCTTTCTGGGAAAGTTTGTGAAAGTGTTTTTCACCATTTCAGAATGCTGGCAGTACATCATACTCAAATGCGGAAGTTAGTGAGAAGGTTCTATTATGCAAAAAGTCCAGCACTAAAGTTAAGTGAGTTGAACAGTGCTCTTTTGCGTGGGTCAGTATCAGATGTGAAGCAGGTCTGTGAGGATATTGAGTTTTGTTACTTTGGGCCTCAGCAAGAGAGTGAAGAAACTGACACATTAGTAGAACAAAATGTTGAAGACAATGTAGAACCCGTAATTACAGAAAAATTTGAGGATGAAATCACAAAGTTTAAGGTAATTTCAGGTGAAAGACCAAATGTTTCTTGTATTTGTTGTCGGCGAAGTCACTATAAAAATCAGACTAGGGGTGTCAATCTGTATTTAAAGAGTGAAATGGAAGATAATGATAAGTGGATGGAATTTGCAAATTATTTGCTGGTAGAGGATTGTTTTGATTTGGGATCTGAGCAGCGTATTTGCAAATATTGTTATAATAAATTAGATGAGAATAAATGCCTGCTAGAGCTGTTCATAATAATCTAGAGTTGGTTCCTATTCCTCCAGAGCTGATAGATTTAAATACGTATGAGACTATTCTGATACAATGTGTTCACCCATTTCAGGCTATTGTCCGAATGGAGTCCAAAACAAGTAACTTACCTCCATTAGAGTTGCAAAGAGGATTGAAAGGAAGAGTTGTGTATTTACCATTAGATTTAAGGAAAAATGTTGAAACCATTGGTGTAGATTATGCAGAAAATGAGTACTAGTCATTCTGGTTAATGGTGTTCCTACTAAGAATAAGAAAATATGGCAAGAGTTAGTGGATGTTAGAAAAGTGCAAAAGGCATCATTGTATCTCTTAAAAAATAATGAGTACTATAGAAATGTGTTTGTTGGAGAAGAAGAAATTGATTTAGCAGAAGATAGTGAAACATTAAGTGGACAAATTGAAAAAGTGGACATGTCCAGATGTGAAGAGATCTATGAACATTACAGTGTACACCCACTTCATTCCAAAGAGGTGATGGGGAATACGATTGAGTTGATTCAAATGAAAAAAGCAACTGGAAGTCCCATGAGTGTATGGGAAGAGAGCTTGGAAGCTTGTTGTTTCCCGCCGTTGTTTCCAACTGGAAAAGGTGGACGATATGATGAACGTCCTGTGCAGATTCCTGCATCTGAATATCGGACAACAAGATTATATGCAGAAGATCCAAGATTTCGACAATGTATTCCTTATATGTTTCATCTTCTGTTTGAAAGTGACTTGTCTGGACTTTCATATGCTGTAAATCATATTTTAAAAACTGGAATGCATCTTCAAAATGTAACTGCAAAGGATTTTATGGATAAAGTGCATCAGAGAGATGATCATTTAGAATCTCAGTTGATTAATCTGATGGCATGTCAGCGTGGGACTAATGAATATTGGTACCGTCGACATGGAGAACTGAAATGCATACTATGGAACTTGGGAACTCCTACATGGTTTGTTACACTAAGCTGTGCTGAGTATGCTTGGGATGATTTACTTGAATTTCTTCGAGAGGCAAATTGCAATATAAAAAATATTTAATACAAGACACCTGGAAAATTGTGCTCTTTGGATCCTGTCAATGTATGCAGATATTTCAATCATAGATTTGAAGCTATGATGTCTTTCATCTGCAATAAAAAGAATCCTCCTCTTGGAGAAGTTGTGGATTTCTTTTGGAGAAAGGAGTATCAAGCAAGAGGTGCTCCTCATATACATATGTTGTTATGGGTCAAGGATGCCCCCAAATTTGGAACAGATTCAGATGAAACTGTTTTGTCTTTCATTGAAGATATGGTACATGTGCTCTTCCAAATAGTAGAGAAAGGAAAAACTTAAAACAACAAGTCTTACAATTTCAAAGCCATAGGTGTGGAAAATACTGTCGACGAAAGTACAAGTCAAAGGATAAGTTCTACACCAAATGTCGTTTTGGATTTCCACGTCCTGTATTAGCCAAAGGAAGGGTGAACAGTTTTATGTCAGCTGTACGACATATCATCACAAGAAAGTCTCCGAAAAACACCTACAACTTAAGAAGAAGCGAAGAATCAAAATACATAAATGACTACAATCCAGTTATTTTATCCATGTGGAACGCTAACATGGATATTCAGTATGTTGCGGACAATTCCATTGCTGTTGCTCGATATGTAACGTCTTACATTACTAAATCAGAAAAGACTGAATTGAAAGAAATGTGGGAAGAGATTTCTTACGAGAAGAGTCTAAGTAAGAAATTATGCAGTTTTAGTTTTAAGATGTTATCGCATCGTGAAATTGGAGCATATGAATGTTCAGATCGGTTTTCATCTGCAAGTCTATATTCCAAAAGTAGAAGAATCATTTGGGTGAGTCTACGTCTTGCAGGAATGCGAAATCGGGTACTGAAATCTGTTCAGAAATTGAATATTTAGCAGAAAATGAGCCAGAAAGTACAGATATTTTGAAAACCAATATGTTGGACACATACTATTCAAAGAGAAGTCATCATCTTGAGAACATGTGTCTCCATGAAGTGCTGCAAAATTACACTTTTAAACGGAATATTACAGAACACATCAACGAAGAAAAATATGGAGTGATTGGTTCCGAAGGATGTCTGGGGAAACAAAGGAAAGGAAATTTAATTAATCACAGAAAACTGAGTTGTGACACTGCTGACAAAAGGGAATTTTACTATTTAGCCCTTTTGCAAATGTTCAAACCATGGCGTTCTGAACTGGAATTACTTGGAGATTTTCCCAGCTATGAAGATTCATTTAATGCTTGTAAAGATAGCATACAATGCAGTGCTTTTGCAAATTATGTGAAAATGTTGAATGATGAAATTGATCAAGAAGCTACAATTGCAGCTGAGATTGCTAGAGACAGTTCTCAAGACAGTCAAAGTTCTGCTGTACTGAGTCAAGATCCACTAGGACAACCAATTGTTGAAAATGAAGTAGCGATTGCAATGAATGAGGTGGAAACAGCAATGTATCAAGCACAAGAAGATGCAATACAGTTAGGAAACTTGGAAGAGCAACTAAATGTTGAACGGAAAGAAATATATCAGCAAGTGAAAGAGCAGATTGACCATGGATTACTTCATGAAAAGAAAGGATGCTCATGTACATCATTTCAACCTATCCGAATGTGTGTGAGTGGTCAAGCTGGAACAGGAAAGAGTTTCTTAATTAAAGTAATTAAAAGTTATCTGCAAAAAAAAATGGAGTCGTATTTGTCTTGTGTTGTCACTGCTCCAACTGGGTTGGCAGTACATAACATTAAAGGAATTACTTTACATCGTTTACTAAGGCTGCCAGTAGAGCATGAGAACAAATTGGAATACCACAAGCTATCTGGAGAAGCTTGTTGTGAAGTTTCAAGAGTGCTGAAGAAAATGAAACTTCTCATTATTGATGAGGTGAGCATGGTTTCAAACTTGATGCTTGCCTTTGTGCACTTAAGAATGCAGCAAATTCTTAAAGCAGAGTATGACGTGTTATTTGGAGGAAAACACGTCATAGTTTTTGGAGATCTACTGCAACTGACACCGGTAAAAGGACAACCGGTATTTAAAACACTTGCCCATGAAGATACCAGAAAGTCTCTTGGCAGTGTTGGTAATGTGAACATTTGGAGTAATTTTGGATACAAGGAACTAACAACAAATATGCAACAGGCAAATGATGCTGAATATGGAACTATTCTTCAAGATATAAGAATTGGAATTCTATCAAAAGAAAGGGAAAGAAGCTTTGGAGAGTTGATTACTTTGCAATGTCTTTCCAAATGAAAATGCAGTTGCTGCAAAAGTGTATGTGGAAATTGCTAAAAAAAAGTCACTGATTTGCTTAATGCCGACACTGCGTGAGTGTTCAATATTCAACGAAGAATTATTAAAATTGGAAAATGAAGAAATTGTGTAAATGGAAGCCATGGATAAAATACTACATGAAGGAATCACTATTATTTTGACGGGTAAGTTGAAATCAAAACTAGATTGTTTAGAAAAGAAAATATCTAAAACTGCTGGTTTGGAAAAGACACTGTATGTGTGTGTAAACTGTCGGATAATTTTAAGGCGTAATTTGGTTGTAGAGAAAGGTTTAGTTAATGGTGCAATGGGCAAAGTGGTGGATTTTGTGAATTATCAGAAAAAAGAAGGAATTGAATTTAAAAAAAATAAATTTGATCAGATTGATGAAGTTAAAGAAATTGGTCGTTGTTCAGTTTGTTTTTTGCTTGCTAAAGATTTATATGTCCGTAGGAAACAATTTCCATTTTCTTTGGCATATGCAGTGACTATTCATAAATCTCAAGGATTAAGTGTAGACAGTGCATTGGTGAACATTGTATCTACTGTATTTAAAGAGGGTATGGCATATGTTGCTTAGTCGCGAGTCAGAACATTATCTGGTTTGTTTTTGATTGATTTTGATGAGACAAAGGTTACTGCAGATGCAAACTGTGTAAAAGAGTATAACAGGTTAAGAAGGGTGTATGATTCAAATTTAGGTCAATATCCTGTATTTGAAAAGCGTATGGTTGGTCGAAAAAGAAGGTTAGAGAATATCTGTTCTGAAGGTATCAAGAAGATAATGTTGTGATTTGCAGGTAAAAACAAATTGGACACTGTTGAAGAGATTGTTGGTTATCATTTTGAAAATAGTTCTGGTGTCAACTGCTATGCTAATGTAGTGGTTAATGTTGTTTTTATCTGGAAGGTTTGCAAGCACAAATTATGCAGAATCGGCAAAAAAAATGTGTTCTCTGTTGCATTCTGTTTATGAAAAATTGACAACAGATAGAAGTAAAATACAATCTGTTTCAGATGTTTGTAATCTTTTGGATGTGTGTTCTGGTTCTACACAATTTACACAAAATATCCAACAAGATGCTCAGGAATTTTTAATGTATATCCTTGCAATTTTTGAAAATGAAGGTGTAGAAATAGAAAATATTTTTGGCCCTTCTTACAAATGGGAACATTATTGTGAAAATTGCATGTATACATGTACCATCAATGTAGACACTGAGAGATTTCTGTGTTTAACATTACCAGACTGTAAATCAGTGTCTTTCAATAAATTAGTGAAAGGTGCAATTCAAAACACGGAGTGTAGCCAATGTAAATCAGAAATGTTATCCACATTATCTTTAAGAAAATATGGAGAATACATAATTTTAATGATGCAACGTTGTACAGTTGACGGAAGAAAATTGGATACTTTAATAAAACAATTTGTAGCAACACAACTATTAATATCAGGAAGGACTTTTGTAGCAATTGCAATAATTTTCCATGAAGGTCTTTCCACCACATCTGGGCATTACACTGCCTATCTAAAATGTGACAAAGGCTGGACACTTTGTAATGATGCCCAGTTGGATTTGAAACAACGTTTGCCTAGTGAATTACCAAATTCCTACCTAATAGTTTTAAAGCCAAAATTTTAGGAGAATAATTCACTCTCTGAGGAATTTATTATTATAATTTAATAGGACTACCATTGGACAATTTACAAAAAGAAGAAGTGCTAAAATACCATTTGGCCTCAAGGAAAGGTATTTTTTTGAATTATGGACTTTTTGGTGGTCATTTATTCGGTGATTATTTTAATGCGGCAACAATTACAGTTTTTATAAGTTAAAGTTATAAAATGTTGTAATCTGTAAGCATTTCATATATGTATGATTTGCATTTTCTGGTATTTTACTGAGAATAGTATGTTGTTTTTTTTTTAACAATCTTTCTGATTGTTTTTTTTTTGCCCGCTGTTAAGTGATGAGTACTATTGAAATCACTATTTCTAGTGAAATTCAATATATTCTGAGAACAGCAAAAAAGTCAAAGAAATTACTTTGTGGCCATTATGTTGTGTTGTAAAAAATGTAATATTATATGTAATATTTTTTTTTTCTTTTCTTTCACAGATCCAAAATTTAAAATAAGCAATTTTTAACAATTTATATTTGATCGAAAAACAGCAAAAAATGAATAACATTTTTTATTCATATTACTGTAAAGGTAAGTTTAACTAAGTCTGAATATGCAGAATGTCAGAGGCCTGCAAGAAGCTACAAAGTTGAAACACGTGTCTAAAAACACTCTGTTTATGTATTTTTGAAATCTGACCATAATCAGATATCATGTGACCTGCAAAAAAAGAGATTTGAGGGGTTCATATTATTTCACCTTTTTAGCTATTGAAGCACTGCAATCATTTCAATCATTCTTCTTTGAACATCTTTGCAGACAAAACTCTGTGCTTACTTTTATCATTCACTACGAATTTTAAAAACGGAAATATGACAGTTTTTGTAAAATAGTTATTGTGTAAGATAGTGTTTCATATTTAGAAAGAGAGGAAATGGCAATCTGTGCACTTTTTATACTCCATGTAAATACAATCTCACCATGCAGACCACTTTGATTTGATAGGGTGTTCTATAAGTGTTGTTGTGCATGATTCCACTGAATTCTCATAAAACAAGACATATGTCTAGATTTATCTGAAATCATAAATCTCGATATGTGTGTGAATGCTGTACCATTCTAAAATTGGTGTAGGAAAGCACAACAAGGAAAATTGTTTTCATTTATCCACATTTTTATTTCTTCAATGCATGTTGAAATATTCAGCATACATTGAAGGAGAAAAATGCATTTTCTCATTGTTTTTGTGCAGGAAGGTGTGTCTTCCTGCAGAAAAACAAACAGCACATGGCACAGATATCCTTGCACTATGGTGCAAGGGTGCCTGTGTCACTACGTGGCTGCAGTTTAAGCAGCTGGGCAGAGAGAAGCATAGACTTGCAACATATTTATGTACATATGTTGCATCCCTGTGCTTCGGAAGTACTACAGCACACTGCAGTTAAAGAGGTTACTGTGTGATGCTGCAGCACTTCCTCATAGTTCTGCACTTATAAATTCACCATACGCTAATAATGCATTCATTCAGTCAATTATGTACTACTCATACATTCATCTAATCTTTCACACACTAACAACGAAATTTAGTTCTTTTTTTAAACCAGGAAATTTAGTTCTTATAAGAACATTTTTTTTTCTTCTTTTTTTTTTTGTACTTTTTGCAACAATTTTGTTATTTTTTTGTTTTTTTCAAAAGGAAAAAAAGACAACAGGAGGAACAAAACAGTTAACTTCTCCCAACAAAAAAAAACACAAGTTTAGCACTTGTGATTTTGCTGTGCTCGGCAGAAAAGGTCAATTGACTGCTCGCCGTAATATAGCAGTTTGTTGCACTTAATGCAACTTATTTTCAGTTTTCCAAATTCAGGACGTATGTCCGGGTGACTGGTTGATGGTGATGCTGCAGAAGTTGCTGCAGAAGTGCTTGCTACTGCTGGCTGAGGCTGCTCTCGGAGTCTTCTGCATTTCTGCCTGGCCAAGTTCATGGGATGCAGAGTCCTCAGGTGTTTTAGCATACTTGCCATCCCACAAGAGTATTTTTTTGAGGGATCTCCTCTAGAAAGCACTCTTTCACATATTTTGCATGTCACTTTAGTGGAGTTAGTTTTGTTTTGGCCTTCTGGGAAGGAAAAACATTTCCACACCACAGAGATGTATCTTTCTGGGCGTGGAGGTTCCACAACAAATTCCTCATCTGACGAATGGTCTGATTCAGATGTTGGTTGTTGTGCAGAAGCCATTGTTGTGAGAAAAATTGCAGCTGTGGAAATCTTCCCCAAAAAGTTTCTTCTAGATGAGATGTTCCTCTAAAGAAGCTCAAAGAAGAATGATTGAAATGGGTGGGGTCTCTCAGTAGTTAGAAGAGGAAGTGTAATGAACACATAAAATCTCTTTTTTTGGAGGTCACATGGGATCCACGCACCGTGCGCTTACGGAGCACGCACCCAGCGCGCATCCGCGATATTGAATTAAAAAAATTATAGGATTAGATTTAAAAATATATTAGTTTTAAGACTAGTTTAGAGTTTGTCTTCAATTAATATTCACATGAAATACATATATATGTTTTTTTACATGTTAAATACTTTGCGGGATCCGCGCACCTACGGCGTCATAGACGCAGATGACGCATCGCAGAAGCGCATAAACGTCACGTTACGTACATCGAACGTATCACGTATAGGCTGGGATTCACGTACCGGTCGCATAGCGATCCGCACTAACCACATACCCGACGCATACCATGCGCGGACGCTAACGCGTAGGAATCGTGAACGGTGCGCTTAGGGTGCGCGGATCTAAAAACATTTAAAAAAATATATATAAAATAAAGTTTTGTACATATAGTTCAAAGAATATTTTGAAAAATATAAAAAAATATGTTTGAAAAAGCAATTAACTTCAAATAATATTTTTTAATTTTTAAAATAATTTATTGAAAAAATAAGTTTAAAAAATGGTGATAAAAAAGCCTATAAAAAAACAAAATTAATGAATTTGACACACTAAATTTGAAGAATATACAAATTCAATCAAAATCATTAAACATGACATCTTCAGAGATAAGTTAAAGATAGGAATTAGCATTTAAAAAACCTTTGAAATTCACTGAAAAACCATAGGTTTCATGCATGTTATAATTAGGAATTGGCATTTGAGATGTCATGAGGGATGTCATCAGTGATGTCACTGACCATGTCATGAGTGATGTAATATGTGACGTCATCAGCAGTGCATTGCGGGGGCGCTAGTTATAGTTAGCTGAACTAACTATAACAGGGGAATTTCTAGGGTTTTGTACGAGGGAAATGTCCAGCTAATTATAATGCCCCTGAAACCTATGGTTTTTTCAGTGAATTTCTAAGGTTTTTTAAATGCCAATTCCTAACTATAACGCCCATGAAACCTATGTTTTTTTCAGTGAATATATATATATATATATATATATATATATATATATATATATATATACATTACCTACTGGCGGTCGCCAGTAGGTAGTTATAGTTTGGACCCTGTTTCCATAGGAAATCCGCAACATTCTATTTGGAATAACTTTGGCGCCGGTCGACGAATCCTCGCGAAATTTTCAAAATAGGTGGGGCGCTACGCTCCGCTCCTACCCTGAAAGTCTCGGGGGGATTCGTCAAGCAGGGGCCGAGAAAAAAGGGGGGTCCCAAAACGCGTTTTCCCCATGCATTTTTCCATAGGACCTTTAGACACAGCTACAGCCCGAACGGCTGAACAGAATTACTTGAAATTTGGCAGAGAGGTAGCCATAAGGTCAAGGAAGTGCCTTTTGCAGGTCTGGTGTAAATCTGTTCAGTATTTCCTGAGAAAATAGCATTTAAAAGCATATATATATGTGGGCGGAGCCTAACCACACATCTCATCCTGAGATCTGATTGGCTGTCAGCACTTCATCCAAGAAGTGTTGGCAGCCATCTTGGGACCAATATACATGATAGCACCTCATTAAAAAGCATTGCAGTTAATAGAAGGTTTTAAGACTTTAGTTACATTATAAATCATTTGTTGATGGTACCATACTCATTTTAGGAATTGTGGTATGTTCTAAGGTGATTTCACCATGTGAAAAAGCCTTCTGCTGGGATATCATGATTGAGAGAAAAATATTTTCTCATGCTTTTACCACAGAGGTTTGGAAGGTGATCTATAGGCTAAACTGAGAGCTTATTTTCTGTAAATTCACATTATCTTTCTCAGTCATGTGAGAATGAAGTCTGACATTCTCAGTAAAACATGTACATCCAACAAGGGCAAAGACTGTCAGTTGATTCCTTTGTGTTCTACTGCAGCTTCCCAGAGTGTTCCAAAGAACTACTAGAGCGCTAACAGTCCTACTTATGATAAACGTATGGCACACCTGAAGCCATCTTGCTTGGATTAAAGTGGTAACTCTTAAAACATTTAATTTAAAAAGGAACAAAATGAGGGGGTTCATTTTTCCATAAAAAGTATGATTAGTGCTGCAGAAAGAAAAATTAGGGCACATTTTGAGTGACTTCTCAAATCCTCTTCTATTTCATTAAAAAATTCTGACATGCAGACTGAAACATGCACTTTCAATACCAGCAGCAGTTTTCCCTGGTGAGCAGTAGCTTTACTACAGTGATCTAATGAGCAAAAAGAGTGCTAACATTCTGAATTTATGGCAAATGTGTGACACATCTGAATGCCTTCTTGATGGAATCAAAGTAAAAAACTGAAAGTATTTCCTACTGAGGAGACTGCAGTAAATAAAGAAATTAGGAAACTTCATAACAAATAAGTCTCCCAAGATGGCCACCAGAGACAAAAGAGCCCAAATGTAGCCCAAATATCACCCAGATGTAGCCCAAGTATAGCCCAATGACAGAATGTCCCAGAATGTTCTTAAAAACAACTAGAGCGCTTACTGTCTTCATTATGACAAAAGTATGGCACACCTGAAGCCATCTTGATTGGAATAAACTGGTAACACTTAAAACATTTAATTTAAAAAGGAACACAATGAGGAGGTTCATTTTGCCATAGAAATTATGATTAATGCTGAAGAAAGAAAATGAGGGCACATTTTGAGTGACTTCTCAAATCCTCTTCTATTTCATTAAAACATTCTGACATGCAGACTGAAACATGCACTTTTAATACCAGGAGCAGACTTCCATGGTGCAGTAGTTTTACTACAGTGATCTAATGAGCAACTAGAGTGCTAACATTCAGAATTTATGGCAAATGTGTGACATATCTGGATACCTTCATGATGGAATCATAGTAAAAAACTGAAAGCATTTCCTACTGAGGAGACTGCAGTACATGAGGAAATTAGGAAACTTCATAACAAATAAATCTCCCAAGATGGCCACCGGAGACAAAAGAGCCCAAATGTAGCCCAAAATCACCCAGATGTAGCCCAAATATAGCCCAATGACAGAAGTGTGCAAAACACTTATTATTTTGTGTTTTTGCAGTGTTATATAGTGCAGACTTGTCAGGTATTGGAGTGCTTTACATGAGCATTGGTTACATCACACAAGAACAAATTCATTTTGGTTGTAGACATGGGGAGACTAAGTGGTTTGACCAGAATCACAGAATGTCGAGCTGAAGCAGAAACTTCAACCTGGTTCCCCAGTTGCAAAGTCTGCAGTTCTGGAAGTAACACCACATCCTCTCCCCTAAGTGCAACATTTAATCAAGTGGTCAACTGGATAAAAAAACATAAAGATAACAAATAATTTAAAAGTGCTTTGTCGCTATTTGAAAACTCAGAAAATATGTCCTTATTTTAGTCTTTTAGAGCACTAACCATAATTTTGATGCCAATAAGACCCTCTCATATATGTAATTTCTAAAGGAAATGCTCTAGGTATTACAGTTTTGATTACATCAAGATGATGTCAGGCGTTCCACACTTTTGTAATAAATATAGAATGTTAGCAATCTAGTTGTTCATTAGGATACTGTTGAGAGGCAGAGGCCAGGGGCACGGACTCTGAAAATTGAAGGCAGGTAGGAGGGTGCAAAGGCAACAATTTAACCACACTGAGCAGGCAGGAAGGGCCGTGGAAGCACAACAGACTATGGAGGGCAGTGGAAAGGGGGGCAGGGGCAACAAACCAACAATACAGGACTTGCAAGAGAGGCTGTTGGAGGGAAGATCTATTACGGGTCAAGGAAGCTAGGGGCGGTCCCCAGATCCCCGGGAGCCACCACAGAACTGAGCAGGAGAGTGAGTCAGGGACAAAAGGGGCACCTTAATTTGAGCCGGGCTGCCTAGGAACGCTTGCTCCAAAAATGAAGAAAACAGACATATGAGACATGGAATTGGAGGCAGAATACAATGGCAGTTTAATGAGAAGATGCAACTTCAAAGAAACCGCAGAATAGAGACATAAAGTACAAAATACAGAATCCAGATAATCATACAGCTGTCATAATATTCTCTGTATCTCAATTAATGTACTGACAGAGAGAGAGAGAAAACACATCTATAAATGCATCATGAGAAACAAGTTACACCAAGGAAAATGTTACCTAGGAACACTCACGTTTACTCTTAGAGCAAGCATTCCTGCAATTACAATACAAAATCTTTTAAATGCAAAAGTAAAGAGAACAATGGTTAAACATAACATGACATTTCATATAGGTAAAATAGAATAAGATACTTCAAGCAAAGCAGAGCAAGACATTTTAAGCAAAGGAAGACAAGAGCTCCCAGCTCTTGGGGAAAACCTGCACTGCCTGTTAACCTACATACAGACGGCGAGGTAGTCCGTCGATATCTGTGGGTGCTCCCTTTTTATATCATTTTGTGGGCTCCTTTGCACGCTACATCTACCTACGTATGCTACCCAAAAGCTTCGTCTGCAGATTTTACCAGACATTTCGTCATTTACCCACTTAATGCTGACAATGGACTGGGTGAAAAGGTCAGTCTCTCAGGCCAATCGCTTATCGTAAGTTCCATAGAGCAAGCAGAAAATAATGGGTATTGTACGGGAATTCAATATATTCATGTATAAAATCTCCTCAGTTCTCCTAACTTGACGCTCTGCGGTTGCCACTTCCTTAAAAGCGGGAAACCTGCCCAGGAAGCAAGTACCAGTCCAGGATGCAGCCTACTGTATGTCGACAGCTTCAGGGGGATGTTGAACTTTGATACCGAGCACGGAGCACTCGGGTAGGGTGGGGGCTACTAGTTTGGATCAGAAGGCCTCGCAGACCTGCCTTCAGACTGCTATACACTAAAATTGCAGAGCTATGGTCAATTTAACAAAGAGGCCTACATATTGAACAGAAGGGCCTACACAGGGGTTTTATGCTGGCTGAGTGGTAAGGATGTCTCAGGATAATTATATAGCAACACAGGACCCGCTGGTCAATTTAATACGGCCTACAAATGCAGCTGGCAGGGCAAGGACAAGGGTCTCATACTTCAGGTGTGGACAGAACGGGCCAGGGGCCCCCTGTGATACAAAATCTACCCTCCTTCAAGGCTGTGGCAATGTAATAGACCATTGTGGGCAGAAGGAAGAGGCAATGGTAGTACAACCATACATGCCAACAGACCCGATTCAGCCAGGAAACGTCCAATGTTTTTAAGCTCAAATGGGCTTTATTTGATCTGTCTCCTGTCTACAATATCCTCTTTTTCAATGTAACTCAAAGGGGAAAATCAATACCCCAGTTTTTTTTCAAAATCTCCCTCTTACCAAGTTCAAAATGTTCGCAAGTATGGTACATTGGATCATGGAAGGAAATGGGATAGGGACATGGACTTGGATAACAGAGGACAGGAGGGACATGGAGAGGTGCACCAAACTGACCCTGCAGGGCAGGCATCAGGGTTTGCAGCAGCACAATACACCACACAGGGCATGCAGGACGGGAGTGCAGCACAACAATCCATAGAAAGCAAGAGGGAGGGGACAGGACCATGCACATGGACAACAGAGAACAGAGGGGCAAGAGGCAATGGTAGCTAGCTGACCATAATGGACAGACAGGAGAGAAAGCTGCAGCATAACAGACCATAAAGGGCAGGAGGGACGGATCAGGGGCATTACAATGGAACAGACAAGCCAGGAGGGAGGGAGTAGGGCTGGGGGCAAGGGGGCAGGGCAGGAGCAGCAAGATAGCCATGGAGGTCAGGCAGGATGGGCACTAGAAGCAAGACACACCATGAAGAGCAACAGTGAGACTGTGATGGCATACACACAGACCATGGAGGGAAGGTGGGAGGGGGTCAGGGGCAGCTAACTGACCACACAGGGAAGGTGGGAGGGTCCATGGCAGCACAGAAGACCATGCATGGCAAGTGGGAGGGTTAGTGGCAGCACAATGGCTATGATGGGCAAAAAGGAGGGTGGAGGGGCATGCACAAAGGACGATGGAGGATAGAAGGGAGGGTCAGGACCTGTGCACAGACAAGAAAGTTCAGGGGAAGGGACCTCACAACAGACCACACGGGGCAGGCAGGAGGAGCAGTTGCAGCACAACAGACCAGGGAGGGCAGAAGGGTGTGGCAGTACAATGGACCATGTAGGACAGGAGGAAGAGGATAGGGGCATGGCATGTGGGCAGGCAGGGTGGAGGTGGCAGGGACAGGTTACAGTCATCTGACAATGCTAGGCAGGTGGGAGGGGAGTGGCAGCTCAACAGAACACTCAGAGTAGATAGGAGTGGCAGGTCCATGGGACATGGTGGGCAAAAAGGATGGAGCAGGGGCATGCACAAAGACATCGGAGGGCAGGGGGAAGGAGAATAGGGGCAGCAAGCTAAGCACAGAGTTTAAGCTGGAGGTCAATGATGGGGCATAGAATTGGGCAATGGAGGGCAGGAGGAGTGGACTGGTACATCATACTAAATTGAGGGCAGTGGCAGCACATCAGACCATGCATGGCAGGAGGGAGGAGGCTAGTCCATGGATTCACACAACAGAGGATACGGAGGAAGGGGATGGGGCAGCAAGCTAACTGTTCAGAGAAGGCGGGTATTAGGAACTTTATTGTTTTTAAAACATTGTGTCTGTGCGAACTACTTAAAATATGAACAAGTATGCAGCATAATCTCACTTTTATTCAGGAAGAAGAGGACGTTTGTGACTGTGACTCCGGGCTCACTTGGCAGAAACACCCCCTGACCCTCCACCCCCTATCGCAAAATGTAATGCCCGTGAAAAGGGTAGGTGAACACAGTGTTATATAGAACATAGTCCTGAGAGCACGATTGAAAATGAAAACTAGATATAGTGTATGGTATAAACTATGCACCAAAAAGTGTGATATAAGATGAACCGGGCGTGAAATATAATATGCAATACATTGTGCGCAATGACAGATTCATTGGAGAGCGCGAGATAGCACAGGCACTAGCGTGTGCTATGCGATATGCGCCTTGGAGTGTAATATGCACAGGGCAGTGTTGTGTAACCTAACTAGTCTCTAAAGTTGTAATATAAAATATGTGCTGGGGAGTGTAACGTTGCATATGCACTGTGACAAAGATATGGATCCCAGATTGTAATATGTATGGCATAGCACTGTGCGTTATAACATAGGCATCGAGAAAGGCACGTTAGATGGGGCAATATAACCCGTGCAAAGACAAGTGTGGCATGACATATTCACGGGGTGGTGTTACAGTGCACATGGGCTAGAGAGTGTCATAGCATATGCACTAGCTAGTGGAATACAACACAGAGGTGTGTGGCACTCGGCAGGCAATGGTGGGTGTAACACAGCATTGGGCTCTGTCAGGAGCACGCTGTGACTCTCAAGTGATGTTCGTCCCCTTTCCAGAGAGTAAAATAAAAAGTATTACACATCCGGCAGTGGATGTGTGTTTTATTAACCGTGAGGGGGGTTTCTTGCATAGTTTTGGTCGAATTTTTGTCGAATCCCCTTTGAATGCATTGGTGTGCATGTGTATTAAATGTGCCCGTCAATAGCTACCCATGTTTGTATAAATAAACGACAAGGGTGTCTACCAGGATTAGGCACGGTAGGGCATCAGACATGTCAGAGCTTCACTAGTGGTGTAAATACATTCCACGTGGATTCATTGCATGCATAGTCGCCTTTTAATGAATATTACGCAAATCGTCATGGTGATAGGTACGTACGGTTTGTCCAGCATGTCCTAGGTGTGTCTATAAATATATATTTTTTAAAAATAATAAAAAACAGTGGCCGGCCCTGGGGATTGGGGTCAAAAAAATATAATTAGGAGACTGGCCCTGGGGGATGGGGTCATCAGGGCCAATAAATTAGAATAAGAAGGGGAACCAAACAGCGCCCCTTCTTAAAAAACTAAAATAAATAAAAGACTGGCATCGTGCCGGAGGCCATGCCCCCTCCGTGCAGCACTCTGCAAACGCGCCCCCAACAGGCATCTCCAGTATGCGCCAGGGAGCTGCGCTGCAGCCAGGTGTTCTGAGGCCAAGCCCCTTTTTACACCTCTCTGCAACGCAGCTCTGTGGCGCTTACTGGAGGTACCTAGTGGTCTAGTTTGACCCTAGGGACCCTTAGGATTCAAGGGGACTTAATCTCTCAACTTAGAACAGCCACAGGGCGCGTTTACACAGTGGTGAAGGGAGGGGACGGGGCCTGAGGTGACGTGTGCAAACACGCACTATGGCACGTTTTAAATTGGGGATATAATTTCCCTTCAATACTGAGGGCCCCTGGGGGCTAACTAGCCCACCAAGTGCTTCCAGTAAGCGCCACTGAGCTGCATTGCAGAGAGGTGGTCCAGGCCGTGCCACTTTTTACACCTCTCTGCAACGCAGCTCTGTGGCACTTACTGGAGGTACCTAGTGGGCTAGTTGGACCCTAGGGACCCTCAGGATTCAAATGAACTTAATCTCCCAACTAAAAATGGACACAGGGCGTGTTTACACAGTGGTGAATGGAGGGGACGGGGCCTCAGTTAACGTGTGCAAAAACGCCCTGTGGCCTGTTTTAAGAGGTAGTTTTAATCCCCATGCCCTATTATATACTAGGGGCTTACAGAGGAGGTCATGCTAATCACAGGGGGACCCCAACGCATAATGTTCCCTAGTGTATGTAGGTGTTTTCACTGTATTCTAAGTGTCTTTTAACATAGCACTGGCTCTAGGACTGGTTAGTCAGACTCAGTTACCACCAGTATCCGTCTGAAAAAGTTGAGGGTACAGGATGATTTTGCAACAAGGCTTCTTTCTGCTCTTCTTTTTGTTCTTTCTGCACGTTATCCTTCTTCCTGCACTTATCTTCGTATTTGAGGACTTCTGTTGCTTCTTTCTGCACTTCTTTTGTTTCTTTCTGTGCATTTTTTCTTCTTTCTTCACATGTCCTATCTCTGTAGGCATAGTTAGAAATTAGCATTTAAAAAACCTTTGAAATTCACAGAAAAAACCATAGGTTTCAGGCACGTTATAGTTAGGAATTAGCATTTAAAAAACCTCAGAAATTCACTGAAAAAACCATAGGTTTCAGGGGTGTTATAGTTAGCTGGACTTTTCACTTGTACAAAACCATTGAAATTCCCCCGTTATAGTTAGTTCAGCTAACTATAACTCGCGCGCCCGCAATGCACTGCTGATGACGTCACATATTACATCACTCATGACATGGTCAGTGACATCACTCATGACATCACTGATGACATCTCAAATGACATCACTGATGACATCACTGATGACATCATCCTTGTGATAGAGTGGCAGACCTCCTCTCACCCTAATATAACCTTTGATACACACATTCAAAAATAGAGACTAAAATTTTCAAAACAATGGACATACCAATACCAGTTACAACAACCTCTTCAGTAATTCTAAGATCCACATACACATCCACTCATTCACCAACAGTCCTATACAGTCACTCATACATGTACTCACTCATCATATGTACTCATACACCTATACATCCTGTTACACAATGCCACTCATCCATAGAGTTACTCACACACATAGTCACTCATGCTAATAAAGAATCAAACATACATTTACTTGCATATACAGTTATACACATACCACCATACTTACTTCTACGGAAACTTACACATACTTAGTCTTTTAAACAATCACTTGAAGAAACACATACTTATTCATACAGGAACTCTTTCAATCTCTCACTCTCACATATATACACCAATAGTCACATATACTAGTTTAAAACATATGTAGTTACTCATAAAGACACTATTGAGACAGTCATTCACTCACTAACACACCCATACACACACTCATCCACCCATACAGTCCTGCACACATGCTGCGTTCAACCCATACAAACAGTGAGTCACTCATTCATGCACCTATGCACTACGTAATACCCCCCACCGAACCATGCAGACACTCAGACTGATACTCAAAAAACCAACTAATAACCTATATAGACACCCATGTAGCTACTCACCAACCCATGCAGCCACTTATACACAAAGTGAGAGACTGATACAGATATTTACATATTTAAACATTACTCACTAAGCCATGTATTCACTATGATACACTTAATCAGTCAGTTACACAATCAATTTTTCAAAAACAAATCATCCATTTAGACACTTATATACCCATTTATTCTTCCATCGACCTTGAGATATACATATATAAAACATATTTAATTTTCAGAAAAACACACATTCACTGGATGATGTCATCAGTGATGTCATCAGTGATGTCATTTGAGATGTCATCAGTGATGTCATGAGTGATGTCACTTACCATGTCATGAGTGATGTAATATGTGACGTCATCAGCAGTGCATTGCGGGCGCGCGAGTTATAGTTAGCTGAACTAACTATAACGGGGGAATTTCAATGGTTTTGTACAAGTGAAAAGTCCAGCTAACTATAACACCCCTGAAACCTATGGTTTTTTCAGTGAATTTCTGAGGTTTTTTAAATGCTAATTCCTAACTATAACGTGCCTGAAACCTATGGTTTTTTCTGTGAATATATATATATATATATTCACAAAAAAACCCATAGGTTTCAGGGGTGTTATAGTTAGCTGGCCATTTCACTCGTACAAAACCATAGAAATTCCTCCGTTATAGTTAGTTTGCTAACTATAACTCGCGCGTCCACAATGCACTGCTGATGATCTCACATATTGCATCATTCATGACATGGTCAGTGACATCACTGATGACATCACTGATGCCATCTCAAATGACATCACTGATGACATCATCCAGTGAATGTGGTTTAGTTTGAAATTTAAATATGTATTATATATATACCAATCTGTATTGACAATTGAGTGGATATATAACTGTCTGGAAGGAGAATTTAGTAGCTGTCTGACTGTCTGTTTAAGTGAGTAATTAAAAGTGTCTCACTTAATACATGGATTAGTAACTAAACTATGTGAATGTGTTCAGCACTGTCTCTGTTGTTGTATAACATGCTGCATTAGTTGGTCACTAACTACATGAGTGTGTATATTAGTTATTGATTAGTTGGGTGAGTATTTGTATGGGACACTGAGTTTGTGTGTGGTTGGATGGGGTGTGTGTAACTCTATGCATAGATGTGTGAATGGTTGATTGACTAGGTGTATAGATTTACGAGTGCATGTGGAAACAGTTGTTTGGGTGACTGAGTGTATTTATGTGTGTGTTGGTGAGCGAATATATGTTTTAACTGTACATTTTCAACAAAGTAAAAAAATAAAAGTCATTGTATGTGAGAGTTGGTGTATATAAATAAGTATGTGTAAGAGTCAGTGATTGTGAGAGTAACTATATGAATGAGTGTGTAATTGTAATGGTGATTTTTAACATATTAACTATGAATTACTATGGTGCCGATCACGATCCGGTAAAAAATTCCCCCGTGCGACTCGTATCCGGTCTTTTTACCATACAAATCGTACAAGTGCCGTACGAACTGGCAATCACGATTCGCATGGTAAAAAGTCCATACGAACCGCATTGGGAATATTTCCCCACACGTCCTCGGGTCGGAAAATGTGTCCGACACATCCTCGGACGATTTACCGTACAAACGTGAAAAGTCAAGTCCGACCGAGGAATCACGATCCATCCCGTGCGTCCGAGGTTACAACCGTATGGAAAAAACACCGTCCGCACCGAATTCCTACAGCAACCATGGAGACATGTGCCCGCATACGCGCCCAACACTCCCCCCAGCCCCCGTACGTCCGACACGTACCCCCCGTGTATGTACACCCCCACCCGTCTAGGTACACCTCAGCACGTCCGAGTCCTACCACCACACCTGTACGTGTCATACCCCCGTGTACCCACACCCCAGTACGTGTCGTACCACCGTCTATGTACACCCCAGTACGTTCCAGTCGTACCCCCACCCCAGTACGTGTCGTACCACCGTCTATGTACACCCCAGTACGTTCCAGTCCTACCCCCACCCCAGTACGTGTCGTACCACCGTCTATGTACACCCCAGTACGTTCCAGTCGTACCCCCACCCCAGTACGTGTCGTACCACCGTCTATGTACACCCCAGTACGTTCCAGTCGTACCCCCACCCCAGTACGTGTCGTACCACCGTCTATGTACACCCCAGTACGTTCCAGTCGTACCCCACCCCAGTACGTGTCGTACCCCCGTGTACCCACACCCCAGTACGTGTCGTACCACCGTCTATGTACACCCCAGTACATTCCAGTCGTACCCCCATCCCAGTACGTGTCGTACCACCGTCTATGTACACCCCAGTACGTTCCAGTCGTACCCCCATCCCAGTACGTGTCGTACCCCCGTGTACCCACACCCCAGTACATGTCGTACCACCGTCTATGTACACCCCAGTACGTTCCAGTCGTACCCCCACCCCAGTACGTGTCGTACCACCGTCTATGTACACCCCAGTACGTTCCAGTCGTACTCCCACCCCAGTACGTGTCGTACCCCCGTGTACCCACACCCCAGTACGTGTCGTACCACCGTCTATGTACACCCCAGTACGTTCCAGTCGTACCCCCACCCCAGTACGTGTCGTACCACCGTCTATGTACACCCCAGTACGTTCCAGTCGTACCCCCACCCCAGTACGTGTCGTACCCCCGTGTACCCACACCCCAGTACGTGTCGTACCACCATCTATGTACACCCCAGTACGTTCCAGTCATACCCCCACCCCAGTACGTGTCGTACCACCGTCTATGTACACCCCAGTACGTTCCAGTCCTACCCCACCCCAGTACGTGTCGTACCACCGTCTATGTACACCCCAGTACGTGTCGTACCACCGTCTATGTACACCCCAGTACGTTCCAGTCCTACCCCCACCCCAGTACGTGTCGTACCACCATCTATGTACACCCCAGTACGTTACAGTCGTACCCCCACCCCAGTACGTGTAGTACCACCGTCTATGTACACCCCAGTACGTTCCAGTCCTACCCCCACCCCAGTACGTGTCGTACCACCGTCTATGTACACCCCAGTACGTTCCAGTCCTACCCCCACCCCAGTACGTGTCGTACCCCCGTGTACCCACACCCCAGTACGTGTCGTACCACCGTCTATGTACACCCCAGTACGTTCCAGTCGTACCCCCACCCCAGTACGTGTCGTACCCCCGTGTACCCACACCCCAGTACGTGTCGTGCCACCGTCTATGTACACCCCAGTACGTTCCAGTCCTACCCCCACCCCAGTACGTGTCGTACCACCGTCTATGTACACCCCAGTACATTCCAGTCCTACCCCCACCCCAGTACGTGTCGTACCACCGTCTATGGACACCCCAGTACGTTCCAGTCGTACCCCCACACCAGTACGTGTAGTACCACCGTCTATGTACACCCCAGTACGTTCCAGTCCTACCCCCACCCCAGTACGTGTCGTACCACCGTCTATGTACACCCCAGTACGTTCCAGTCCTACCCCCACCCCAGTACGTGTCGTACCACCGTCTATGTACACCCCAGTACGTTCCAGTCGTACCCCCACCCCAGTACGTGTCGTTCCACCGTCTATGTACACCCCAGTACATTCCAGTCGTACCCCCACCCCAGTACGTGTCGTACCCCCGTGTACCCCCACCCCAGTACGTGTCGTACCACCGTCTATGTACACCCCAGTACGTTCCAGTCATACCCCCACCCCAGTACGTGTGGTACCCCCGTGTACCCACACCCCAGTACGTGTCGTACCACCGTCTATGTACACCCCAGTACGTTCCAGTCGTACCCCCACCCCAGTACGTGTCGTACCCCCGTGTACCCACACCCCAGTACGTGTCGTACCACCGTCTATGTACACCCCAGTACGTTCCAGTCGTACCCCCACCCCAGTACGTGTCGTACCACCGTCTATGTACACCCCAGTACGTTCCAGTCCTACCCCCACCCCAGTACGTGTCGTACCACCGTCTATGTACACCCCAGTACGTTCCAGTCGTACCCCCACCCCAGTACGTGTAGTACCACCGTCTATGTACACCCCAGTACGTTCCAGTCCTACCCCCACCCCAGTATGTTTTGTACCACCGTCTATGTACACCCCAGTACGTTCCAGTCCTACCCCCACCCCAGTACGTGTCGTACCCCCGTGTACCCACACCCCAGTACGTGTCGTACCACCGTCTATGTACACCCCAGTACGTTCCAGTCGTACCCCCACCCCAGTACGTGTCGTACCCCCATGTACCCACACCCCAGTACGTGTCGTGCCACCGTCTATGTACACCCCAGTACGTTCCAGTCCTACCCCCACCCCAGTACGTGTCATACCACCGTCTATGTACACCCCAGTACGTTCCAGTCCTACCCCCACCCCAGTACGTGTCGTACCACCGTCTATGTACACCCCAGTACGTTCCAGTCGTACCCCCACCCCAGTACGTGTAGTACCACCGTCTATGTACACCCCAGTACGTTCCAGTCCTACCCCCACCCCAGTACGTGTCGTACCACCGTCTATGTACACCCCAGTACGTTCCAGTCCTACCCCCACCCCAGTACGTGTCGTACCACCGTCTATGTACACCCCAGTACGTTCCAGTCGTACCCCCACCCCAGTACGTGTAGTACCACCGTCTATGTACACCCCAGTACGTTCCAGTCGTACCCCCACCCCAGTACGTGTCGTACCCCCGTGTACCCCCACCCCAGTACGTGTCGTACCACCGTCTATGTACACCCCAGTACGTTCCGGTCCTACCCCCAACACAACCTCCTAAGTACGGAGCGCACCCCAGGCCCCAACATCACCACCGCATGTACGAGTCGTACCAACCCACACACAAGGACAGCACCGTACAACCAAATGGCCCATGTACACACCGTACACACGCTCAAAACGCACGTACACAACCAGGACAAAACAAAACAACACAAGAATACACCATTCGAATGGCACAAAGCCACTAAACATGTCCAACAACCACTAAAACAACACATTCACTGACCTGCAACTGCCAAAAACAAACAGAGGCCAAATACACCACCACTCCTTATAACCAACCCACCCAAGATTCAAACACAGCCACACCCACCAATGGACCAATAAAAAGGGCCCACACACACAAACCATGAGCCTTTGCAACAGACTCACTGCTGCCAGACACCACAGAACCACACTACAAGCTACACCACACCTTACACTTGCACACCTTCACACAACCACCCTCACAAACACCCCCTCATCACATTCACACACACACACACACACAACCATCCACACACCCCCCAACATCCACACACCCCCCCCCACCATCCCCACCCCTCACCATGCCCACCACCAAGAATCCAAAGTTCAGTAACCGAGAATTGGAGGTCCTTGTTGATCAAATCCTCAGAGTCGAGCCACAGATCTTTGGAACATTGGTCAGAAGCACCAGCCTGGCAGCAAAAACTGCCATGTGGCAGACCATCGTCGATGCTGTGAATGCTGTTGCGGACACCAGACGGACCAAGCAGGAATGCCAGAACAGGTGGTACGATCTGCGGAGGAGGGTCCGAGCCAAGAGGCAGGATGAACACGACCAGGCCAACGCCACCGGAGGAGGGCCCTCCCGCAGACCCGTACAGTACCATCCCTGGGAGGAGAGGGTGATGGCCATACTGCCGGTGGAGGCAGTCGAAGGATTAGAAGGACTCCGAGACCCGGGTGAGTACACAAACAACGCACCTCACAAGGGGGGAACGGCATCCACAACCAAAATCACCAACAGGCACGCAACCACCACAGCCATCGCATGACTCAACCACACTCCATGAGCACGCACATGCCACTGCTGCCACCATGCCCCATGCACCCAGCTGGACAATGTCAAGTCACAGGCCACAGAAGACAACAACACATGACACGGTAACCCGGATGGCGGGAGGCTGGGCCCAAAAAAGCACATAGTGCAACTCAGAAGCAGACAACAATTCACTCTACCCATATGGCCTAGGTCACAGCCAGACAAACAGTGTGTCCCAACACAGGAATGACTTGCCAGCAAATGGCGGACGCCTTGCATCAACACATGGGGGTGAAGGCACTGTTTTGCACATGACAGCAGCTAATGAACAGCCAACATTGTGAAAGAGTGGCAGCACACACCACCACAGCAGCAGCGCACAGACACAGACACTACACCCAATGGGTGCCTGGAGATCAGAAACAAACTCACATCAACAATCCAAGGGCCACTCAAAGATCTGCTAACAGTGTGTGCCCAGGAAGCTGGGCCGAGGTGACAGAGGGTGACACACGGAGGGAGGGAGAGGGGGACAGAGAGGGAGGGAGACGGACAGAGGGAGGAGGCTGACACACGGAGGGAGGGAGAGGGGGACTGAGAGGGAGGGAGAGGGGGACAGAGATGGAGGGAGAGGGGGACAGAGATGGAGGGAGAGGGGGACAGAGAGGGAGGGAGAGGGGGACAGAGATGGAGGGAGAGGGGGACAGAGATGGAGGGAGAGGGGGACAGAGAGGGAGGGAGAGGGGGACAGAGATGGAGGGAGAGGGGGACTGAGAGGGAGGGAGAGGGGGACAGAGATGGAGGGAGAGGGGGACAGAGATGGAGGGAGAGGGGGACAGAGAGGGAGGGAGACGGACAGAGGGAGGAGGCTGACACACGGAGGGAGGGAGAGGGGGACACAGAGGGAGGGAGAGGGGGACACAGAGGGAGCGAGACACAGGGAGAGCCAATCAGCCGTGTTGCGTGTGTGAATGTCTGCTCGTCAGCAGGTAGACTGCGTGCATGTAGACAAGGGTGGCCAGTGCCAGAAGCCCCCCTCTTCACCATGGCAAAACACATGGCCATGTCACAACCTGTTCACGAGCACAAGGACAGCTACCTGGATCATATAAGTGTGTGGATCCACTCCATGTGCACATGTACAGTGCATGGCTCGCCACACCTGCCCACTCCACTGCTGACTGCAGTCACACTTGACGCAGCAAGTAAGACTGTGCCACACATAGTTAAAGGGGCCAAAGTGGTGCCCAAGGGACACACCCATGCACAAGTGCACTGTGAGTGGAATGCAAGACCAATCCTAATTCCAAGAGGAAATGTGCCAACTTTGAAAATGATGAAACATGGATGTTGCATGGACAAAAATTAACATTGTCTCTCTCACACACAGGTCAACGTCGTGGTGCACCCCCCAACACTGGGGGGGAACACTCACAGGACCTGGATCTGCAGGAGCCCGATCCCACCGGCAGCGACCACTCTCACCACTCTGCGGACGACCCCGACCAACCTGGCCCCTCTGGTGTCCAACCACCTGCAGCACCTGCGTCAGGTACAACTGTGCCAACCACCACCCCCACTCCTGCCACATCCCAGGAGACACCCAGGATCCCTGCCCCAACACCACAATGCAGCCAGGCTGGCCAGGAGGGACACGGTGTCCCGGGCACCCAGGAGGAGGCAGGCGACAACGCCAATGCCACCCCTCAGGGGTCCCGGAGACCCCATGTGCCCACAAGGGCAGGCCAGGCGCAAGTGGGCAGGGGTGGTGGGAGTGGAGGACGGCGGAGGCGCGAGCCTGACCAGTTGGCTGGGGATCCCGCATTGTCCCATGTCCGTAACATCCTGGATACATACCGGGAGGACACCACGGGCATGGCCCAGGTTGTGTCCACCCTCAATGAGATCAAGGGGAGCCTCGATGAGATAAAGACCCAGCAGGCCCAGCAACATGCCTGTCAACTGCAACACCAACGGAGGATGGAGGACAGACAGGCTGAGCAAGTGACGGCATTCCAGGGGATTCATGCTACACTCCGTCGGATGGCCGACACCATGGCCGACCCTCCCTGTGCCAGAAGGCGGAGAACATCACCACCCACAGGGAGGGATCAGGAGGAGGAGGAGGAAACATCCGACAGAGCATCCCAGACGTCGTCACGGCCTGCTGCTGAGGTTCCCCGCAGGAGGCCGGGTCGTCCACGGAAAGGACCGTGAGGGTGGCTGCTACATCACCATCTCCCAGGACACCTGGCCTGGCACCTGGCCCACTGGAGCAACAGCATCACAGCATCAAGAGACATTCTCTGCCACATGGCCCTGCTGGTCACTGGCTGACCAATGTTGACAAAGACTGTGGCATGGACTCTGAGGATTTCCAATGGCAAGGACCCCAACTCCCCTACTGAACTTTGGATTCAAACATCCCGGAAAGACCCTTACTTTGCCCCCCCCCCCCCCACTAATAAATCACACTATGATGAGTAGATGCCTGCTGGTAGCATTATTAACTAACATGTGTCTTGTAAAGTCTAAACATGCCTGAGTCATCTTTTGTCTTCAACCATCCACACCCTGGGGCCTGAGTCTGGCACAGGACACATGGGTCACAGTGTATTAGGCAAGACAGACATGGAGCACCATACACACCCGTGATGGGCCCAACCAGCTGAGGGGGTTGCCGAACAACCGTGCTGACACACACATTGAGTACAGCAACTGTCATGCGCAGTGGTCAGGGATCCAGTCCAGTGTCCTGGGGGGCACCCAGGCATGTGTAGACAGGTGGCAGAACCATGTCCTGCAAGCCGGAGTCCGGTGGATGCCGAGAATGGGGGCCTGGCCAACGTTGGATGCATGGGGATGGCACATGTCACAATACCAACACAGCGATGGACATCATGCCCAATACACAGTCTCAGCCCACACACACAGCTTGCATCTTGCAACTCGACACATTGACACATAGCCACAATCAGGGAATACCATGCCAGTCATGCAGGATGCACCGTGGCAACACACCGGCATTGACTGAGAAGAGGCACCTTGGAGGCATAGGGACACCTTTATTAGACATGTATTCGGGATTGCAGAGGCCACTCGAAGTACACATGAACACATCATGTGGAGTAACATGTGGGTCCAACACTGGCACCCCCCTTCTGCAGCACACATGCGTGTTTGCCATGGAAGTGGCACACAAGCGTCGGCTAACAGCTAAATACCCACAGCTGCACACGGAGAGCCTGCCATACACCATAGATCCGCTGATGTCGAAGTCCCACACCATGTCCAGCCAATGCTAACCGTATGTGGCCGAGGGCAGTGTCACACACATTGATGCCATCATCACAATCCCCTATCCCATCACTGATGCCTGTCAACCAGGCAGACCATCTATTCAGGTGTACACAGCTGCATGTCGTGTCCCATGGGGATGCGACATGGCTGCAGAGGAACAACACATCGACAGGGGCAGTGTGCATACATCGTGAACAACTGCCACACCCAATACACCCCAGATGCATCCCTTACCCCATGGAGACTTCCAAACGTGTCCGTGCCTGTAACGCTGAGTCAGCCCACGATGTCATGTCCATGATGAATAGCAGTGCCACAACAATGCAACCAGCAGACGGCATGTGCAGGTACCTGGGGAAGAGAGACACACAAGAATCAGCCACAAAAAGCACAGCCACTTGCATGTGCATTTACTCGACACATGTATGGATGACAACATGCTAGGTCATAATAATGACTGGGGAAATACTACCATCACTGGCACCATCACTCCAGTGACACACCCACACACACCTCTGAGTCACGTGCCATACATGCAGGTGGAGACACACATCACAACGCATGCCACACAGGGACCAATGCGTGCACACTCAGACACTGGTACTCACCACTAAGCAAAGAAGTCGCGTATGAGCCGAGTCCGGATGTCCTCTTGCGGCTCCACATCCTCCACATCACTAGCCCCATTGCCAAGCCCTTCGTCCTCCACGGGTGGATGGTCCTCGTCATGTTGATTCAGGATGAGTGGCACAGCTCTTTCAACTGCCATGTTGTGCAGCATGCAGCAGACCATGAAGATCTTGCAGACCTTTGCCGGGGCATAAGGGAGTGCAACGCCGGTCTTGTGGAGGCACCGTAATCGGCTCTTCAGCATGCCAAACGTCCTCTCTATCACTCGCCTTGTCCGGCCATGGGCGGTGTTGTAGCGGAGCTGTGCCGGCGTGATGGGGTTGCGGAGAGGTGTGATCAGCCATGGCATGTTGGGATAGCCAGCGTCCCCTACATGGGAAGCACATGGTCATCGTTAGAAGTGGTGAAGCGGTCGTGCTGGTAGGCGATACAGAATAGAAGACAGACAGACTGTACCCACCTACAACACATGCCCGTTCGTTGCGCAGCTGCATCATCATATCAGGCATCCCGCTACGCCTCATGATGTAGGCATCGTGTGCTGATCCTGGAAAACGAGCACAGACATGTGAAATCACGATGTTGGAGAGACACACCACAAGGGCATTGATGGAGTGGTAGTGCTTCCGATTGCGGTACGCCACCTCCCGTGCGTGTGGTGGTACCAAAGCTACATGTGTCCCATCTATGGACCCAATGACATGGGGCATCCCTCCCAGGGCATAGAATCCACGCTTGACCTCAGTCATCTGTTCAGGGGTTGGGAACTTGATGAAGTCATCCAGGTGAATCAACATGGCCTCCAAGAAATCATGCAGCACACCGCTGAACATGCTCTGGGACATGCCACCAACATGAGCTATGGTATTTTGTAAGGTACCCGTGGCAAGAAAATGTAGGGCAGCCATTACCTTCAGCTGGGGTGTCAGTGCCGTAGGATACCTGTGCAGCGGTTGCAGGTGTGGTGCCAGTCTCGCCGTCAACTCCAGAATCAACGGTTGGGTGAAGCGGTAGAGCCGGATGCTGTCATTTTCCTGCATGGCAGCCAAGTCTGGAATTATTCGGGCAAGAGGCAGCGCTCTGCAGTAATTTGGAAGTGACAAGGAAGAGTGAGTGCACCACGACAACAACTCATGTCTACTGAGCACATGTTAATCTGGCAATACACACATGCTACATAGGGAGTCAGGTATGTGCTACATGGCCAGCACACGTATGGATGCAAGGTGGCACTCCTTCCAAGACCCAGCTACACACGGAGATTGAGAACCTCCCCATGCCATGCCATGGGAATAGCTGTGTCCCAGTGCAAGTGAACAGCCAGACGCAAGACAGGAGTGACATACACCCACACATCAGCAGAAGTAGGATGCCGATTGCAGAGACTGGTAGCGGAACACTGGAGCCACAGGTCACATGACATTACACTAGGACAGCCCACACACCTTGCCATGAAGGTGCACATGTCATGACTCACCACACATTCCTTGTGAGGATGCAGACATGGCCTTGTCACGCTACTCCGTGTCCCATGCATACATGTGCACCTCACATCCGATACCACATGTGGCATGGTGTGCGGAACAGTGTGCAATGACAATCTACACACAGACACATGTTGGTTGCTGCTACGGCTGCAGCTTATGAGGGTGCTACAACATCAACCTGATGTAAATCCCCCACACATAAATGACATAGTCACATTGTGCACTGTGGGTAGTGACAAGTCAGGTGTCATAACCCCTGTACCGGGCATCATGGGACACTTCCGTGTGTTGGTGTCCGTGCCATGCCAGTGACGCTTACCCCAAGTGTGCAGTACGACATGCACACATGTCAAAGGAGTCAAGGGCATGGCTGGCACACATTGCACCGTCACACAGTACACCTATACACATCTCATCATACATCTGGTGCCTTCTCCACTCAGGAATCATGTTCCACATCACAGCCTTTCACACCTGTGCCCCACACATGTAGTAATGCACAGACGATGCCTTGATGTCCATTCCTGGACAAGTATGTCCATCCATGGACAAGTATGTCCATCCATGGACAAGTATGTCCGCCCTATTCCTACCTGTGTGTCGCCTATCACCACTGTGATGTGTAAAAACCGCCGTACTGCTGCTAAGAGGGCCTGTGTATGTTCCCAAATCACTGTGGGAGTGCTGCCGTATGTGTACCCATCGTGATGGCGAGCGTACAGGCATTTGTACGGTCCGTACCACTACGAGTACGCATACGCGTGCAGACCCATAGTGATAGTGAGCGTAGATGCGTGTGTACGGTCCGTACCACTACGAGTACGCATACGCGTTCAGACCCATAGTGATAGTGAGCGTAGATGCGTGTGTACGGTCCGTACCACTACGAGTATGCAACCGCGTGCAGACCCATAGTGATAGTGAGCGTAGATGCGTGTGTACGGTCCGTGCCACTACGAGTACGCATACGCGTGCAGACCCATAGTGATAGTGAGCGTAGATGCGTGTGTACGGTCCGTACCACTACGAGTACGCATACGCGTGCAGACCCATAGTGATAGTGAGCGTAGATGCGTGTGTACGGCCCTATCACAATGTGTGTCCTCGCGTATGCGTACTCGTAGTGGTACGGGCCGTACACACGCATCTACGCTCACTATCACTATGGGTCTGCACGCGTATGCGTACTCGTAGTGATAGTGAGCGTACATGCGTGTGTACGGGCCGTACCACTACGAATACGCATAGGCGAGGACACCCATACTGATAGTGAACGTAGGCATGCGTGTACGGGCCGTTGCAACGCTTTTGGGGTGCCCTAGGGCCCCGAAACGCACCGTACCTGTGTGTGATGCTCCAAATTACATAGGGGACAAGTATTAAGGCCTACATGCATGCTGGTTGTCATGGAGACCAAGTTCAAATTTCGAAATTGTTCTGGAAGGTGCACAGCAGAAGTCAGTTGGAATTCTTCTACATTGTTGCAATGTGTTTGTGGGTCTGACATCATGCAGGAGAATGAAACCGATAGAGAACCCACAGACTGCTAGGTTTGAAGGGATTGGTGGAAACATAGGATGCAAATGTGAGTGACCAATCACTCTGTACTCCTGTGCATGAGACAGGGCAGAAAGGCAGATATAAGGCAGCCAGGTCCCATGAGGGAGTACTTGCCTGCACATCTTTGCATTCGTCGACCCAGCTGCTGCTACTGATTCCCTGGAACCATGTCAAGGGCTGTGGAGAGGACACAGCCATTCACCCTGGAGGAGAACATGGCTCTGCTGGATGTGATCCTCCCACAGTACTCCATGCTGTATGGGCGACCAGGGTATCAGGTGAGTGCATAGGCCACTGGCACAGACTGTCCCTATGTTGTGACTGTGACTTCTGGCATTGTGTCCTGGTGTGACACACATGCCATGTACTGTAGGGGGGGTCCCAGGGGGGGGATGCCTGATGTCTCCCAGCAGTGCCCTGAGACAGGAGGGGTGGGTGTGGAGTCCTCCCAGCAGTGCCCTGAGACAGGAGGGGTGTGTGCCTATCACTCCCAGCAGTGCCCTGAGACAGGAGGGGTGGGTGTGGAGTCCTCCCAGCAGTGCCCTGAGACAGGAGGGGTGTGTGCCTATCACTCCCAGCAGTGCCCTGAGACAGGAGGGGTGGGTGCCTATCCCAGCAGTGCCCTGAGACAGGAGGGGTGTGTGCCTATCACTCCCAGCAGTGCCCTGAGACAGGAGGGGTGTGTGCCTATCACTCCCAGCAGTGCCCTGAGACAGGAGGGGTGGGTGTGGAGTCCTCCCAGCAGTGCCCTGAGACAGGAGGGGTGGGTGTGGAGTCCTCCCCTTAGTGCCCTGAGACAGGAGGGGTGGGTGCCTATCACTCCCAGCAGTGCCCTGAGACAGGAGGGGTGTGTGCCTATCACTCCCAGCAGTGCCCTGAGACAGGAGGGGTGGGCGTGGAGTCCTCCCAGCAGTGCCCTGAGACAGGAGGGGTGTGTGCCTATCACTCCCAGCAGTGCCCTGAGACAGGAGGGGTGTGTGCCTATCACTCCCAGCAGTGCCCTGAGACGGGTGTGTGCCTATCACTCCCAGCAGTGCCCTGAGACAGGAGGGGTGTGTGCCTATCACTCCCAGCAGTGCCCTGAGACAGGAGGGGTGGGTGTGGAGTCCTCCCAGCAGTGCCCTGAGACAGGAGGGGTGTGTGCCTATCACTCCCAGCAGTGCCCTGAGACAGGAGGGGTGTGTGCCTATCACTCCCAGCAGTGCCCTGAGACAGGAGGGGTGGGTGTGGAGTCCTCCCAGCAGTGCCCTGAGACAGGAGGGGTGTGTGCCTATCACTCCCAGCAGTGCCCTGAGACAGGAGGGGTGGGTGTGGAGTCCTCCCAGCAGTGCCCTGAGACTGGAGGGGTGTGTGCCTATCACTCCCAGCAGTGCCCTGAGACAGGAGGGGTGTGTGCCTATCACTCCCAGCAGTGCCCTGAGACAGGAGGGGTGGGTGTGGAGTCCTCCCAGCAGTGCCCTGAGACAGGAGGGGTGGGTGTGGAGTCCTCCCAGCAGTGCCCTGAGACAGGAGGGGTGTGTGCCTATCACTCCCAGCAGTGCCCTGAGACAGGAGGGGTGGGTGTGGAGTCCTCCCAGCAGTGCCCTGAGACAGGAGGGGTGTGTGCCTATCACTCCCAGCAGTGCCCTGAGACAGGAGGGGTGTGTGCCTATCACTCCCAGCAGTGCCCTGAGACAGGAGGGGTGTGTGCCTATCACTCCCAGCAGTGCCCTGAGACAGGAGGGGTGGGTGTGGAGTCCTCCCAGCAGTGCCCTGAGACAGGAGGGGTGGGTGTGGAGTCCTCCCAGCAGTGCCCTGAGACAGGAGGGGTGTGTGCCTATCACTCCCAGCAGTGCCCTGAGACAGGAGGGGTGGGTGCCTATCACTCCCAGCAGTGCTCTGAGACAGGAGGGGTGTGTGCCTATCACTCCCAGCAGTGCCCTGAGACAGGAGGGGTGGGTGTGGAGTCCTCCCAGCAGTGCCCTGAGACAGGAGGGGTGTGTGCCTATCACTCCCAGCAGTGCCCTGAGACAGGAGGGGTGGGTGCCTATCACTCCCAGCAGTGCCCTGAGACAGGAGGGGTGGGTGTGATGCACAGTGTGAGCCTTGATCACTGATTGTGACATTGCCATCATTCCACCTGTGTACCCACTATGGCACGTACAGCTTTTTCCCTCACCAGGGGATGATGTCCCTATGACAAAGGTGCAATGCGTTGGCTGCATGACATGCCTTGTTGTAACCAGCTAATTTGTTCTCATATGTCTCTCTGTGACATGTGGCTGGTGTATTGATGTGGTGTCACTTGTTCTTCCTCACAGGTAGGCGCCACTGCCAAGGAGCAGATCTGGCTGACCGCCGTCAGTGCCGTGAGGGGTGTGGATGGTCGGAGGCGGAGCCTGCCCCAGGTGAGGAAACGCTGGCAGGATATCCGGTGCTGGACGCGGAGGATTGCACGGCTCCTGCTGGGGGACTCACCTGAGAGCCACAAGAACCGCGGCCGCCGCCGTCTGAGCCACCTCCACAGGCGTGTGCTGCCGGTGGTCTTTCCAGACCTGGAGAGGCGCTTACAGGCGATGCAGCAGCCGGAAGGGGGTAGGTACATGTGCGTTTGTTGTGTGTCACCGGCATTTGTAAGGGCACGGTAGCATTAATTCACTGGCAGGGTTTAAAGGTGCTGTGCAGATCCTGTTTGCCCCAGTATAGCGCTGCGCCCCTGCCACCCTTCCCCTCCTTGCAATGTGTTCCCTGGTCTGTGTGTGGTCACTCCTTCACAAGGTAATGTAGGCTGGTGCTTTGTCCACGAGAACAATGCCTGTAGCATCATGTGTGGGGGTGGTGTGTAACAGCTTTTTGGACCTTGGCTGTGCCCTGTCAAGTTCACTGCATGTGGGTTCCATGTCAGTTGGCACTGATGCTGACTCCAGACATGGGAGTTGGTCTCTCATGTGTCATGCCTTACAGCGCGCATGTCCTATGTAGTGGCCTGTGACATCATGTGCATGAGTGTGCGATACGCATAGTGCAGGGATGGTGGCGTGTGTTGCAGTCATTACCATTCAGTAGCATGTAGTTGCGTGCCCACTACTGTCCCCTGGAGCACCTTTTCCTCAGTGGTGTGTGTCATCATAAACGTGGACACTCTTAGTGTCTACAGCGTAGGTTGCGCTCTGTGCCATTGTCCACTGGCACCATGTATATAGACGTGCTATTTTGTACAGGTGTCCACTGTGCAGCCTGACCTGATTGTCCTTCTTCATACTCACAGTTGCCAGTGCCTGTGTGTCTTGTTATACTCATCTGAGGATGGGCACTGGTACCTCATTATTTGTACAGGTGCACCTTGGCTGTTTGGCGTCCAATCTTGCATTTTGCCTGCCCCTGTGTTTATCACCCAGACTATGAGATGTTGGTGCCACCTGTGTCTCAACAATTTGCCTCGTGTAGGGGTTGGTTGGGGCGGGCAATGCCTATATGTAAAATCCTGATTTCTACTTGCTGGGTCTGGGCAGTGTGTGATGTTTGTCTGGACACACACGCAAGGTGCAGTGACCGAGTCATGTTGGGCATGTTTCCAGCATTACCTATGCAGCATGTGTCTCAAGTTCGTGGATATGGTCCCTGGTCATCGGTATTGTCACCGACGCTGTGTGGTGCAGATGCAGTGCTGGATTGTCCCCAGGGCCTGGGTGCTATGTCAGACTACGTTTCCTGTCTTGAGCTATTGTCTCATGCTCTCCATGGTGTTTCAGTGGCATGGTGGCTCAACCAACTGTGTGTTTCATGCCCTACATCGGTACCTTGTTTAGTAGATGTTAGGGATCTTCCTTTTCAGGCTATGCAATGTTACCTATGTAGATTGGACTCATGTGACTGATGTGTACAGCTGTCTGATTAATTTCTGTCTCTCCACCCTGCCCACAGCATCGTCGGGGGACACAGAGGGAGACATGGACACAGGCAAGGCGGAGGGACCGAGCACCAGAGCCAGCCGTGACATCGGGGCTGGCACATCGAGTGGGACAGAGGTGGAGGATAGTGCGGCCGAGGACCTGCCGACTGGCACGTCAGAATACGAAGCTGACAGGTCCGAGGAGGATGTCTCCGAGTGGGCGGTGGCTGCACCAGCAGCTGACAGCGGAACAACACCTCGCACCGCCCCCTCAGTTCCCATCAGCCGCCTCCCACTTGCTCGTGTCCCTTCCCAGCGTGCCCAGTCACAGCATGTCTCCTTCCTGCCAGGCACCGCACCCCCTGCCCCTGTCTCCACTGCTGCCGCCAATGCAGAGTCTGTGGACATCCAGCGGCAACTGCAGGTTGGTCAGGCTGCGATCCTTAATGTCCTCCATGCCCACGGCAAAACCCTCACCAACATCGAGGCATTCTTGGAGGGCATTCATTCATCGCAGGCTGACCAACGCAACTTGCTGAGGTCCATAGACTCCACACTGACTGCAGCAGTGGGTCTCCTGCAGCGCGACCTCCCCCCACCTACCCCTGCCCCATCCACACTTCCCACTCCCATGCCTGTCCCACGTACACCCAGACGTCGGCATGCACCCACATCAACAGACACAGGCACCACACCAGCAGGGAAGGTCCACCGCACTCCTCCTGACACGCACACACAGGGTGAGGTAGGCACACCCACTGGGTCGGGGGGCAAACGTGTGACACGCAGCCATAGTGGGAGTCCGCATTCCACCCAGTCCACTCCCTCCAAATCCCCTTTCCCTCAGCTCTCCTGGCCACATCTCCCCCAAGGACTCCTTCATGGCCGCTCTGTCCCTGAGCCCCACAGTTACACCACCATGCAAGCAGTCAAGGAAGTCCTCGGTCAGGGTGGTTGAGTCTCCCCCCCTGTCTTCACCCTCCCCTGGTGGCGCTGCGACCCATCCCTCTGACCCCCCCCCTCCTTGGGGCCTGAGGTCCCTTCGGGTGCAGGGGACTCCCTGGAGGACCTTGCAAAGGTGTGTAGTGCCATCCTGGCCTCCGCCTTTGGCACCGACCCACCCCTTGTGGTGGAGTCCTCCATCCCTGCACCCACAACGCCGCCCCTTTGCCCTGATGTCCCTGCGGTGCCTGGTGCTCCCCCCCCCCTGATGCCCTCACCAGTGTGGAAGACGATGCCATTTGACTGTGCAGGCAAGGTAGGGGACACGCATCCCACTGTGTCCCCCATCCAGCTGGGAATCATTGACTGCCCTATGGGCTTTGTGAATATTGAACTGCCTGCGATCCACGGACATTGTGCTCATGCTGAATAAAGCTTAATTTTGTTTTCATTATCACACTACTGCTATGCTGGTATTGGTGTTGGTGGGGCTGCTACATGGTTTTGGGTGGTGTTTAAGGGTTTGGGTGTGTGGGATATGTAGTAGTGTGCTGCTCATTGGGGGGACCCTGGGATCTGTGTGCCATCACAAGGTGTTGGCTAACTTTCTTTGTTCATGTAAGCAGTTACTGCATGGTGCACTTGTACCAGGGTGTATTCCTTCCTCTGTGTACCCAGCTTTCTTCCCTGCAGGGTGTTCCCAATGTTTAGCGCAGAGCTGTGTCTACATGAGCTGTGTGTGTGACGGAGCCCTTCTACTTTGGCCATGCATGCAGGGCCATGTCTCCACCTGCAACAATCGTGGCATCCTTGGTGATCACTGTACTTGTGTGTGGAGTCTGTTGACATGAGTTCATGGGGACATTTTCCCTTGTAGGCAGTATGCATGTGGATAATTCTGGCCTCACACACATGTGTTACACCCCTCCTGTCTCAGGGCACTGCTGGGAGGACTCCACACCCACCCCTCCTGGCTCAGGGCACTGCTGGGAGTGATAGGCACCCACCCCTCCTGTCTCAGGGCACTGCTGGGAGGACTCCACACCCACCCCTCCTGGCTCAGGGCACTGCTGTTAGTGATAGGCACCCACCCCTCCTGTCTCAGAGCACTGCTGGGAGGACTCCACACCCACCCCTCCTGTCTCAGGGCACTGCTGGGTGGACTCTGCACACACACCTCCTATTTCAGGATATGTACGCTTGGAACATACACGGTGGGGGTACGCTCCATGCATTGGAGGTGAGGGTTCGAGTCGTACTTACACTGTTGGGGTGTGGGGTACGCTCCTTGCATACGCAGGTGAGGGTACGGGTCGTACTTACACTGTTGGGGTGTGGGGTACGCTCCTTGCATACGCGGGTGAGGGTACGGATCGTACTTACACTGTTGGCATGGGGGGTACGCTCCATGCATACGCGGGTGGGGGTACGGGTCGTACTTACACTGTTGGCATGGGTGGTACGCTCCTTGCATACGCGGGTGGGGGTACGGGTCGTACTTACACTGTTGGGGTGGGGGGTACGCTCCTTGCATACGCGGGTGAGGGTACGGGTCATACTTACACTGTTGGGGTGGGGGGTACGCTCCTTGCATACGCGTGTGGGGGTACGGGTCGTACTTACACTGTTGGGGTGGGGGGTACGCTCCTTGCATACGCGGGTGGGGGTAAGGGTCATACTTACACTGTTGGGGTGGGGGGTACGCTCCTTGAATACGCGGGTGAGGGTACGGGTCGTACTTACACTGTTGGGGTGGGGGGTACGCTCCTTGCATACGCGGGTGGGGGTACGGGTCGTACTTATACTGTTGGGGTGGGGGGTACGCTCCTTGCATACGCGGGTGAGGGTACGGGTCGTACTTACACTGTTGGGGTGTGGGGTACGCTCCTTGCATACGCGGGTGAGGGTACGGATCGTACTTACACTGTTGGGGTGGGGGTACGCTCCATGCATACGCGGGTGGGGGTACGGGTTGTACTTACACTGTTGGCATGGGGGGTACGCTCCATGCATACGCGGGTGGGGGTACGGGTCGTACTTACACTGTTGGGGTGGGGGGTACGCTCCTTGCATACGCGGGTGAGGGTACGGGTCGTACTTACACTGTTGGGGTGGGGGGTACGCTCCTTGCATACGCGGGTGGGGGTACGGGTCGTACTTACACTGTTGGGGTGGGGGGTACGCTCCTTGCATACGCGGGTGAGGGTACGGGTCGTACTTACACTGTTGGGGTGGGGGTACGCTCCATGCATACGCGGGTGGGGGTACGGGTCGTACTTTCACTGTTGGGGTGGGGGGTACGCTCCTTGCATACGGGGTGGGGGTAGGGTCCGTACATATCCGTCCCCACGCTATGTGATGCTTGTGCGGCCCGTACCCAGGCCTTTGCCACGTGGGTACGATCCGTCCCGCCATTTTTGGGGTGACGTGTGTGTGGGCGTGGTACGACTCGTACCCACGCTCTTCAGGCGTGGGTACGGGACGTACCTCTCTGGTTGTGTTGCCGGTTCGCGTGGTGACGGACTTCCATTGTGGCGGTCGCTGGCTTATCAGGACACGCCCCCACCCCCTCGTGGTGACCAGGGCATGGGAGTCAGGTATGTCCAGGCCATGTGTGGTGTGTGACTTATGTGGTTGTTTTGTGGCCTGCCCTGGTCCTGCAACCCCCACCCCACCCCACTTTCCTCCCTCCCTTAGTTATTCTGACCTTCTGCGGCATCTGCGTCGTAACCTGTAGAGGAGGTGGACTGCTATGAGGGCAGGGATGACTCGTAGGTTCGGGTCCATGTCTGTCCGTCGCGTACTGGTACTCCTTGATCGCGTCGTCCTGTCGCGTACGGGTCCTCCTTGATCGCGTCGTCCTGTCGCGTACGGGTCCTCCTTGGTCGCGTCGTCCTGTGTGTCCGTCGCGTACTGGTCCTCCTTGTTCGTGTCGTCCTGTCTGTCCATCGCATACTGGTGGTCCTTGTTCGCGTCGTCCTGATTTCCCGGCAGTTTTTGGGTGCCGGAAAATATTCACCGTGCGGGATGACGTCGGTGCGAATCGTAATTCCTGGGTCGTGAATGGCTGGCTGCGAGCGTCCCGATGTCAGGTCGGCGCTTTCCCGGATGGCATTGGTAGGGTTTTTTTGTTCGGTCGGGCTTTTTAACGAATCGTACGGTGATGGTGTACCCGTGCGAATCGTAATTCCTTGTTTGTATAAATTGACGACCGGGTACGCGTCGGACGGAGATTATGCTCCGACCGACGGTTCGTACCCGGTTTTTACCGGATCGTGATCGGCACCTATGTGTTTGAATAAATGAGGTGTTGTTGGATAATTGTGTGAGTAAATGTAAGTGTGATTAATTTTTTTCATGAGTGAGTAGGATGACTGCATAACTGACTAAGATGACTGCTGATGTGTCAATGTCTATGTTTATAAGTGCATTTGATAGTGTTCTATTAATTAGTGACTGCATGTATAAATGATTCTGTTGTTGAATGGGTAGATGTGTGTGTAGACTTAGGAATCAGTGAGTGGGTATGTAGTAACTGGTATTGGTGTGTCAATGGTTTCAAATATGGTACTCTATTTTACAATAAGTGAAGAAAGGTTATACTAGTGTATGATGAGGTGTATCAGATTGTCACGTGGATGATGTCATCACTGATGTCATTTGAGATGTCATCAGGACTGTCATCGGTGATGTCACTGACCATGTCATGAATGATGCAATATGTGACATCATCAGCAGTGCATTGTGGGCGCGCGAGTTATAGTTAGCAGAACTAGCTATAACGGAGGAATTTCTATGGTTTTGTACGAGTGAAATGGCTAGCTAACTATAACACCCCTGAAACCTATGGTTTTTTCTTTGAATTTCTAAAGTTTTTTAAATGCTAATTTCTAACTTTAACGTCTCTGAAACCTATGTTTTTTTTCTGTGAATTTCTAAGATTTTTTAAATGCTGATTTCTAACTATAACGTCTCTGAAACCTATGTTTTTTTCAGTGAATTTCAAAGGTTTTTCAAATGGTAATTTCTAACTATATAGTCTCTGAAACCTATGTTTCTTTTCAGTGAATTTCAAAGGTTTTTTAAATGCTAATATTTAAGTGTGATAGTAGTTATACCTATTTTTTGTACTGATTTTCTCTAGTTTTTTAAATGTTTATTTATAAATATTTTATTCATTAAATAAAAATATATATTTTTCTGAAAATTGCAAAGAAAAAATGTAACAAAAATTCAAACTGAAATATTGATCAATTTTCTTGTTTTTATTTTAATATATTTATATTATTTTCTTTTTTTTTAAATGCAATTTTTTTTGGGAGTCGCGCACTCAAAGCGTACACATCATGGTGGGTGCGTGCATTCTAGCCACCATTTTAGAAAAGTTGTGAAGGATCTGCGTACGGTGTGCGACGGCTGCGTGTTTTTCAGTTATATCATATACATTTAATATTTCGGAATGTGCACGATTGGTATGCGACCAGTCTGCGACTCCTGCTCTCGTGCATTCGCGACACATGCACATTACAGTACGAGACGCTTGCGCGGTTGCGGGTCTCCCGTGACGTCATATACATGCTGGGGCGCACTGGATGCGCAAATCCCGCAAAAAAAAATGATGTTCCAAAATGATATGTATGTGTCTTTAATATACTTATTAGGGCAAGAGATTATCTAAGATATTTATAAAAATAATATATTTGTACTTATAATAAACTTATATTATTTTCAAATATATTTTCGCGGAGTCGGGTGCGTGCATCATGAGTGCAGAGAACCAGGTCAGCAGAGCTGCTGTAGATCCAGAGAAACCAGGTCAGTAGAGCCAGAGAACCAGGTCAGCAGAGCTGCTCTAGAGCCTAAGAAGCAGGTCAGCAGAGCTGCTCTAGAACCAGAGACCCAGGTCAGCAGAGCTGCTCTAGAGCCAGAGACCCAGATCAGCAGAGCTGCTCTGAAGGCTGAGAACCAGGTCAGCAGAGCTGCTGTAGAGCCAGAGAAACCAGGTCAGCAGAGCTGCTTTAGCGAGAGAGACGCAGGTCAGCAGAACTGCTTTAGAGACAGAGAACCAGGTCAGCAGAGCTGCTCTAGAGCCAGAGAACCAGGTTAGCAGAGCTGCTTTAGAGGGAGAGAACCAGGTCAGCAGAGCTGCTCTAGAGCCAGAGAACCAGGTCAGCAGAGCTACTTTAAAGCCATAGAACCAGATCAGCAGAGCTGCTCTAGTGGCAGAGAACCCGGTCAGCAGAGCTGCTTTCGAACCATAGAACCAGGTCAGCAGAGCTGCTTTAGAGCCAGAGAACCAGGTCAGCAGAGCTGCTCTAGAGCCTAAGAACTGGGTCAGCAGAGCTTCTCTAGAGCCAGAGAACCAGGTCAGCAGAGCTGCTGTAGAGCCAGAGAAACCAGGTCAGCAGAGCTGCTTTAGAGGGAGAGACCCAGGTCAGCAGAACTGCTTTAGAGCCAGAGAACCAGGCCAGCAGAGCTGCTCTAGAGCCAGAGAACCAGGTTAGCAGAGCTGCTTTAGAGGGAGAGAGCCAGGTCAGCAGAGCTGCTCTAGAGCCAGAGAACCAGGTCAGCAGAGCTGCTTTAGAGCCATAGAATCAGGTCAGCAGAGCCGCTCTATTGGCAGAGAACCAGGTCAGCAGAGCTGCTTTCAAGCCATAGAACCAGGTCAGCAGAGCTGCTTTAGAGGCAGAGAACCAGGTCAGCAGAGCTGCTCTAGAGCCTAAGAACCGGGTCAGCAGAGCTTCTCTAGAGCCAGAGAACCAGGTCAGCAGAGCTGCTGTAGAGCCAGAGAAACCAGGTCAGAAGAGCTGCTTTAGAGCGAGAGAACCAGGTCAGCAGAGCTGCTTTAGAGGGAGAGAACCAGGTCAGCAGAGCTGCTTTAGAGGCAATGGACCAGGTGAGCAGAGCTGCTCTAGAGCCAGAGAACCATGCCAGCAGAACTGCTTTAGAGCCATAGAACCGGGTCAGCAGAGCTGCTTTAGAGCCAGAGAACCAGGTCAGCAGAGCTGTTGTAGAGCCAGAGAACCAGATCAGCAGAGCTGCTCTGTAGCCTAAGAACTAGGTCAGCAGAGCTGCTCTAGAGCCAGAGAACCAGGTCAGCAGACCTGCTGTAGAGACAGAGAAACCAGGTCAGCAAAGCTGCTTTAGATGGAGAGAACCAGGTCAGCAGAGCTGCTTTAGAGCCAGAGAACCAGGTCAGCAGAGTTGCTCTAGCTGACACTGACTGACTGACACTGACTGACTGACACTGACTGATTGACAGTGACTGACACTGATTGACTGGCACTGACACTGACTGACACTGACTGACACTGATTGACTGAAACTGACTGACTGACACTGATTGACTGACACTGACTGACTGACTGACACTGACTGACACTGATTGACTGACACTGATTGACTGACACTGACTGACTGACACTGACTGACACTGACTGACTACTCTCTACTACTCTACTACTCACTCTCGACTACTCTCTACTACTGTCTCTCTACTACTCACTTTCTACTACTCACTCTATACTACGCTTCACTACTCACACTCTACTACTCATTACTACTCACTCTCTACTACTCTCTCTCTACTACTCACACTGTACTACTCTCTACTATTCACTCTCTACTACTCACTCTCTACTACTCTCTACTACTCACTCTACTACTCTCTACTATCTACCACTCACTCTCTACTACTCTACCACTCACTCTCTACTACTCTCTACTACTCTCTCTACTACTCACTCTAAAGTACTCGCTCTCTACTACTCTCTACTACTCTCTACTACTCACTTGCTACTACTCTCTACTACTCACTATAATACTCACTCTCTACTACTCTCTCTCTACTACTCTCTACTACTACTCTCAACTATTCACTCTCTACTACTCACTCTCTACTACTCACTCTACTACTCTCTACTACTCTCTACCACTCACTCTCTAATACTCTACTACTCACTCTCTACTACTCTCTCTCTACTACTCACTCTCTACTACTCACTCTACTACTCTCTACTACTCACTATCTACTACTCTCTCTCTACTACTCACTCTCTACTATTCACTCTCTACTACTAACTCTCTACTACTCTACTACTCTCTACTACTCTCTCTACTAATCACTCTCTACTACACACTCTCTACTACTCACTCTTTACTACTCTACTACTCTCCACTACTCTCTCTACTACTCACTCTCTACTATTCTCTACTACTCACTCTACTACTTTATACTACTCTCTACCACTCACTCTCTACTACTCTACTACACACTCTCTACTACTCTCTCTCTACTACTCACTCTCTACTACTCACTCTACTACTCTCTACTACTCACTCTCTACTACTCTTTCTCTACTACTCTCTCTCTACTACTCACTCTCTACTACTCACTCTCTACTACTCTCTACTACTCCCTCTCTACTCCTCACTCTTTACTACTCACTCTCTACTACTCTATACTGCTCACTCTCCACTACTTACTCTTCTACTCACTCTCTACTACTCTACTACTCTCACTTACTCTCTCTACTTCTCATTCTCTACTACTCTCTAAACTACTCACTCTCTACTACTCACTCTCTACTACACACTCTCTACTACTCACTCTCTAGTATTCACTCTCTACTACACACTCTCTACTACTCACTCTCTACTACTCTTCTACTACTCATTCTCTACTACTCTCTATTACTCATTCTCTACTACTCTCTACTACTCACTCTCTACTACACCATTACTCTCTACTACTCACTCTCTGCTACTCTACTACTCTCTCTACTACTCACTCTCTACTATTCACTCTCTACTACTCACTCTTGACCACTCTACTACTCTTCACTACTTTACCTACTACTCACTCTCTACTACTCTCTACCACTCACTCTCTACTACTCTGCTACACACTTTCTACTACTCTCTCTACTACTCACTCTCTACTACTCACTCTACTACTCTCTACTACTCACTCTCTACTACTCTCTCTCTACTACTCACTCTCTACTACTCTCTACTACTCACTCTCTACTATTAACTCTTTACTACTCACTCTCTACTACTCTCTACTTCTCACTCTCTACTACTCTCTCTACTACTCACTCTCTACTACTCACTCTCTACTACACACTTTCTACTACTCGCTCTCTACTACTCTCTTGTACTCACTCTACTACTCACTCTCTGCTACTCTACTACTCTCTACTACTCTTTCTACTACTCACTCTCTACTACACACTCTCTACTACTCACTCTTTACCACTCTACTACTCTTCACTACTCTCTCTACTACTCACTCTCTACTACTCTCTACCACTCACTCTCTACTACTCTGCTACATACTTTCTACTACTCTCTCTCTACTACTCACTCTCTACTACTCACTCTACTACTCTCTACTACTCACTCTCTATGACTCTCTCTCTACTACTCTCATTCTACTACTCACTCTCTATTACTCTCTACTACTCACTCTCCACTCCTCACTCTTTACTACTCACTCTCTACTACTCTCTACTGCTCACTCTCCACTACTTACTCTACTACTCACTCTCTACTACTCTACTACTCTCACGTACTCTCTCTACTTTTCATTCTCTACTACTCTCTATGTTACTCACTCTCTACTACTCACTCTCTACTACACACTCTCTACTACTCACTCTCTACTAGTCTCTTTTACTCACTCTACCACTCATTCTCTACTACTCTTCTACTACTCACTCTCTACTACCCTCTACTACTCTCTATTGCTCACTCTCTACTACTCTCTACTACTCACTCTCTACTACTCCACTACTCTCTACTATTTAATCTCTACTACTCACTCTACTACTCTACTACTCACTTTCTGCTACTATCTCTACTACTCTCTACTACTACTGTCAACTATTCACTCTCTACTACTCACTCTCTACTACTCTATACTACTCACTCTACTACTCTCTACTACTCTCTACCACTCACTCTCTAATACTCTACTACTCACTCTCTACTACTCTCTCTCTACTACTCACTCTCTACTACTCACTCTACTACTCTCTACTACTCACTATCTACTACTCTCTCTCTCTACTACTCACTCTCTACTATTCACTCTCTACTACTCACTCTCTACTACTCTACTACTCTCTACTACTCTCTCTACTACTCACTCTGTACTACACACTCTCTACTACTCACTCTTTACTACTCTACTACTCTCCACTACTCTCTCTACTACTCACTCTCTACTATTCTCTACTACTCACTCTACTACTTTGTACTACTCTCTACCACTCACTCTCTACTACTCTACTACACACTCTCTACTACTCTCTCTCTACTACTCACTCTCTACTACTCACTCTACTACTCTCTACTACTCACTCTCTACTACTCTTTCTCTACTACTCTCTCTCTACTACTCACTCTCTACTACTCACTCTCTACTACTCTCTACTACTCCCTCTCTACTCCTCACTCTTTACTACTCACTCTCTACTACTCTATACTGCTCACTCTCCACTACTTACTCTTCTACTCACTCTCTACTACTCTACTACTCTCGCTTACTCTCTCTACTTCTCATTCTCTACTACTCTCTATACTACTCACTCTATACTACTCACTCTCTACTACACACTCTCTACTACTCACTCTCTAGTATTCACTCTCTACTACACACTCTCTACTACTCACTCTCTACTACTCTTCTACTACTCATTCTCTACTACTCTCTATTACTCATTCTCTACTACTCTCTACTACTCACTCTCTACTACACCATTACTCTCTACTACTCACTCTCTGCTACTCTACTACTCTCTCTACTACTCACTCTCTACTATTCACTCTCTACTACTCACTCTTGACCACTCTACTACTCTTCACTACTTTACGTACTACTCACTCTCTACTACTCTCTACCACTCACTCTCTACTTCTCTGCTACACACTTTCTACTACTCTCTCTACTACTCACTCTCTACTACTCACTCTACTACTCTCTACTACTCACTCTCTACTACTCTCTCTCTACTACTCACTCTCTACTACTCTCTACTACTCACTCTCTACTATTAACTCTTTACTACTCACTCTCTACTACTCTCTACTTCTCACTCTCTACTACTCTCTCTACTACTCACTCTCTACTACTCACTCTCTACTACACACTTTCTACTACTCGCTCTCTACTACTCTCTTGTACTCACTCTACTACTCACTCTCTGCTACTCTACTACTCTCTACTACTCTTTCTACTACTCACTCTCTACTACTCACTCTCTACTACTCACTCTTTACCACTCTACTACTCTTCACTACTCTCTCTACTACTCACTCTCTACTACTCTCTACCACTCACTCTCTACTACTCTGCTACACACTTTCTACTACTCTCTCTCTACTACTCACTCTCTACTACTCACTCTACTACTCTCTACTACTCACTCTCTATGACTCTCTCTCTACTACTCTCTCTCTACTACTCACTCTCTATTACTCTCTACTACTCACTCGCCACTCCTCACTCTTTACTACTCACTCTCTACTACTCTCTACTGCTCACTCTCCACTACTTACTCTACTACTCACTCTCTACTACTCTACTACTCTCGCGTACTCTCTCTACTTCTCATTCTCTACTACTCTCTATGTTACTCACTCTCTACTACTCACTCTCTACTACACACTCTCTACTACTCACTCTCTACTAGTCTCTTTTACTCACTCTACCACTCATTCTCTACTACTCTTCTACTACTCACTCTCTACTACCCTCTACTACTCTCTATTGCTCACTCTCTACTACTCTCTACTACTCACTCTCTACTACTCCACTACTCTCTACTATTTAATCTCTACTACTCACTCTACTACTCTACTACTCACTCTCTGCTTCTCTCTCTACTACTCTCTACTACTCTCTACTACTCACTCTCTACTCTCTATTACTCACTCTCTACTCTCTACCTCTCTACCTCTCTCTCTACTACTCTCTACCTCTCTACCTCTCTATCTCTACCTCTCCACCTCTACACGTCTACCTCTACTCCTCTACCTCTCTACCTCTCTCTTCATGCACACATATGCACATATATATATGCATATATATATGCATATATATATGCATATGCATTTATATATATGGATGTGTATATATATATATATATATATATATTCACTTAAAAAACCATAGGTTTCACACATGTTATAGTTAGGTGGATATTTCACTTGTAAAAAAACAATGAAATTCCCCCGTTATAGTTAGTTCAGATAACTATAACTCGCGCGACCGCAATCCACTGCTGATGACGTCACATATTACATCACTCATGATATGGTCAGTGGCATCACTCATGACATCACTGATGACATCATCCTTGTGATAGAGTGGCGGCCGCACGAGTTATAGTTATCTGAACTAACTATAATGGGGGAATTTCATTGGTTTTTTACGAGTGAAATATCCACCTAACTATAACATGTGTGAAACCTATGGTTTTTTAAGTGAATTTGCAAGGTTTTTTAAATGGTAATTCCTAACTATAACGTGTGTGAAACCTACGGTTTTTCCAGTGAATTTCAAAGGTTTTTTAAATGCTAAGTAATGTATGTATTATTATTTTTTTATATATTTATTTTACAATAAACTACGTTTTTTGTTTTGTTTGTTTTTTCACCGTGCACGGACGGTGCGCGCACCCCGCGATTTTTTTAAAAAAAAATTAAAATGTTTTTTTCTGCCTTCGGGGTCCTTCAGGGCCCCCCTAACAAAGGCAAGGGGGTCAGGAACTCTCTACCCTGCCCCCTTTTCACGTTCGCCACCTTCCTTTTTCACTCTCGCACTGAAAACAAACAAAATGGCGTCCGACACTTCCTGATTTCGACCGATTCGAACGTTGACTAACATCTAACCACCAATAAGAATTACGCTCGCGCACGTTAGGGTGCTCGCACGGTGCGCTCACGGTGCACGCACAGTGCGTGCACGGTGCGCCGCTATAGATATGTATGTGCTTTTAACTGCAATTTTCTCAGGAACTACTGAACAGATTGACTCCATATAAGCAAAAGGAACATCCCTGAGCTGAGGACTACCTCTCTGCCAAATTTCAAGTAATTCTGTTCAGCCGTTCGGGCTGTACCTTGGACTAAAGGTCCCTATGGAAAATTGCATGGGGAAAACGGGTTTTGGGACCCCCCTTTTTTCTCAGCCCCTGCTTGACGAATCCCCCTGAGACGTTCAGGGTAGGAGCGGAGCGGAGAGCCCCACCTATTTTTAAAATTCTGCGAGGATTCGTCAACCGGCGCCAAAGTTATTCCATATAGAATGTTGCGGATTTCCTATGGAAACACGGTCCTAACTATAACTATCTTCAGGCGACCGCCAGTAGATAATATATATATATATATACATACATATCTAAACAGATATATAATCTGCATATTACATACTGGCAGTCGCCAGTAGGTAGTTATAGTTAGGACCTATTTTCCATACGAAAACCGCAACATTCTATTTGGAATAACGTTGGCGCCAATTGACGAATCTTTGAGCAATGTTCCAAACTTTTGGCCAGCTCTGGTCCGCTCCTATCCTGTAAATTTCCCGGTGATTCGTCAAGCGGGGGCCGAGAAAAAAGGGGGGTCCTGTTGACTCAGCTACATCCCGAACTGCTGAACGGAATTACATCAAGTTTGGCATAGAGGTAGTCCTCAGTTCAGACTCGTGCCTTTTGCTTAAATGGTGTAAATCCGTTGAGTAGTTCCTGAGAAAATTAGAGTTAAAAAGATAGATATATCTGGGCGGAGCCTAACCACACATCTCATCGTGAGATCTGATTGGCTGTCAGTACTTTATCCAAGAAGTGTTGGCAGCCACCATTAAAAGGCATTGCAGTTAATAGAAGGTTTTAAGACTTTAGTTACATTATAAATCATTTGTTGATGGTACCATACTCATTTTAGGAATTGTGGTGTGTGTCTAAGGTGATTTTACAATGTGAAAAAGCCTTCTGCTGTGATATCATGAATCATGTTTGAGAGAAAACTATTTTCTCATGCTTTTCCCACAGAGGTTTGGAAGGTGATCTATAAGCTAAACTGAGAGCATATTTTCTGTATATTCACATTATCTTTCTCAGTCATGTGAGAATGAAGTCTGATGTTCTCAGTAAAACATGTACATCCAACAAGGGCAGATACTGTCAGTTGATTCCTTTGTGTTCTACTGCAGCTTCCCAGAGTGTACTAAAGAACAACTAGAGCACTAACAGTCCTACTTATGACAAAAGTATGGCACACCTGAAGCCATCTTGATTGGAATAAAGTGATAACACTTAAAACATTTAATTTACAAAGGAACAAAATGAGGGGGATCGTTTTGCCATAGAAATTATGATTAGTGCTGTAGAAAGAAAAATTAGGGCACATTTTGACTTCTCAAATCCTCTTCTATTTCATAAAAAAATTCTGGCATGCAGACTGAAACATGCACTTTGAATACCAGCAGCAGACTTCCCTGGTGAGCAGTAGCTTTACTACAGTGATCTAATGAGCAACTCGAGTGCTAACATTTAAAATTTATGGCAAATGTGTGACACATCTGAATGCCTTCTTGATGGGACCAAAGTGAAAAACTGAAAGTATTTCCTACTGAGGAGACCGTAGTAAATGAGGAAATTAGGAAACTTGATAACAAATAAATCTCCCAAGATGGCCACCAGAGACAAAAGAGCCCAAATGTAGCCCAAATATCACCCAGATATAGCCCATGTATAGCCCAATGACAGAATGTCCTAGAGTGTTCTTAAGAACAACTAGAGCGCTTACTGTCTTACTTACGACAAAAGTATGGCACACCTGAAGCCATCTTGATTGGAATAAACTGGTAACACTTAAAACATTTAATTTAAAAAGGTACACAATGAGGGGGTTCATTTTGCCATAAAAATTATGATTAGTGCTGAAGAAAGAAAAATTAGGGAACATTTTGATTGACTTCTCAAATCCTCTTCTATTTCATTAAAAAATTCTGATATGCAGACTGAAACATGCACTTTTAATACCAGCAGCAGACTTCCGTGGTGAGCAGTAGCTTCACTACAGTGATCTAATGAGCAACTAGAGTGCTAACATTCAGAATGTATGGCAAATGTGTTACATTTCTGAATACCTTCTTGATGGAATCAAAGTAAAAAACTGAAAGCATTTCCCACTGAGGAGACTGCAGTTAATGAGGAAATTAGGAAACTTCATAACAAATAAATCTCCCAAGATGGCCACCAGAGACAAAAGAGCCCAAATGCAGCACAAATATCACCCAGATGTAGCCCACATGTAGCCCAATGACAGAAGTGTGCAAAACACTTATTTTTTGTGTATTTGCACTTTTATATAGTGCAGACTTGTCAGGTATTGGAGTGCTTTACAAGATCAAATTCAATTTGGTTGTAGACATGGGGAGATTAAGTGATTTGACCAGAATCACAGAATGTTGAGCTGAAGCAGATACTCCAACCTGGTTCCCCAGTTGCAAAGTCTGCAGCTCTGGAAGTAACACCACATCCTCTCCCCTAAGTGCAACATTTAATCAAGTGGTCAACTGGATAAAAAAACATAAAGATTAGAAATAATTTAAAAGTTCTTTGTTGCTATTTGAAAACTCTGAAAATATGTCCTCATTTTAGTTTTTTAGAGCACTAACCATAATTTTGATGCAAATAAGACCCTCTCATATATGAAATTTCGAAAGGAAATGCTCTATGTATTACAGTTTTGATTACATCAAGATGACGTCAGGCGTTCCCCACTTTTGTTCATTGGGATACTCTTGAGAGGCAGAGACCAGGGGCACGGACTCTGAAAATTGAAGGCAGGTAGTAGAGTGAGAGGCAACAATTTGACCACACTGGGCAGGCAGGAAGGGCAGTGGCAGTACAACAGACTATGGAGGGCAGTGGAAAGGGGGGCAGGGGCAACATACCAACAATACAGGACTGGCAAGAGAGGCTGTGGAAATATAATAGACCATTGTGGGCAGAAGGAAGAGGCAGTGGTAGTACAACCATACATGCCAACAGACCCGTTTCAGCCAGGAAACGTCCAATGTTTTTAAGCTCAAATGGGCTTTATTTGATCTGTCTCCTGTCTACAATCTCCTCTTTTTCAATGTAACTCAAAGGGGAAAATCAATACCCCAGTTTTTTTTTAAAATCTCCCTCTTACCAAGTTCAAAATGTTTACAAGTATGGTACATTGGATCATGGTAGGCAGGAGGAATTGGGGTAGGGACATGGACTCGGATAACAGAGGACAGGAGGGACATGGAGAGGTGCACCAAACTGACCCTACAGGGCAGGCATCAGGGTTTGCAGCAGCACAATACACCACACAGGGCATGCAGGACGGGAGTGCAACACAACAATCCATAGAAAGCAATAGGGAGGGGTCAGGACCATGTACATGGACAACAGAGAACAGAGGGTAAAGAGGCAATGGTAGCTAGCTGACCATAATGGACAGACAGGAGAGAAAGCTGCAGCATAACAGACCATAAAGGGCAGGAGGGACGGATCAGGGGCATTACAATGGAACAGACAAGCCAGGAGGGAGGGAATAGGGTCTGCACATGGAAACAAAGGGCTGTGGGCAAAGGGGCAGGGAGAAGCAGCAAGATGACCATGGAGGTTAGGCAGGATGGGCACTAGAAACAAGACACACCATGGAGAGCAACAGTGAGACTATGATGGCATACACACAGACCATGAGGGAAGGTGGGAAGGGGTCAGGGGCAGCTAGCTGACCACACAGGGAAGGTGGGAGGGGCAATGGCAGCACAGAAGACCATGCATGGCAAGCGGGAGGGTTAGTGGCAGCACAATGGCTATGATGGGCAAGAAGGAGGGTGCAGGGGCATGCACAAAGGACCATGGAGGATAGAAGGGAGGGTCAGGACCTGGGCACAGACAAGAGAGTTCAGGGGAAGGGGCCTCACAACAGACCGCGCGGGGCAGGCAGGAGGAGCAGTTGCAGCACAACAGACCAGGGAGGGCAGAAGGTTGAGGCAGTAAAATGGACCATGGAGGACAGGAGGAAGGGGATAGGGGCATGGCATGTGGACAGGCAGGGTGGAGGTGGCAGGGACAGGTTACAGTCATCTGACAATGCTAGGCAGGTGGGAGGGGAGTGGCAGCTCAACAGAACACTCAGAGTAGATAGGAGTGGCAGGTCCATGGAACATGGTGGGCAAAAAGGATGGAGCAGGGGCATGCACAAAGACATCGGACAGCAGGGGAAAGGAGAATAGGGGCAGCAAGCTAAGCACAGAGGCTAAGCAGGAGGTCAATGAAGGGCCATAGGATTGGACAATGGAGGGCAGGAGGAGTGGACTGGTACATCATGCGAAATGTAGGGCAGTGGCAGCACATCAGACCATGCATGGAGTGGTAGTGCTTCCGATTGCGGTACGCCACCTCCCGTGCGTGTGGTGGTACCAAAGCTACATGTGTCCCATCTATGGACCCAATGACATGGGGCATCCCTCCCAGGGCATAGAATCCACACTTGACCTCAGTCATCTGTTCAGGGGTTGGGAACTTGATGAAGTCATCCAGGTGAATCAACATGGCCTCCAAGAAATCATGCAGCACACCGCTGAACATGCTCTGGGACATGCCACCAACATGAGCTATGGTATTTTGAAAGGTACCCGTGGCAAGAAAATGTAGGGCAGCCATTACCTTCAGCTGGGGTGTCAGTGCCGTAGGATACCTGTGCAGCGGTTGCAGGTGTGGTGCCAGTCTCGCCGTCAACTCCAGAATCAACGGTTGGGTGAAGCGGTAGAGCCGGATGCTGTCATTTTCCTGCATGGCAGCCAAGTCTGGAATTATTCGGGCAAGAGGCAGCGCTCTGCAGTAATTTGGAAGTGACAAGGAAGAGTGAGTGCACCACGACAACAACTCATGTCTACTGAGCACATGTTAATCTGGCAATACACACATGCTACATAGGGAGTCATGTATGTGCTACATGGCCAGCACACGTATGGATGCAAGGTGGCACTCCTTCCAAGACCCAGCTACACACGGAGATTGAGAACCTCCCCATGCCACGCCATGGGAATAGCTGTGTCCCAGTGCAAGTGAACAGCCAGACGCAAGACAGGAGTGACATACACCCACACATCAGCAGAAGTAGGATGCCGATTGCAGAGACTGGTAGCGGAACACTGGAGCCACAGGTCACATGACATTACACTAGGACAGCCCACACACCTTGCCATGAAGATGCACATGTCATGACTCACCACACATTCCTTGTGAGGATGCAGACATGGCCTTGTCACGCTACTCCGTGTCCCATGCATACATGTGCACCTCACATCCGATACCACATGTGGCATGGTGTGCGGAACAGTGTGCAATGACAATCTACACACAGACACATGTTGGTTGCTGCTACGGCTGCAGCTTATGAGGGTGCTACAACATCAACCTGATGTAAATCCCCCACACATAAATGACATAGTCACATTGTGCACTGTGGGTAGTGACAAGTCAGGTGTCATAACCCCTGTACCGGGCATCATGGGACACTTCCGTGTGTTGGTGTCCGTGCCATGCCAGTGACGCTTACCCCAAGTGTGCAGTACGACATGCACACATGTCAAAGGAGTCAAGGGCATGGCTGGCACACATTGCACCGTCACACAGTACACCTATACACATCTCATCATACATCTGGTGCCTTCTCCACTCAGGAATCATGTTCCACATCACAGCCTGTCACACCTGTGCCCCACACATGTAGTAATGCACAGACGATGCCTTGATGTCCATTCCTGGACAAGTATGTCCATCCATGGACAAGTATGTCCATCCATGGACAAGTATGTCCGCCCTATTCCTACCTGTGTGTCGCCTATCACCACTGTGATGTGTAAAAACCGCCGTACTGCTGCTAAGAGGGCCTGTGTACGTTCCCAAATCCCTGTGGGAGTGCTGCCGTATGTGTACCCATCGTGATGGCGAGCGTACAGGCATTTGTACGGTCCGTACCACTACGAGTACGCATACGCGTGCAGACCCATAGTGATAGTGAGCGTAGATGCGTGTGTACGGTCCGTACCACTACGAGTACGCATACGCGTGCAGACCCATAGTGATAGTGAGCGTAGATGCGTGTGTACGGTCCGTACCACTACGAGTACGCATACGCGTGCAGACCCATAGTGATAGTGAGCGTAGATGCGTGTGTACGGTCCGTGCCACTACGAGTACGCATACGAGTGCAGACCCATAGTGAAAGTGAGCGTAGATGCGTGTGTACGGTCCGTACCACTACGAGTACTCATACGCGTGCAGACCCATAGTGATAGTGAGCGTAGATGCGTGTGTACGGCCCTATCACAATGTGTGTCCTAGCGTATGCGTACTCGTAGTGGTACGGGCCGTACACACGCATCTACGCTCACTATCACTATGGGTCTGCACGCGTATGCGTACTCATAGTGATAGTGAGCGTACATGCGTGTGTACGGGCCGTACCACTACGAATACGCATACGCGAGGACACCCATACTGATAGTGAACGTAGGCATGCGTGTACGGGCCGTTGCAACGCTTTTGGGGTGCCCTAGGGCCCCGAAACGCACCGTACCTGTGTGTGATGCTCCAAATTACATAGGGGACAAGTATTAAGGCCTACATGCATGCTGGTTGTCATGGAGACCAAGTTCAAATTTCGAAAATGTTCTGGAAGGTGCACAGCAGAAGTCAGTTGGAATTCTTCTACATTGTTGCAATGTGTTTGTGGGTCAGACATCATGCAGGAGAATGAAACCGATAGAGAACCCACAGACTGCTAGGTTTGAAGGGATTGGTGGAAACATAGGATGCAAATGTGAGTGACCAATCACTCTGTACTCCTGTGCATGAGACAGGGCAGAAAGGCAGATATAAGGCAGCCAGGTCCCATGAGGGAGTACTTGCCTGCACATCTTTGCATTCGTCGACCCAGCTGCTGCTACTGATTCCCTGGAACCATGTCAAGGGCTTTGGAGAGGACACAGCCATTCACCCTGGAGGAGAACATGGCTCTGCTGGATGTGATCCTCCCACAGTACTCCATGCTGTATGGGCGACCAGGGTATCAGGTGAGTGCATAGGCCACTGGCACAGACTGTCCCTATGTTGTGACTGTGACTTCTGGCATTGTGTCCTGGTGTGACACACATGCCATGTACTGTATGGGGGGTCCCAGGGGGGGATGCCTGATGTCTCCCAGCAGTGCCCTGAGACAGGAGGGGTGGGTGTGGAGTCCTCCCAGCAGTGCCCTGAGACAGGAGGGGTGTGTGCCTATCACTCCCAGCAGTGCCCTGAGACAGGAGGGGTGGGTGTGGAGTCCTCCCAGCAGTGCCCTGAGACAGGAGGGGTGTGTGCCTATCACTCCCAGCAGTGCCCTGAGACAGGAGGGGTGGGTGCCTATCACTCCCAGCAGTGCCCTGAGACAGGAGGGGTGTGTGCCTATCACTCCCAGCAGTGCCCTGAGACAGGAGGGGTGTGTGCCTATCACTCCCAGCAGTGCCCTGAGACAGGAGGGGTGGGTGTGGAGTCCTCCCAGCAGTGCCCTGAGACAGGAGGGGTGTGTGCCTATCACTCCCAGCAGTGCCCTGAGACAGGAGGGGTGGGTGTGGAGTCCTCCCAGCAGTGCCCTGAGACAGGAGGGGTGTGTGCCTATCACTCCCAGCAGTGCCCTGAGACAGGAGGGGTGGGTGTGGAGTCCTCCCAGCAGTGCCCTGAGACAGGAGGGGTGTGTGCCTATCACTCCCAGCAGTGCCCTGAGACAGGAGGGGTGTGTGCCTATCACTCCCAGCAGTGCCCTGAGACAGGAGGGGTGGGTGTGGAGTCCTCCCAGCAGTGCCCTGAGACAGGAGGGGTGGGTGTGGAGTCCTCCCAGCAGTGCCCTGAGACTGGAGGGGTGTGTGCCTATCACTCCCAGCAGTGCCCTGAGACAGGAGGGGTGGGTGCCTATCACTCCCAGCAGTGCTCTGAGACAGGAGGGGTGTGTGCCTATCACTCCCAGCAGTGCCCTGAGACAGGAGGGGTGGGTGTGGAGTCCTCCCAGCAGTGCCCTGAGAAAGGAGGGGTGTGTGCCTATCACTCCCAGCAGTGCCCTGAGACAGGAGGGGTGGGTGCCTATCACTCCCAGCAGTGCCCTGAGACAGGAGGGGTGGGTGTGATGCACAGTGTGAGCCTTGATCACTGATTGTGACATTGCCATCATTCCACCTGTGTACCCACTATGGCACGTACAGCTTTTTCCCTCACCAGGGGATGATGTCCCTATGACAAAGGTGCAATGCGTTGGCTGCATGACATGCCTTGTTGTAACCAGCTAATTTGTTCTCATATGTCTCTCTGTGACATGTGGCTGGTGTATTGATGTGGTGTCACTTGTTCTTCCTCACAGGTAGGCGCCACTGCCAAGGAGCAGATCTGGCTGACCGCCGTCAGTGCCGTGAGGGGTGTGGATGGTCGGAGGCGGAGCCTGCCCCAGGTGAGGAAACGCTGGCAGGATATCCGGTGCTGGACGCGGAGGATTGCACGGCTCCTGCTGGGGGACTCACCTGAGAGCCACAAGAACCGCGGCCGCCGCCGTCTGAGCCACCTCCACAGGCGTGTGCTGCCGGTGGTCTTTCCAGACCTGGAGAGGCGCTTACAGGCGATGCAGCAGCCGGAAGGGGGTAGGTACATGTGCGTTTGTTGTGTGTCACCGGCATTTGTAAGGGCACGGTAGCATTAATTTACTGGCATGGTTTAAAGGTGCTGTGCAGATCCTGTTTGCCCCAGTATAGCGCTGCGCCCCTGCCACCCTTCCCCTCCTTGCAATGTGTTCCCTGGTCTGTGTGTGGTCACTCCTTCACAAGGTAATGTAGGCTGGTGCTTTGTCCACGAGAACAATGCCTGTAGCATCATGTGTGGGGGTGGTGTGTAACAGCTTTTTGGACCTTGGCTGTGCCCTGTCAAGTTCACTGCATGTGGGTTCCATGTCAGTTGGCACTGATGCTGACTCCAGACATGGGAGTTGGTCTCTCATGTGTCATGCCTTACAGCGCGCATGTCCTATGTAGTGGCCTGTGACATGATGTGCATGAGTGTGCGATACGCATAGTGCAGGGATGGTGGCGTGTGTTGCAGTCATTACCATTCAGTAGCATGTAGTTGCGTGCCCACTACTGTCCCCTGGAGCACCTTTTCCTTAGTGGTGTGTGTCATCATAAACGTGGACACTCTCAGTGTCTACAGCGTAGGTTGCGCTCTGTGCCATTGTCCCCTGGCACCATGTATATAGACGTGCTATTTTGTACAGGTGTCCACTGTGCAGCCTGACCTGATTGTCCTTCTTCATACTCACAGTTGCCAGTGCCTGTGTGTCTTGTTATACTCATCTGAGGATGGGCACTGGTACCTCATTATTTGTACAGGTGCACCTTGGCTGTTTGGCGTCCAATCTTGCATTTTGCCTGCCCCTGTGTTTATCACCCAGACTATGAGATGTTGGTGCCACCTGTGTCTCAACAATTTGCCTCGTGTAGGGGTTGGTTGGGGCGGGCAATGCCTATATGTAAAATCCTGATTTCTACTTGCTGGGTCTGGGCAGTGTGTGATGTTTGTCTGGACACACACGCAAGGTGCAGTGACCGAGTCATGTTGGGCATGTTTCCAGCATTACCTATGCAGCATGTGTCTCAAGTTCGTGGATATGGTCCCTGGTCATCGGTATTTTCACCGACGCTGTGTGGTGCAGATGCAGTGCTGGATTGTCCCCAGGGCCTGGGTGCTATGTCAGACTACGTTTCCTGTCTTGAGCTATTGTCTCATGCTCTCCATGGTGTTTCAGTGGCATGGTGGCTCAACCAACTGTGTGTTTCATGCCCTACATCGGTACCTTGTTTAGTAGATGTTAGGGATCTTCCTTTTCAGGCTATGCAATGTTACCTATGTAGATTGGACTCATGTGACTGATGTGTACAGCTGTCTGATTAATTTCTGTCTCTCCACCCTGCCCACAGCATCGTCGGGGGACACAGAGGGAGACATGGACACAGGCAAGGCGGAGGGACCGAGCACCAGAGCCAGCCGTGACATCGGGGCTGGCACATCGAGTGGGACAGAGGTGGAGGATAGTGCGGCCGAGGACCTGCCGACTGGCACGTCAGAATACGAAGCTGACAGGTCCGAGGAGGATGTCTCCGAGTGGGCGGTGGCTGCACCAGCAGCTGACAGCGGAACAACACCTCGCACCGCCCCCTCAGTTCCCATCAGCCGCCTCCCACTTGCTCGTGTCCCTTCCCAGCGTGCCCAGTCACAGCATGTCTCCTTCCTGCCAGGCACCGCACCCCCTGCCCCTGTCTCCACTGCTGCCGCCAATGCAGAGTCTGTGGACATCCAGCGGCAACTGCAGGTTGGTCAGGCTGCGATCCTTAATGTCCTCCATGCCCACGGCAAAACCCTCACCAACATCGAGGCATTCTTGGAGGGCATTCATTCATCGCAGGCTGACCAACGCAACTTGCTGAGGTCCATAGACTCCACACTGACTGCAGCAGTGTGTCTCCTGCAGCGCGACCTCCCCCCACCTACCCCTGCCCCATCCACACTTCCCACTCCCATGCCTGTCCCACGTACACCCAGACGTCGGCATGCACCCACATCAACAGACACAGGCACCACACCAGCAGGGAAGGTCCACCGCACTCCTCCTGACACGCACACACAGGGTGAGGTAGGCACACCCACTGGGTCGGGGGGCAAACGTGTGACACGCAGCCATAGTGGGAGTCCGCATTCCACCCAGTCCACTCACTCCAAATCCCCTCCCCTCAGCTCTCCTGGCCACATCTCCCCCAAGGACTCCTTCATGGCCGCTCTGTCCCTGAGCACCACAGTTACACCACCACGCAAGCGGTCAAGGAAGTCCTCGGTCAGGGTGGTTGAGTCTCCCCCCCTGTCTCCACCCTCCCCCGGTGGCGCTGCGACCCATCCCTCTGACCCCCCCCCCCTCCTTGGGGCCTGAGGTCCCTTCGGGTGCAGGGGACTCCCTGGAGGACCTTGCAAAGGTGTGTAGTGCCATCCTGGCCTCCGCCTTTGGCACTGACCCACCCCCTGTGGTGGAGTCCTCCATCCCTGCACCCACAACGCCGCCCCTTTGCCCTGATGTCCCTGCGGTGCCTGGTGCTTCCCCCCCCCCTGATGCCCTCACCAGTGTGGAAGACGATGCCATTTGACTGTGCAGGCAAGGTAGGGGACACGCATCCCACTGTGTCCCCCATCCAGCTGGGAATCATTGACTGCCCTATGGGCTTTGTGAATATTGAACTGCCTGCGATCCACGGACATTGTGCTCATGCTGAATAAAGCTTAATTTTGTTTTCATTATCACACTACTGCTATGCTGGTATTGGTGTTGGTGGGGCTGCTACATGGTTTTGGGTGGTGTTTAAGGGTTTGGGTGTGTGGGATATGTAGTAGTGTGCTGCTCATTGGGGGGACCCTGGGATCTGTGTGCCATCACAAGGTGTTGGCTAACTTTCTTTGTTCATGTAAGCAGTTACTGCATGGTGCACTTGTCCCAGGGTGTATTCCTTCCTCTGTGTACCCAGCTTTCTTCCCTGCAGGGTGTTCCCAATGTTTAGCGCAGAGCTGTGTCTACATGAGCTGTGTGTGTGACGGAGCCCTTCTACTTTGGCCATGCATGCAGGGCCATGTCTCCACCTGCAACAATCGTGGCATCCTTGGTGATCACTGTACTTGTGTGTGGAGTCTGTTGACATGAGTTCATGGGGACATTTTCCCTTGTAGGCAGTATGCATGTGGATAATTCTGGCCTCACACACATGTGTTACACCCCTCCTGTCTCAGGGCACTGCTGGGAGGACTCCACACCCACCCCTCCTGGCTCAGGGCACTGCTGGGAGTGATAGGCACCCACCCCTCCTGTCTCAGGGCACTGCTGGGAGGACTCCACACCCACCCCTCCTGGCTCAGGGCACTGCTGTTAGTGATAGGCACCCACCCCTCCTGTCTCAGAGCACTGCTGGGAGGACTCCACACCCACCCCTCCTGTCTCAGGGCACTGCTGGGTGGACTCTGCACACACACCTCCTATTTCAGGATATGTACGCTTGGAACATATAGGGTGGGGGTACGCTCCATGCATTGGAGGTGAGGGTTCGAGTCGTACTTACACTGTTGGGGTGTGGGGTACGCTCCTTGCATACGCAGGTGAGGGTACGGGTCGTACTTACACTGTTGGGGTGTGGGGTACGCTCCTTGCATACGCGGGTGAGGGTACGGATCGTACTTACACTGTTGGCATGGGGGGTACGCTCCATGCATACGCGGGTGGGGGTATGGGTCGTACTTACACTGTTGGCATGGGGGGTACGCTCCATGCATACGCGGGTGGGGGTACGGGTCGTACTTACACTGTTGGGGTGGGGGGTACGCTCCTTGCATACGCGGGTGAGGGTACGGGTCATACTTACACTGTTGGGGTGGGGGGTACGCTCCTTGCATACGCGGGTGGGGGTACGGGTCGTACTTACACTGTTGGGGTGGGGGGTACGCTCCTTGCATACGCGGGTGGGGGTACGGGTCGTACTTACACTGTTGGGGTGGGGGGTACGCTCCTTGCATACGCGGGTGAGGGTACGGGTCATACTTACACTGTTGGGGTGGGGGGTACGCTCCTTGTATACGCGGGTGGGGGTACGGGTCGTACTTACACTGTTGGGGTGGGGGGTACGCTCCTTGCATACGCGGGTGAGGGTACGGGTCGTACTTACTCTGTTGGGGTGTGGGGTACGCTCCTTGCATACGCGGGTGAGGGTACGGATCGTACTTACACTGTTGGGGTGGGGGTACGCTCCATGCATACGCGGGTGGGGGTACGGGTCGTACTTACACTGTTGGCATGGGGGGTACGCTCCATGCATACGTGGGTGGGGGTACGGGTCGTACTTACACTGTTGGGGTGGGGGGTACGCTCCTTGCATACGCGGGTGAGGGTACGGGTCGTACTTACACTGTTGGGGTGGGGGGTACGCTCCTTGCATACGCGGGTGGGGGTACGGGTTGTACTTACACTGTTGGGGTGGGGGGTACGCTCCTTGCATACGCGGGTGAGGGTACGGGTCGTACTTACACTGTTGGGGTGGGGGTACGCTCCATGCATACGCGGGTGGGGGTACGGGTCGTACTTTCACTGTTGGGGTGGGGGGTACGCTCCTTGCATACGGGGTGGGGGTAGGGTCCGTACATATCCGTCCCCACGCTATGTGATGCTTGTGCGGCCCGTACCCAGGCCTTTGCCACGTGGGTACGATCCGTCCCGCCATTGTTGGGGTGACGTGTGTGTGGGCGTGGTACGACTCGTACCCACGCTCTTCAGGCGTGGGTACGGGACGTACCTGTCTGGTTGTGTTGCCGGTTCGCGTGGTGACGGACTTCCGTTGTGGCGGTCGCTGGCTTATCAGGACACGCCCCCACCCCCTCGTGGTGACCAGGGCATGGGAGTCAGGTATGTCCAGGCCATGTGTGGTGTGTGACTTATGTGGTTGTTTTGTGGCCTGCCCTGGTCCTGCAACCCCCACCCCACCCCACTTTCCCCCCTCCCTTAGTTATTCTGACCTTCTGCGGCGTCTGCGTCGAAACCTGTAGAGGAGGTGGACTGCTATGAGGGCAGGGATGACTCGTAAGTTCGGGTCCATGTCTGTCCGTCGCGTACTGGTACTCCTTGATCGCGTCGTCCTGTCGCGTACGGGTCCTCCTTGATCGCGTCGTCCTGTCGCGTACGGGTCCTCCTTGGTCGCGTCGTCCTGTGTGTCCGTCGCGTACTGGTCCTCCTTGTTCGCGTCGTCCTGTCTGTCCGTCGCGTACTGGTGGTCCTTGTTCGCGTCGTCCTGATTTCCCGGCAGTTTTTGGGTGCCGGAAAATATTCACCGTGCGGGATGACGTCGGTGCGAATCGTAATTCCTGGGTCGTGAATGGCTGGCTGCGAGCGTCCCGACGTCAGGTCGGCGCTTTCCCGGATGGCATTGGTAGGGTTTTTTTGTTCGGTCGGGCTTTTTTACGAATCGTACGGTGATGGTGTACCCGTGCGAATCGTAATTCCTTGTTTGTATAAATTGACGACCGGGTACGCGTCGGACGGAGATTATGCTCCGTCCGACGGTTCGTACCCGGTTTTTACCGGATCGTGATCGGCACCTATGTGTTTGAATAAATGAGGTGTTGTTGGATAATTGTGTGAGTAAATGTAAGTGTGATTAATTTTTTTCATGAGTGAGTAGGATGACTGCATAACTGACTAAGATGACTGCTGATGTGTCAATGTCTATGTTTATAAGTGCATTTGATAGTGTTCTATTAATTAGTGACTGCATGTATAAATGATTCTGTTGTTGAATGGGTAGATGTGTGTGTAGACTTAGGAATCAGTGAGTGGGTATGTAGTAACTGGTATTGGTGTGTCAATGGTTTCAAATATGGTACTCTATTTTACAATAAGTGAAGAAAGGTTATACTAGTGTATGATGAGGTGTATCAGATTGTCACGTGGATGATGTCATCACTGATGTCATTTGAGATGTCATCAGGACTGTCATCAGTGATTTCACTGACCATGTCATGAATGATGCAATATGTGACATCATCAGCAGTGCATTGTGGGCGCGCGAGTTATAGTTAGCAGAACTAGCTATAACGGAGGAATTTCTATGGTTATGTACGAGTGAAATGGCCAGCTAACTATAACACCCCTGAAACCTATGGTTTTTTCTTTGAATTTCTAAAGTTTTTTAAATGCTAATTTCTAACTTTAACGTCTCTGAAACCTATGTTTTTTTTCTGTGAATTTCTAAGATTTTTTAAATGCTGATTTCTAACTATAACGTCTCTGAAACCTATGTTTTTTTCAGTGAATTTCAAAGGTTTTTCAAATGGTAATTTCTAACTATATAGTCTCTGAAACCTATGTTTCTTTTCAGTGAATTTCAAAGGTTTTTTAAATGCTAATATTTAAGTGTGATAGTAGTTATACCTATTTTTTGTACTGATTTTCTCTAGTTTTTTAAATGTTTATTTATAAATATTTTATTCATTAAATAAAAATATATATTTTTCTGAAAATTGCAAAGAAAAAATGTAACAAAAATTCAAACTGAAATATTGATCAATTTTCTTGTTTTTATTTTAATATATTTATATTATTTTCTTTTTTTTAAATGCAATTTTTTTTGGGAGTCGCGCACTCAAAGCGTACACATCATGGTGGGTGCGTGCATTCTAGCCACCATTTTAGAAAAGTTGTGAAGGATCTGCGTACGGTGTGCGACGGCTGCGTGTTTTTCAGTTATATCATATACATTTAATATTACGGAATGTGCACGATTGGTATGCGACCAGTCTGCGACTCCTGCTCTCGTGCATTCGCGACACATGCGCATTACAGTACGAGACGCTTGCGCGGTTGCGGGTCCCCCGTGACGTCATATACATGCTGGGGCGCACTGGATGCGCAAATCCCGCAAAAAAAAATGATGTTCCAAAATGATATGTATGTGTCTTTAATATACTTATTAGGGCAAGAGATTATCTAAGATATTTATAAAAATAATATATTTGTACTTATAATAAACTTATATTATTTTCAAATATATTTTCGCGGAGTCGGGTGCGTGCATCATGAGTGCAGAGAACCAGGTCAGCAGAGCTGCTGTAGATCCAGAGAAACCAGGTCAGTAGAGCCAGAGAACCAGGTCAGCAGAGCTGCTCTAGAGCCTAAGAAGCAGGTCAGCAGAGCTGCTCTAGAACCAGAGACCCAGGTCAGCAGAGCTGCTCTAGAGCCAGAGACCCAGATCAGCAGAGCTGCTCTGAAGGCTGAGAACCAGGTCAGCAGAGCTGCTGTAGAGCCAGAGAAACCAGGTCAGCAGAGCTGCTTTAGCGAGAGAGACGCAGGTCAGCAGAACTGCTTTAGAGACAGAGAACCAGGTCAGCAGAGCTGCTCTAGAGCCAGAGAACCAGGTTAGCAGAGCTGCTTTAGAGGGAGAGAACCAGGTCAGCAGAGCTGCTCTAGAGCCAGAGAACCAGGTCAGCAGAGCTACTTTAAAGCCATAGAACCAGATCAGCAGAGCTGCTCTAGTGGCAGAGAACCCGGTCAGCAGAGCTGCTTTCGAACCATAGAACCAGGTCAGCAGAGCTGCTTTAGAGCCAGAGAACCAGGTCAGCAGAGCTGCTCTAGAGCCTAAGAACTGGGTCAGCAGAGCTTCTCTAGAGCCAGAGAACCAGGTCAGCAGAGCTGCTGTAGAGCCAGAGAAACCAGGTCAGCAGAGCTGCTTTAGAGGGAGAGACCCAGGTCAGCAGAACTGCTTTAGAGCCAGAGAACCAGGCCAGCAGAGCTGCTCTAGAGCCAGAGAACCAGGTTAGCAGAGCTGCTTTAGAGGGAGAGAGCCAGGTCAGCAGAGCTGCTCTAGAGCCAGAGAACCAGGTCAGCAGAGCTGCTTTAGAGCCATAGAATCAGGTCAGCAGAGCCGCTCTATTGGCAGAGAACCAGGTCAGCAGAGCTGCTTTCAAGCCATAGAACCAGGTCAGCAGAGCTGCTTTAGAGGCAGAGAACCAGGTCAGCAGAGCTGCTCTAGAGCCTAAGAACCGGGTCAGCAGAGCTTCTCTAGAGCCAGAGAACCAGGTCAGCAGAGCTGCTGTAGAGCCAGAGAAACCAGGTCAGAAGAGCTGCTTTAGAGCGAGAGAACCAGGTCAGCAGAGCTGCTTTAGAGGGAGAGAACCAGGTCAGCAGAGCTGCTTTAGAGGCAATGGACCAGGTGAGCAGAGCTGCTCTAGAGCCAGAGAACCATGCCAGCAGAACTGATTTAGAGCCATAGAACCGGGTCAGCAGAGCTGCTTTAGAGCCAGAGAACCAGGTCAGCAGAGCTGTTGTAGAGCCAGAGAACCAGATCAGCAGAGCTGCTCTGTAGCCTAAGAACTAGGTCAGCAGAGCTGCTCTAGAGCCAGAGAACCAGGTCAGCAGACCTGCTGTAGAGACAGAGAAACCAGGTCAGCAAAGCTGCTTTAGATGGAGAGAACCAGGTCAGCAGAGCTGCTTTAGAGCCAGAGAACCAGGTCAGCAGAGTTGCTCTAGCTGACACTGACTGACTGACACTGACTGACTGACACTGACTGATTGACAGTGACTGACACTGATTGACTGGCACTGACACTGACTGACACTGACTGACACTGATTGACTGAAACTGACTGACTGACCCTGATTGACTGACACTGACTGACTGACTGACACTGACTGACTGACTGACACTGACTGACACTGATTGACTGACACTGATTGACTGACACTGACTGACACTGACTGACTACTCTCTACTACTCTACTACTCACTCTCGACTACTCTCTACTACTGTCTCTCTACTACTCACTTTCTACTACTCACTCTATACTACGCTTCACTACTCACACTCTACTACTCATTACTACTCACTCTCTACTACTCTCTCTCTACTACTCACACTGTACTACTCTCTACTATTCACTCTCTACTACTCACTCTCTACTACTCTCTACTACTCACTCTACTACTCTCTACTATCTACCACTCACTCTCTACTACTCTACCACTCACTCTCTACTACTCTCTACTACTCTCTCTACTACTCACTCTAAAGTACTCGCTCTCTACTACTCTCTACTACTCACTCTCTACTACTCACTTGCTACTACTCTCTACTACTCACTATAATACTCACTCTCTACTACTCTCTCTCTACTACTCTCTACTACTACTCTCAACTATTCACTCTCTACTACTCACTCTCTACTACTCACTCTACTACTCTCTACTACTCTCTACCACTCACTCTCTAATACTCTACTACTCACTCTCTACTACTCTCTCTCTACTACTCACTCTCTACTACTCACTCTACTACTCTCTACTACTCACTATCTACTACTCTCTCTCTACTACTCACTCTCTACTATTCACTCTCTACTACTCACTCTCTACTACTCTACTACTCTCTACTACTCTCTCTACTACTCACTCTCTACTACACACTCTCTACTACTCACTCTTTACTACTCTACTACTCTCCACTACTCTCTCTACTACTCACTCTCTACTATTCTCTACTACTCACTCTACTACTTTGTACTACTCTCTACCACTCACTCTCTACTACTCTACTACACACTCTCTACTACTCTCTCTCTACTACTCACTCTCTACTACTCACTCTACTACTCTCTACTACTCACTCTCTACTACTCTTTCTCTACTACTCTCTCTCTACTACTCACTCTCTACTACTCACTCTCTACTACTCTCTACTACTCCCTCTCTACTCCTCACTCTTTACTACTCACTCTCTACTACTCTATACTGCTCACTCTCCACTACTTACTCTTCTACTCACTCTCTACTACTCTACTACTCTCGCTTACTCTCTCTACTTCTCATTCTCTACTACTCTCTATACTACTCACTCTCTACTACTCACTCTCTACTACACACTCTCTACTACTCACTCTCTAGTATTCACTCTCTACTACACACTCTCTACTACTCACTCTCTACTACTCTTCTACTACTCATTCTCTACTACTCTCTATTACTCATTCTCTACTACTCTCTACTACTCACTCTCTACTACACCATTACTCTCTACTACTCACTCTCTGCTACTCTACTACTCTCTCTACTACTCACTCTCTACTATTCACTCTCTACTACTCACTCTTGACCACTCTACTACTCTTCACTACTTTACCTACTACTCACTCTCTACTACTCTCTACCACTCACTCTCTACTACTCTGCTACACACTTTCTACTACTCTCTCTACTACTCACTCTCTACTACTCACTCTACTACTCTCTACTACTCACTCTCTACTACTCTCTCTCTACTACTCACTCTCTACTACTCTCTACTACTCACTCTCTACTATTAACTCTTTACTACTCACTCTCTACTACTCTCTACTTCTCACTCTCTACTACTCTCTCTACTACTCACTCTCTACTACTCACTCTCTACTACACACTTTCTACTACTCGCTCTCTACTACTCTCTTGTACTCACTCTACTACTCACTCTCTGCTACTCTACTACTCTCTACTACTCTTTCTACTACTCACTCTCTACTACTCACTCTCTACTACTCACTCTTTACCACTCTACTACTCTTCACTACTCTCTCTACTACTCACTCTCTACTACTCTCTACCACTCACTCTCTACTACTCTGCTACACACTTTCTACTACTCTCTCTCTACTACTCACTCTCTACTACTCACTCTACTACTCTCTACTACTCACTCTCTATGACTCTCTCTCTACTACTCTCTCTCTACTACTCACTCTCTATTACTCTCTACTACTCACTCTCCACTCCTCACTCTTTACTACTCACTCTCTACTACTCTCTACTGCTCACTCTCCACTACTTACTCTACTACTCACTCTCTACTACTCTACTACTCTCGCGTACTCTCTCTACTTCTCATTCTCTACTACTCTCTATGTTACTCACTCTCTACTACTCACTCTCTACTACACACTCTCTACTACTCACTCTCTACTAGTCTCTTTTACTCACTCTACCACTCATTCTCTACTACTCTTCTACTACTCACTCTCTACTACCCTCTACTACTCTCTATTGCTCACTCTCTACTACTATCTACTACTCACTCTCTACTACTCCACTACTCTCTACTATTTAATCTCTACTACTCACTCTACTACTCTACTACTCACTCTCTGCTACTCTCTCTACTACTCTCTACTACTCTCTACTACTCACTCTCTACTCTCTATTACTCACTCTCTACTCTCTACCTCTCTACCTCTCTCTCTACTACTCTCTACCTCTCTACCTCTCTATCTCTACCTCTCCACCTCTACACGTCTACCTCTACTCCTCTACCTCTCTACCTCTCTCTTCATGCACACATATGCACATATATATATGCATATATATGCATATATATATGCATATGCATTTATATATATGGATGTGTATATATATATATATATATATATATAAATATATATATATATATATATTCACTTAAAAAACCATAGGTTTCACACATGTTATAGTTAGGTGGATATTTCACTTGTAAAAAAACAATGAAATTCCCCCGTTATAGTTAGTTCAGATAACTATAACTCGCGCGACCGCAATCCACTCCTGATGACGTCACATATTACATCACTCATGATATGGTCAGTGGCATCACTCATGACATCACTGATGACATCATCCTTGTGATAGAGTGGCGGCCGCACGAGTTATAGTTATCTGAACTAACTATAATGGGGGAATTTCATTGGTTTTTTACGAGTGAAATATCCACCTAACTATAACATGTGTGAAACCTATGGTTTTTTAAGTGAATTTGCAAGGTTTTTTAAATGCTAATTCCTAACTATAACGTGTGTGAAACCTACGGTTTTTCCAGTGAATTTCAAAGGTTTTTTAAATGCTAAGTAATGTATGTATTATTATTTTTTTATATATTTATTTTACAATAAACTACGGTTTTTTTTTGTTTGTTTTTTCACCGTGCACGGACGGTGCGCGCACCCCGCGATTTTTTTAAAAAAAAATTAAAATGTTTTTTTCTGCCTTCGGGGTCCTTCAGGGCCCCCCTGACAAAGGCAAGGGGGTCAGGAACTCTCTACCCTGCCCCCTTTTCACGTTCGCCACCTTCCTTTTTCACTCTCGCATTGAAAACAAACAAAATGGCGTCCGACACTTCCTGATTTCGACCGATTCGAACGTTGACTAACATCTAACCACCAATAAGAATTATGCTCGCGCACGTTAGGGTGCTCGCACGGTGCGCTCACGGTGCACGCACAGTGCGTGCACGGTGCGCCGCTATAGATATGTATGTGCTTTTAACTGCAATTTTCTCAGGAACTACTGAACAGATTGACTCCATATAAGCAAAAGGAACATCCCTGAGCTGAGGACTACCTCTCTGCCAAATTTCAAGTAATTCTGTTCAGCCGTTCGGGCTGTACCTTGGACTAAAGGTCCCTATGGAAAATTGCATGGGGAAAACGGGTTTTGGGACCCCCCTTTTTTCTCAGCCCCTGCTTGACGAATCCCCCCGAGACTTTCAGGGTAGGAGCGGAGCGGAGAGCCCCACCTATTTTTAAAATTCCGCGAGGATTCGTCAACCGGCGCCAAAATTATTCCATATAGAATGTTGCGGATTTCCTATGGAAACACGGTCCTAACTATAACTATCTTCAGGCGACCGCCAGTAGATAATATATATATATATATATACATACATATCTAAACAGATATATAATCTGCATATTACATACTGGCAGTCGCCAGTAGGTAGTTATAGTTAGGACCTATTTTCCATACGAAAACCGCAACATTCTATTTGGAATAACGTTGGCGCCAATTGACGAATCTTTGCGTAATTTTCGAAACTTTTGGCCAGCTCTGGTCCGCTCCTATCCTGTAAATTTCCCGGTGATTCGTCAAGCGGGGGCCGAGAAAAAAGGGGGGTCCCAAAATACCTGTTGACTCAGCTACATCCCGAACTGCTGAACGGAATTACATCAAGTTTGGCATAGAGGTAGTCCTCAGTTCAGACTCGTGCCTTTTGCTTAAATGGTGTAAATCCGTTGAGTAGTTCCTGAGAAAATTAGAGTTAAAAAGATAGATATATCTGGGCGGAGCCTAACCACACATCTCATCGTGAGATCTGATTGGCTGTCAGTACTTCATCCAAGAAGTGTTGGCAGCCACCATTAAAAGGCATTGCAGTTAATAGAAGGTTTTAAGACTTTAGTTACATTATAAATCATTTGTTGATGGTACCATACTCATTTTAGGAATTGTGGTGTGTGTCTAAGGTGATTTTACAATGTGAAAAAGCCTTCTGCTGTGATATCATGAATCATGTTTGAGAGAAAACTATTTTCTCATGCTTTTCCCACAGAGGTTTGGAAGGTGATCTATAAGCTAAACTGAGAGCATATTTTCTGTATATTCACATTATCTTTCTCAGTCATGTGAGAATGAAGTCTGATGTTCTCAGTAAAACATGTACATCCAACAAGGGCAGATACTGTCAGTTGATTCCTTTGTGTTCTACTGCAGCTTCCCAGAGTGTACTAAAGAACAACTAGAGCACTAACAGTCCTACTTATGACAAAAGTATGGCACACCTGAAGCCATCTTGATTGGAATAAAGTGATAACACTTAAAACATTTAATTTACAAAGGAACAAAATGAGGGGGATCGTTTTGCCATAGAAATTATGATTAGTGCTGTAGAAAGAAAAATTAGGGCACATTTTGACTTCTCAAATCCTCTTCTATTTCATAAACAAATTCTGGCATGCAGACTGAAACATGCACTTTGAATACCAGCAGCAGACTTCCCTGGTGAGCAGTAGCTTTACTACAGTGATCTAATGAGCAACTCGAGTGCTAACATTCAAAATTTATGGCAAATGTGTGACACATCTGAATGCCTTTTTGATGGGACCAAAGTGAAAAACTGAAAGTATTTCCTACTGAGGAGACCGTAGTAAATGAGGAAATTAGGAAACTTGATAACAAATAAATCTCCCAAGATGGCCACCAGAGACAAAAGAGCCCAAATGTAGCCCAAATATCACCCAGATATAGCCCATGTATAGCCCAATGACAGAATGTCCTAGAGTGTTCTTAAGAACAACTAGAGCGCTTACTGTCTTACTTACGACAAAAGTATGGCACACCTGAAGCCATCTTGATTGGAATAAACTGGTAACACTTAAAACATTTAATTTAAAAAGGTACACAATGAGGGGGTTCATTTTGCCATAGAAATTTTGATTAGTGCTGAAGAAAGAAAAATTAGGGAACATTTTGATTGACTTCTCAAATCCTCTTCTATTTCATTAAAAAATTCTGATATGCAGACTGAAACATGCACTTTTAATACCAGCAGCAGACTTCCGTGGTGAGCAGTAGCTTCACTACAGTGATCTAATGAGCAACTAGAGTGCTAACATTCAGAATGTATGGCAAATGTGTTACATTTCTGAATACCTTCTTGATGGAATCAAAGTAAAAAACTGAAAGCATTTCCTACTGAGGAGACTGCAGTTAATGAGGAAATTAGGAAACTTCATAACAAATAAATCTCCCAAGATGGCCACCAGAGACAAAAGAGCCCAAATGCAGCACAAATATCACCCAGATGTAGCCCACATGTAGCCCAATGACAGAAGTGTGCAAAACACTTATTTTTTGTGTATTTGCACTTTTATATAGTGCAGACTTGTCAGGTATTGGAGTGCTTTACAAGATCAAATTCAATTTGGTTGTAGACATGGGGAGATTAAGTGATTTGACCAGAATCACAGAATGTTGAGCTGAAGCAGATACTCCAACCTGGTTCCCCAGTTGCAAAGTCTGCAGCTCTGGAAGTAACACCACATCCTCTCCCCTAAGTGCAACATTTAATCAAGTGGTCAACTGGATAAAAAAACATAAAGATTAGAAATAATTTAAAAGTTCTTTGTTGCTATTTGAAAACTCTGAAAATATGTCCTCATTTTAGTTTTTTAGAGCACTAACCATAATTTTGATGCAAATAAGACCCTCTCATATATGAAATTTCGAAAGGAAATGCTCTATGTATTACAGTTTTGATTACATCAAGATGACGTCAGGCGTTCCCCACTTTTGTTCATTGGGATACTGTTGAGAGGCAGAGACCAGGGGCACGGACTCTGAAAATTGAAGGCAGGTAGTAGAGTGAGAGGCAACAATTTGACCACACTGGGCAGGCAGGAAGGGCAGTGGCAGTACAACAGACTATGGAGGGCAGTGGAAAGGGGGGCAGGGGCAACATACCAACAATACAGGACTGGCAAGAGAGGCTGTGGAAATATAATAGACCATTGTGGGCAGAAGGAAGAGGCAGTGGTAGTACAACCATACATGCCAACAGACCCGTTTCAGCCAGGAAACGTCCAATGTTTTTAAGCTCAAATGGGCTTTATTTGATCTGTCTCCTGTCTACAATCTCCTCTTTTTCAATGTAACTCGAAGGGGAAAATCAATACCCCAGTTTTTTTTTTTAAATCTCCCTCTTACCAAGTTCAAAATGTTTACAAGTATGGTACATTGGATCATGGTAGGCAGGAGGAATTGGGGTAGGGACATGGACTCGGATAACAGAGGACAGGAGGGACATGGAGAGGTGCACCAAACTGACCCTACAGGGCAGGCATCAGGGTTTGCAGCAGCACAATACACCACACAGGGCATGCAGGACGGGAGTGCAACACAACAATCCATAGAAAGCAATAGGGAGGGGTCAGGACCATGCACATGGACAACAGAGAACAGAGGGTAAAGAGGCAATGGTAGCTAGCTGACCATAATGGACAGACAGGAGAGAAAGCTGCAGCATAACAGACCATAAAGGGCAGGAGGGACGGATCAGGGGCATTACAATGGAACAGACAAGCCAGGAGGGAGGGAATAGGGTCTGCACATGGAAACAAAGGGCTGTGGGCAAAGGGGCAGGGCAGAAGCAGCAAGATGACCATGGAGGTTAGGCAGGATGGGCACTAGAAACAAGACACACCATGGAGAGCAACAGTGAGACTATGATGGCATACACACAGACCATGAGGGAAGGTGGGAAGGGGTCAGGGGCAGCTAGCTGACCACACAGGGAAGGTGGGAGGGGCAATGGCAGCACAGAAGACCATGCATGGCAAGCGGGAGGGTTAGTGGCAGCACAATGGCTATGATGGGCAAGAAGGAGGGTGCAGGGGCATGCACAAAGGACCATGGAGGATAGAAGGGAGGGTCAGGACCTGGGCACAGACAAGAGAGTTCAGGGGAAGAAGCCTCACAACAGACCGCGCGGGGCAGGCAGGAGGAGCAGTTGCAGCACAACAGACCAGGGAGGGCAGAAGGTTGAGGCAGTAAAATGGACCATGGAGGACAGGAGGAAGGGGATAGGGGCATGGCATGTGGACAGGCAGGGTGGAGGTGGCAGGGACAGGTTACAGTCATCTGACAATGCTAGGCAGGTGGGAGGGGAGTGGCAGCTCAACAGAACACTCAGAGTAGATAGGAGTGGCAGGTCCATGGAACATGGTGGGCAAAAAGGATGGAGCAGGGGCATGCACAAAGACATCGGACAGCAGGGGAAAGGAGAATAGGGGCAGCAAGCTAAGCACAGAGGCTAAGCAGGAGGTCAATGAAGGGCCATAGGATTGGACAATGGAGGGCAGGAGGAGTGGACTGGTACATCATGCGAAATGTAGGGCAGTGGCAGCACATCAGACCATGCATGGCAGGAGGGAGGAGGCTAGTTCATGGATTCAGACAACAGAGGATAGGGAGGAGGTGGATGGGGCAGCAAGCTAACTGTTCAGAGAAGGTGGGTATTAGGAACTTTATTTTTTTTTAATGTGTGTCTGTGCAAACTACTTAAAGTATGAACAAGTATGCAGTATAATCTCACTTTTATTCAGGAAGAAGAGCAGAATCACCCCCTGACCCTCCACCCCATCGCAAAATGTAATGCCCGTGAAAAGGGTAGGTGGACGCAGTGTTATATACAACATAGTCCTGAGAGCACGATTGAAAATGAAAACTAGATATAGTATATGGTATAAACTATGCACCAAAAAGTGTGATATAAGATGAACCGGGCGTGAAATATAATATGAAATACATTGTGCGCAATGACAGATTAATTGGAGAGCGCGAGATAGCACAGGCACTAGCGCGTGCTATGCGATATGCGCCTTGGAGTGTAATATGCACAGGGCAGTGTTTTGTAACCTAGCTAGTCACTAAAGTTGTAATATAAAATATGTGCTGGGGAGTCTTACGTTGCATATGCACTGTGACAAAGATATGGATCCCAGATTGTAATATGTATGGCATAGCGCTGTGCGTTATTACAAGGCAAGTGTGGCATGACATATTCACGGGGTGGTGTTACAGTGCACATGGGCTAGAGAGTGTCATATCATACACAGTAGCTGGTGGAATACAACACAGAGGTGTGTGGCACTCGGCAGGCACTGGTGGGTGTAACACAGCATTGGGCTCAGCCAGGAGCACGCTGTGACTCTCAAGTGAGTTTTGTCTCCTTTCCAGAGAGTAAAATAAAAAGTATTACACATCTGGGGGTGGATGTGTGTTTTATTATTCGTGAGGGGAGTTTCTTGCATAGTTTGGTCGAATTTTTGTCGAATCCCCTTTGAATGGCTTGGTGTCCGTGTGTATTAAATGCGCCCGTCAATAGCTACCCATGTTTGTATAAATAAACAACAAGGGTGTCTACTTGGAGAGTACCCACCGGCGGGGGCGCCGGGATTAGGCACGGTAGGGCGTCAGACACGTCAGAGCTTCACTAGCAGTGTAAATACATTCCACGTGGATTCATTGAATGCATAGTCGCCTTTTAATGAATATCACGCAAATCGTCATGGTGATAGGTACATACGGTTTGTCCAGCATGTCCTTGGTGTTTCTATAAATATATATTTTTTTAAAATATTAAAAAACAAAGGCCGGCCCCGGGGGATGGGGTCCCCCGTGGCCATAAGTGGCCTGAGGAGGGGAGCAACACAGCCCCCCTCCTAAAGAATAAAAAAAAAAGGCCATGACCCGGGGGTTGGGGTCCCCGGGGCCGATTAAGGCCTTGGGATGGGGGCCACGCAGCCCCCTTCCAAATTTATTTTTTCCCAGGGCCAATAAATTAGAAAAAGAAGGGGGGCCACACAGCCCTCCTTCTTAAAAAAATAAAATAAATAAAAGACCGGCATCATGCCGGAGGCCACGTCCCCTCCTTGCAGCACTCTGCAAACGCGCCCCCTGGCTAGTTGTAAGTTGGGGAATTAATTCCCCTTCAATACTGTGGGTCCCTGAGGGCCAACTAGACCAACAGGTATCTCCAGTATGCGAAAGGCAGCTGCGTTGCAGACAGGTGTTCTGAGGCCACGCCCCTTTTTACACCTCTATTCAAATAAAATTAATCTCCAAGTTAAAATGGCCACAGGATGTGTTTACACAGTGGTGAAGGGAGGGGATGGTGTCAGGTGTCAGCAGCTCAAGAAGGAAAATAGAGCCCACTAACCTCTGCGTAGCAGCCAGCAGGGACGATGTCGAGAAGAATATGATTCCTTCGCCACCGGACACGTTCTCTCCCCAGAGTGTAATAGGATACAGCTATGAGGGAACGCACCCGGGGACAAGGAACAGAAAACAGGTCTTCAGGGTCTTTGGCTTGGGGGTCTGGTCTACGAGGGAGTCTCAACTGCCTGTATGAAGGACACAGAAAAACGCATTAGGGAAGTGTAGCACTCTACCTTAACCCCTCAATGACCCTATTTCACCATTTCTAGTTACCAATGTCACAGACGTACCTGAGAGTCTGTTGTCCCCGCTGAGAACTGTACTAAGCGTCACGCCTGCGCTGTTTTCCTCACAGCTGACAGGAGTGCAACCGCATAGTAGTATTGTCACTGTTGTTTCTTCACAGCGACTGGCATAATGTTCTACTGGTCTCAGCCCCAAATTCCACACTGTGTCTCGTGAGCTGACAGATGCCCTGAAGCCCCTTTGCCCAATAACGATAGTCAACAGAAGTAGTCAGGGGGGAGTTAAACACAGTGCTCGAGAAGTAGGGCAACACGGTACCTGTTTGATCGTGGTAAGAGACTCGTTAGGAAATGCGTAGAAAATCGGAGGCTCCGGTATGAATACCTCCGATCTTGTGAAGTCCTCACCGCACCACGAGTCTTGTGAAGTCCTCAAGGTGTGCACCAACGATATTCCGCTTCCTCTATCAGCGGGAAAGAAAGCGTCCGCTTGCAGCCAGGGTCCGGAATGGATTGTTAAGTGCCGTCTCTTTGTCCCGGAAGTGTTTTTATTGACTTCCTGGGTTTACGGGTCCTCACCCGGAAATGGCCCAGCCTCTGGGAGTTGTAGTCTTTACACCCCTTTTGTCGCGGAACGGGAGGACGCGACCTTCGCGCCTTTGTCTTTGGCTCCGCAAGTGAAGGAGCATGACAGAACCCCCTCTTAAGGAACGCCGTCTCGGCGGTGGTCCTGGTTTACCAGGGTGAGCCTCGTGAAATCGTACTACGAGATCAGGGCAGTGGAGGTTCTGTACAGGTTCCCAGGTTCTATCCTCGACCCCATAACCCTTCCAGTCTACCAAGTACTGAACCCTACCCCTTATCAACCGGGAATCTGGAATTTCCTGTACCTCGTATTCCTCTTGTCCTTCGATTTCCATTGGGGGGGTCAGTCTGGCAATCTAATGTGGTTAGGGCACGGTTGTAGCAAGGACACATAGAATACGGGGTGTATGCGCCATGAAGGGGGTAAGGACAGTTTCATGGCTACTGGGTTGATGGCTTCAACTATGGTATAGGGACCTATGTATTTGGGTTTGAATTTGTTGGCCCCCTATAAATGTAAGTTTTTCGTAGCCAGCCAGACCATGTCTCCCACCTTATATTCTGGTTCTTTTGTTCTTTTCCGATCTGCAAATCATTTGTGTGCTGCCTGCGCCTTCTTGAGGTGTTGTTTCGCTTCCTGTAGCACAGCGCGTAAATGTGCATGATGTTCTTGAATGCTAGGGACCGATGATTGGATGGGCCAATCAAAGGTGAGCATGTTTGGGTGGTACCCGTACAAGCAGAAGAAGGGAGAGCATCCCAACGTGGAGTGTTCGGAGTTGTTGTATGCAAACTCTGCTGTCCATAGTAGGGTAATCCAGTTTGTAGCGCTCTGGAGGGAAAAACATCGAAGGTACTGTTCCACAGTCTGATTGAGGCGTTCCGTTTTGCCATCTGTTTGGGGATGAAAACTGGCGGACAGCCTGGCGTCGATGTCCATGGCCTTGCATAACTCTCTCCAAAACCGAGAAGTGAATTGGGATCCTCTGTCCGTGATGAGAACGTTTGGTATGCCATGGGCTCGGACTACATGTTGGAGAAAGACAAGGGCTAATTCGGATGAGGTAGGTAGCCCTTTCAGAGGTATGAAATGCCCCATTTTGGTCAAATGGTCCACCACTACTAGCACCACTGTGTATCCATTGCAGGGGGGCATTTCCACGATAAAATCCATAGAGACGGTATGCCAGGGTCTGGGAGGAATTGGCAAAGGGCGTAGAAGTCCCATGGGTTTAGAGTGTATTGCCTTTCCTTGAGCACATATCGAACACCCACTAAGGTACTCCTTTGTGTCTTTCTTGACTGTCGGCCACCAAAAGGAGCATTCAATACTGGCAATGGTTTTGGAGGTTCCCACGTGTCCTCCTAACGCGGTATCGTGAGCCCAAGCCAGGACCTTCCTCTGAAGACTCGCCGTAGGTACGTATAGTGCGTGAGAACGGTACAACAAGTCCTTAGTTATGACTCTGTGCTCGGGCTCCTCTTGGATCCAGGCTCGTACATCAATATCAGCCAGGGAAGGCCTGACTTCCTCGAGGAAGGTCTGGGAGGAGAGTACCGCTAGGGTTGAGTCCGCGATGGTACCCTCCGCTAGTATCAAGGGAGGTTCCTGCATTTCCGTGTCTCCCTGTTTCTCAAGGTCTTCAAAGCGGGAGAGCGCGTCTGCCTTCCCATTTTGGGAGCCTGGTCTGTATTTGATGACAAAATCATAATCAGCAAAAAACAAGGTCCATCGAAGCTGGCGGGGTGTAAGCGCCCTAGCTGTTTGGAGGAACAACAGATTCCGGTGATCGGTGTATATTTCGATTTTGTGTTGTGCCCCCAAGAGATAATGGCGCCATTCCTCACAGGCCCGTTTGATGGCAAGCAACTCTTTATCTGAGATAGAGTAATTAAGTTAGCTGGCAGTGAGTTTTTTGGAGAAGTAGGCCACCGGGTGTAGCTGTCCCGTTTGTGGGTGTCGCTGGGATAATAACCCTCTGAGGGCGTACTGGGAAGCATCCGTTTCCACCACGAATGGGAGAGAAGAGTCAGGATGTCTTAGGATGGGGGCCTGGGTAAATCTGGATTTCAAGTCCTGAAATGATTTTTCGGACTCTTCTCCCCACACAAAAGGGGCATGTTTTCTTAGCAACTGAGTTATGGGTTGGATTACTTTGGAGAAGTCTTTAATAAAGGGCCTGTAATAATATGCGAATCCCAAGAAACTTTGGACCGCCTTGACATGCTGTGGAGATTTCCAGCGGGTGATCGCCTCCACCTTCGTATTGTCCATCTGAAATCCCTCCGCATTAATCACGTAGCCTAGAAAGGCCACCTCTTGAACATGGAACAAGCATTTCTCCAACTTTGCGTACAGGGAATGTTGCTGCAGTCTTTCCAACACTGCCGTCACATGCCTGACGTGATCCTTTAGACAGGGAGAGTAGATGAGGATATCGTCTATGTACACCACGCAACAGACGTCCAAGAGGCCTCTCAACACCTCATCCATAAAATATTGAAAAGCCGCTGGGGCGTTACAGAGCCCAAACTGCATCACCCGGTATTCGAAAAGCCCGAACTTGGTTCGGAAGGCGGTCGTCCACTCGTCTCCACTCCGTACTCTGACGAGATGATATGCACTCCTTAAATCCAATTTAGTGAAAAATTTGGCGCCTTTCAGCTGGTCCATAAGTACCGGGATCAATGGGAGAGGGTAGCGGTTTTTTACTGTAACTCGATTTAACGCTCTATAGTCTATGCAAGTCCTCAATTCGGCACAATCTTTCTTTGGAATAAAGAAAAGAGGGGACGATGCTGGCGATGAAGAATGAGTGATGAATCCGGAGGCCAGGTTTTCTTCCAAGTCGTTTTTTAGGTATCGTGTTTCGGGCTCTGTCAGGGCGTAAACACGACTGGACGGAATGTCCGCTCCGGGAATTAATTTGATACGGCAGTCATGGGTCCTGTGTGGAGGTAGTTGAGTTGCTTTCTGTTTGTTAAAGAGAGACTGGTACTGCTGGTAGGCCTCAGGTAACAAGCTTGGTTTTTCAGGGATTGATGGGCTACACGCGTTTGCCATCAGTAATGCGAGTGACGCGGAGTTGGTCTCTGGTCTGGCGGTCTCTTCGGTGCAGTGTGCCTCGCAATACGGGGAATTCATGGAGACCGTGCGGTCGGCCCAGCTGATCTTGGGGTCATGTAAAGTAAGGAACAAAACCAAGGGGTGCAGTTCCTCTGGGAGGGAGGGGGGGAGAGCGATTAGTCTCTATATAATGCCCTCACACACCTAGCAAGGTGTCATGCTTCATCATAGGGCTGTGCTCCTCGTCGGGCCGGCGCTGCAATGCCCGACGGGCTCCCGCAAAGGGGCTCTTTATCGGAGTTCTTTTTAAGAGACAGCCGTATGGGTGCGTGGGGGTCAGTGCAACAAGTGTAGTGAGTGGTGGTGTAGTGAGTTAAAATAGGTATGGTATTACCAGGCAATGTGTCAATTTATTCTGATGGTATACCAGCCTAAGTAAAAAATATATATAAGTGATCCCAAAGGGATTATGATGATCCCTAGGGAACTCAAACGGTCAACATGTTTCTTGCTCTATGCCCAAAAGGGTCGGTGGCAATTCATCAGGACCATTGTGAGAAAGTGCTCAAAGAAAAATGTGGAATATACATCACCATGCAATCCAATGGGGTCCCTAAAGGAAGTGGACCCGTTGTTGCAGTACCCGGTACTTCACGGAAGCCTGAGCCGCAGTAGGTATCCGGCAGCGAACGCGCCGACACTTTGACAGGCGCTCCCTGGCCGCCAGGCGAACCCGTACGGAAAGTTATTTCCCAAATAGGGGTACTGCAACAACGGGTCCACTTCCTTTAGGGACCCCATTGGATTGCATGGTGATGTATTGACAATTTCTGCATCACGAATTATGTAGTAGAGTTTCCACATTTTTCTTTGAGCACTTTCTCACAATGGTCCTGATGAATTGCCACCGACCCTTTTGGGCATAGAGCAAGAAACATGTTGACCGTTTGAGTTCCCTAGGGATCATCATAATCCCTTTGGGATCACTTATATATATTTTTTACTTAGGCTGGTATACCATCAGAATAAATTGACACATTGCCTGGTAATACCATACCTATTTTAACTCACTACACCACCACTCACTACACTTGTTGCACTGACCCCCACGCACCCATACGGCTGTCTCTTAAAAAGAACTCCGATAAAGAGCCCCTTTGCGGGAGCCCGTCGGGCATTGCAGCGCCGGCCCGACGAGGAGCACAGCCCTATGATGAAGCATGACACCTTGCTAGGTGTGTGAGGGCATTATATAGAGACTAATCGCTCTCCCCCCCTCCCTCCCAGAGGAACTGCACCCCTTGGTTTTGTTCTATACTCCTCGGAGCACGGTGCAGGACCTCACTAAAAAGCTCTTGGTTCCTCCTCCTTTTTGAAGTCATGTAAAGTAAGCCATGGCATGCCTATATGAGACGAAACTGGGGGGCATCGATTAGATCAAAAGAGATGTGTTCGTAATGGTCCTTACCGAGTCGCATCAGGAGGCGATGGGTATGGCTTACGATGGGTCCGGACGTCAGCTCTGAGCCTACCACGGCTCTCACGTTGTCAGGGTTCTTTTTTCTTTCTCTTGCCACTCCAAGGTGTCGTGCATATGTTTGGTCCATGTAGTTTCCTGTAGCCCCGGAATCTAGCAAGGCTTCCAAATGCACCACTTTCGACCCTGTAATCCACAGGGAAACACCCACATTCAGATGTGCTACCGCAGGTTGAAGAGTGTTTGCTATGATAGATGAGATCGGTAAACATAAATTACCCGAACCAGGGATCTCTGTCTGACTCGGGTTTGTTAGTTTTCCGCTGGTTCCGGGCTCTCCATGAAGGCTATGGTTTTTGGTGAGCTGCTCCGCTCGGGGAGCTGAGCTCGGGCTCGGCATTCCCGTATAAAATACCCTCCTTTACCACAATATAAACAGAGTTTCATTTTTCTCCGTTTTTCTCGCTCCTTGGTAGTGAGGGGACCTCTGATCCCCCCGATTTGCATCGGTTCGGGTCCTTCAATTCCTTTGGGGCGTTCCTCCACTGGGTTTTTTGGGCGTGGAAAGAGAAGACGCATCTCCCCTCGACTCCAATCCCCTTTTCTCTCCTGTAGACGGTGATCCAATTGGACTGTAAGATCTATCAGTTCTTCGCACGTGGGGGGCAATTGAACCACCTGTGCCAAAACGTCTTTCAGATCTCCTCTTAGCCCCTGGTAAAAAAGGGTGGTCCTTTTCTCCTGGGGCCAGTCGGTCTCCACCACTAACCGGTTAAAAGAGGTAATGTAAGTTAAGAGGTCCTGGGACCCCTGCCGCAGGGTAAGGAGTTCGCGATCCAGGGACATCATATGGGACTTCCTATCGAAGAGTTTTCTCAGCTCCACACAGAAGTCCGCAAAGCGGTGTAACACCGGGTTGTTTCGTTCCATTAAGGGTATGGTCCAACTGGCCGCATTCCCTCCCATGTAGGACATCATGAAGGCTGTTTTTGCTCTATTCTCCTGAAAGACCGACGGTTTACACAAAAAGTGCAGTCGACATTGATTGAGGAAAGTCTCAAACTTTTTTGGTTCTCCATAGAAGCGTTCCGGAGTCGCCAATGCAAAAACTGAAATTCTGGATCACATGGATCGCGGGAACGGTCTTGGAGGTTGTTGGGGGACTAGGAGAGGCTGTGAAGAACCCACCCCCTTGTGTATCAACGACTGAAGGAAGTCGGGTGGGATGAGAAGGGGGTTGGAGTGTTGCTTCTTTGATGTAAGGACTCGGGCCCCTACGGGATAAACCAGCGACTTCCCGTCTTAAATTATTCACTTCTTTACGTAAATCCTGATTTTCTAGGCGTGAGGTTTGCACCTCCTGTTGTAGCGCTGTTTAGCTCTCCAACAGGGAGGACAACATGACATTCGTGTCCATCGTCCGGGCTGGGTGTCGTTCTTGGGCGTGACAATCTGTCAGGTGTCAGCAGCTCAAGAAGGAAAATAGAGCCCACTAACCTCTGCGTAGCAGCAAGCAGGGACGATGTTGAGAAGAATATGATTCCTTCGCCACCGGACACGTTCTCTCCCCAGAGTGTAATAGGATACAGCTATGAGGGAACGTACCCGGGGGACAAGGAACAGAAAACAGGTCTTCAGGGTCTTTGGCTTGGGGGTCTGGTCTACGAGGGAGTCTCAACTGCCTGTATGAAGGACACAGAAAAACGCATTAGGGAAGTGTAGCACTCTACCTTAACCCCTCAATGACCCTGTTTCACCGTTTCTAGTTACCAATGTCACAGACGTACCTGAGAGTCTGTTGTCCCCGCTGAGAACTGTACTAAGCGTCACGCCTGCGCTGTTTTCCTCACAGCTGACAGGAGTGCAACCGCATAGTAGTATTGTCACTGTTGTTTCTTCACAACGACTGGCATAATGTTCTACTGGTCTCAGCCCCAAATTTCACACAGTGTCTCGTGAGCTGACAGATGCCCTGAAGCCCCTTTGCGCAATAACGATAGTCAACAGAAGTAGTCAGGGGAGAGTTAAACACAGTGCTTGAGAAGTAGGGCAACACGGTACCTGTTTGATCGTGGTAAGAGACTCGTTAGGAAATGCGTAAAAAATCGGAGGCTCCGGTATGAATACCTCTGCTCTTGTGAAGTCCTCACCGCACCACAAGTCTTGTGAAGTCCTCAAGGTGTGCACCAACAATATTCCGCTTTCTCTATCCGCGGGAAAGAAAGCGTCTGCTTGCAGCCAGGGTCCGGAACGGATTGTCAAGCGCCGTCTCTTTGTCCCGGAAGTGTTTATATTGACTTCCTGGGTTTACGGGTCCTCACCCGGAAATGGCCCAGCCTCTGGGAGTTGTAGTCTTTACACTCCTTTTGTCGCGGAACGGGAGGACGCGACCTTCGCGCCTTTGTCTTTGGCTCCGCAAGTGAAGGAGCATGACAGACAGGTCCTGAGGTGACGTGTGTGAATACACGCCCTGTGGCACGTTTTAAGTTGGGGAAATAATTCCCCTTCAATTGTGAGGGATATGGGGGTCCAACTAGCCCACCAGATGCTTCCAGTAAGCACCACAAAGCTGTGTTGCAGAGAGGTGGACAAGGCCGTGCCCCTTTTTACACCTCTCAGCAACGCAGCTATGTGGTGCTTACTGGAGGTACCTAGTGGGCTAGTTGGACCCGAGGAACCCTCAGGATTCAAGGGGACTTTATCCCCAAATTAAAGTGGCTACAGGGCGTGTTTGCACACGTCAGCTCAGCCCCCGTCACTTCACCAGTGTGGAAACACACCCTGTGGCGCGTTTTAAGAGGTAGTTTTAATCCCCCTGCCCTACTATATACTAGGGGCTTACAGAGGAGGTCATACTAATCACAAGGGGACCCCAACGCATAGTGTTCCCCAGTGTATGTAGGTGTTTTCACTGTATTCTAAGTGTCTTTTAACATAGCACTGGATCTGGGACTGGTTAGTCAGACTCTGTTACCACCAGTATCCGTCTCAAAAAAGTTGAGGTTACAGGATGAATTTGCAGTAAGGCTTCTTTCTGCTCCTCTGATTGTTCTTTCTGCACATTTTCCTTCTTCCTGTACTTTTCTTCATCATGGAGGACTTCTGTTGCTTCTTTCTGCATTCTTTTTTTTCTTACTGTGCGTTTTCTCTTCTTTCTTCACATGTCCTATCTCTGTAGACATATTTAGAAATTATCATTTAAAAAACCTTTGAAATTCACTGAAAAAACCGTAGGTTTCAGGTAAGTTATAGTTAGGAATTAGCATTTAATAAAACCTTAGAAATTCACTGAAAAAAACATAGTTTTCAGGGGCGTTATAGTTAGCTGGACATTGCACTAGTACAAAACCCGTGAAATTCCCCCGTTATAGTTAGTTCAGCTAACTATAACTCGGGCGCCCGCAATGCACTGCTGATGATGTCACATATTACATCACTCATGACATGGTCAGTGACATCACTCATGACATCACTGATGACATCTCAAATGGCATCACTCATGACATCACTGATGACACGTCACTCATACATGTACTCACTCATCATATGTACTCATACACCTCTATATCCTATTACACACCACCACTCATCCATAGAGTTACTCACACACATAGTCACTCATGCTAATATAGAATCAAACATCCATTTACTTGCATATACAGTTATACACACACCAGCACACTTACTTCTACAGAAAGTTACACATACTTACTCTTTTAAACAATCACTTATAGAAACACATACTTATTCATACAGGAACTCTTCCAATCTCTCATTATCACATATACTCACTTATATACACCAATACTCACATATACTAGTTTAAAACATATGTAGTTACATATAAAGACACTATTGAGACAGTCATTCACTCAGTAACACACCCATACACACACTCATCCACCCATATAGTCCTGCACACATACTGTCTTCAACACATACAAACAGTGATGCACTCATTCATGCATCTATGCACTAAGTAATACCCTCCACTGAACCATACAGACACTGAGACACTCATACTGATACTCGAAAAACCAAGTAATAACCCATATAGACACTCATGTAGCTCCTCACCAACCCATGCAGTCACTTATAAACAAAGTGAGAGACTGATACAGATATTTACCTATTTAAACATTACTCAGTAACCCATGTATTCACTAAGATACACTTAATCAGTCCATTATACAATCAATAAAAAAAAAATATCATCCATTTAGACACTTATATACCCATTTATTCTTCCATCGACCTTGAGATATACATATATAAAACATATTTAATTTTCAGAAAAACACACATTCACTGGATGATGTCATCAGTGATGTCATTTGAGATGTCATCGGTGATGTCATGAGTGATGTCACTGACCATCTCATAAGTTATGTAATATGTGATGTCATCAGCAGTGCATTGCGGGCGCGTGAGTTATAGTTAGCTGAACTAACCATAACCGGGGAATTTCACAGGTTTTGTATGAGTGCAATGTCCAGCTAACTATAATGCCCCTGAAACCTATGGTTTTTTCAGTGAATTTCTAATGTTTTTTAAATGCTAATTCCTAACTATAACGTGCCTGAAACCTATGGTTATGTATAAGATTTGTTTACTTTTTAGAAACACTCATAGTCACTGGATGATGCCATCAGTGATGTCATTAGTGATGTCATTTGAGATGTCATGAGTGATGGCAGCAGTGATGTCACTGACCATCTCATGAGTGATGTAATATGTGACATCATCAGCAGTGCATTGTGGGAAGCGAGTTATAGTTAGCTCAGCTAACTATAACAGCCAAATCTCTCTGGTTTTGTACGAGTGCAATGTCTGACTAACCATAACGTCCCTGAAACCTATGTTTTTTTTCAATTCATTTCTATATGTATTTGTGTATGTGTATATGCAAGCCAGATGGTTTCTGCAGCATCCCGGTAGGGCCAAATATATAAAAAAAGAACTTTATCCCAAACAGTTCTATCAGTTTCTGTGACAGCACAAATGTTCACAACGGACAAGTCTCTTTTCAATTTATGGGAAGAAGAGTGGGGGGCCAATAACCTGTCGACCAGTCCTGTAGCAGAGCGTTCTGGAAGAAAGTGGCCATTAATCAGCAAGAAGAAAACAGTCACAAATCCAATCACCAGGAATAAAAAAAAACAAGGAAAGTGTAATCCAAACATACATCCAAGGTAGAACTAGGGAAGTGCAATTCAGCCATGAAATGAAAACAGAGATCCTTAATTGAGAAGTGTCAAAAGCAGAATATCTGTCAGAGGAAAAATCATCTTGATCCATATAATAACCAGAATCAGTTAGTTTAAAAACTGGAGGCTCTGGTTCTGCAATAGGACTCAAAAAATCCAAAGGAGGTGGATCCACTCATGGTGGATCTGCATAAACAACATCAGTTGTGGAAGGCGCAGTAATAACAACAGTAGTCACTCCAGCCATGTTGCTGGTTACAGGTGCAGTAATTAGTTGCAATGCATTCAAAGCCCCCCCTCCCCCCCAGCTGGGGCAAAACAGCATTGGTGGTGCTCACCAGCTGAAGCGGGATTTCCTGTATGGTACCAAGAGGACTTAGGAACTATCAAGGCCTACTTGTGGACTACTGTTTAGGACTGCCTCATGGTGTAATTTGACATGATCAATAGAGACAAAACGATTGTCTCTAAAACCTGTCAGTGGTGGCAAGATATCTGTTCTTGTGCCTTGAATGCCAAGAACAGGCACTGGTGCTTGGTCTGATGGACCTAACTCCTTTTTCACTGTTACTACCTCACTAACAAGATCACCAATCTTTGGGATCCAGCTAAAAGGTTTTGTTTTCTCCTCAATTCTCAAAGACGGAGGTGTCCTTAAATGCTTGATGGGTCAGGTGTCACAGGACTTTAGGGAGGTTAATAAAAGCCCTCTCAACCCCATAGACGTAATAGATCCAACGCCCAGTGCCTAATAATCTAGCTGTTAAGGAATGCTTTAAGTCACAGTTCATTCTTTTCACAACAGAATTACCCTCAGGCTGTCAAGGAGAAGAATAATGCACCTATACACCCAGGGAGGCATTAGTATCCCAGTACGCTTTTGAAGCAAAAGCCGGGCCTTGTCCCGAGTGGATTGTACTGCATGCATGTGTCCAGATCAAGGCTCTCAGGTCTTTAATAACAGTTTGTGTGTCAGCCAAGCATTGTGGACAAACCCGGAGGAACCTGGAGCAAGAATCAACTGCAACTAGGAGAAATTAAAATGCAGTATCTGAAATAAGAGGACCACAATGGTCCAAATAAATGCAGCTGAAACGTTTGTTAGAAATTAACAGATGTGTCAACTTTAATTTGTTGAGAAATGTCTCAACAAAGGACATATTTCTTGGCCTGTTGATATAAGCCTTGCCACCAATAGCATTGCTGTAGCAGCGGAATTGTGGCCGCCACACCTACATGTGTAGAAGCAACACCTTTGAGTGCAACTATCACTATGGCTAGTCTGCGGACTCAGTTGGGAATCAATCGTTCACCAACTCCTGGAAGAGTTACAAAAGGAATGTTTTGTTCACTCAAGTGATAGGTATAATTATGGAAATCTCTTAGGTAAGGGCGTACCATCTTATTTCATTTAATGGCAGCCAAGATATCAGAGTTTATTCTCATTTTATGAGTAATTACAGCCACAGTAGCAGTAGTGAATGCAGATTTGGCTCCTTCATCAGCCAGAAAATTCACTACAATGTGTGCTCCTACATGCTGATGACTCAAAGTATGAGAAACATAAAACCATGGCAACCTATCTTTGAGGTCTGTCCCCTTAACCCAAAGCATTTTATGCTTGATTGTAGTGCATTTAGAATCTTTGAATCCATTGTCTCCACTAATGTAACGTATCCTTAAATTGTACACAGTAATATGAATCGCACACTATAAATGTGGGGTATTCGGTATCTGTATGTTCATAAGCAAGAAGTAAAACCTTCAGCTCAGCCAATTTCGCAGTACAGTCCCCAAGCGACTGTGTATCAATTTTTTGTGGTTGGAATTATCCATTTAACATCACACTAATAACAGTGGCACATGAATAATGTTGTTTAGAACCTATAGCAGGTTGGGCTGAACCATCAGTGTAAACAATATATGTATACTGATCAAGAGGTAAGATAGAAGTCAGCATAGAATAAACATGCTCATACTGCAAGAATTCTTGTGTCTGTAAAGAAGTGGCAAAGAGGAAATCTTGGAATTATAGTTCTCTTTGGAATTGTGTAGTGACACACTAGAGCTAGGAAAATAAGTCTATAGGCCTTAGGTCTTTCACATGGACTAGCTCTGAGTGTTCCACCCAGAATTTACGGGTGGACACCAGTGAGAATAATATTCTAGGGTTTTTTGTATGTATAATTGTGTTTATGTTGATGTACATAATGTTATGGTGTATGTTATTTTTTGTTATTATGTTTTGTCTTCTTCATTGATTAGGCACCATTGATTATGTGTATTGTAAATATATTGTGAAACATACAGTAAGAATAACATAATCTTGGAGAGGGTAATTAAATGTGCTCTACTCATAAACGTTTTTGTATCTTTTCCTTCATACTATTTTTTCTTGGATAAAAGAGGAAATCTACATCAACAGATTATAAGGATGTTGCCCATTGTATCCATCTAGGATGGAGGGCTTTGCTATTATGTCTATGTGTTGGAGTTTGACCACAGAGAAAACAGAGCACAGTGTTTTTCAACCTTGTATGAAATGTTCCACCTGAATCCCAGCAGAAGAATTAAATAACAAAACATGTTGAGCCTATTTGAAAAATAAATGTGTAACACAAAAGAATGATGTTCTTTTGTAACATGTGTAAAGCAAATGCTGGCTATTACTTGCAGTTAGACTAACATTACGGAAAAAACACAGTAGGTATCTAGGAAATTCACAGCACTATCATTTTGTACTATTTATCAGTTCTTGAATCCTTGTACAATTTGGCCTCCCTTGTTGATTTATTTTCCAACCTCCTCATGCTCAATGCTTTCATTTTTGCAGCTTAAGTTCTTCTACTGCTTCCTTGTTGCTAAATGGATGCCAAATTTCTGCTATGGGCTACTGCAACCCTTTGCAACCACCATCAAGCTGATGTTCCTCTTACCAAGACAACCCTGAAGGGATACCTTGATGCAAAAGTGGCTCACGTAGGAAATTGGTCACAGTACTGAAAAGAGGAATTTCTGGGGATTTCGTCGAATCCAGGGATTCCAAGTAGACCTGGGTGGTATATTCCGTTCTGCTTGTGGAATTTGCAGAATTTGGGTAATTTCACGATCCGCGGAGAATGCAGATTTGCCAAAAATTCCGCGATCCGCGGCGTTGCGGAATTTTTTGCTTGTTTGTGCTTTCAAAATGCGTGTTTGAGCGATATTTCCCCCCGAGCACCAAACTGCGTTCGCAAACAGGAAAAAAGCATCGCGAACAGGCGGAACAAGCAATTCTGCGTGTTTGAAGTACTGGGAATTTTAAACCCAGCGGTGCAGGGGAACACACCCTATGACTTCGGGTTCTTCCTGTTTCAGACCTACAGAAACACAGAGTCTTCTGGGTGAAGTCAAAGATCAGTTTATTGGCTGCAGACCAATTACAGGTATCCTAGAAGTACAACAGCGTGTATGTTCTCAGGAGACTGCTAAAAATCACAGAAACGGGCTTCTCCTTAAATACAAAATATCCTGCTTCAGGCATGCATTCCTTGGTTTACGATATGGCCATATAAAGTATACATTACAAACGAAAATGCAGAGTCATGATGACCATCCCACATTCCAGTTAAGCCAGCCCGCAATTATTTACCCAGCAAGGCTCAGATCCCACATCAGATATCGATAGGCCCCAATAAACATGAGCATCTCCTGTTTGGAAAACAAGCCATAAAGCAGGAACAGTCAGGTGCGAAAGAGATTAGCTGGAGGCTCGTGTTTAATGTAAAGGCTATATGGTGTGTCAAGCCCTGATGCTAATCACAGGTGGCCAGAGGACGGGGAACTCGTGAGACCGGACTGACCTGGGGCAGTGGAGCCAAGCTGCCCAGGTCACAGAGAAGTCAAAGGAAAGCACATGTGCTCTAAAAGGCCCGTATTTGCTTCATGCTATGTAGCCTATGTGAGGGCAACCATAAGATGGCCACTGCTCTAAGATGGAACCCACGTAGTGATGTATAATAACGTATACACAGTGCATTCATAGCTAAAACGTTACACAAAGCACTTGTACATACCGCATTGACCATTCGCGGTTCACTAATACCGGGATAGACAGGGGTAGGGCCCTGCCTCCTACGCGGTCCCAATTTGCAAAGTACGACATGTTCACGGAACTCTGCGCACTCACAGAGATTTTTTACCATTTTGAGGAGCTTTGCATAGCGCAACTGCGCAAATTCTGCCCACCCCTAATTCCAAGGCAAAATGGTAAGCCTAAGCATGACATTTACTGGGTTGATGAACACCATTACAAAAGTGAAGCAATCTTGAAAATTTGGACATCTGCTTTTTTTCATGCATGTGGTGTCAGCATGGGATTTTCTGCTTTCCACTTTGATGAGGAGGTGCGGGTGCTATTTTGAAGATAAAGCATCAGATTTCCAATGTTCCTTGATGGGCAAGCAAGGGAGATGCAATCAATCATCCACTGACTGAGGCTAGGGAAATCCTTGACTTTCCCCCAGTATACTTTGCATGTGCAGTAGACCAGAGGGGAATCTCTGGGGAATTACTGAGACACACTGAGAGGAAGCTAGGGGGCTACAACCAAGCATTTGAGCTTGTGGTCCAAGCAATATTGAACTAAGAGGCAGATGTATCAAGCATTTTTGCATTCGCAATCTGCCCGTTTGCGAATGCAAAAATTGCTTTTCCGATGCAGCAAACATAATTTTGCAATTCGGTAACCTGTTACCAAAATGCAAAATGGGATTGCGATTCAGTATTAAGAAGGGGCGTGTTTCGGGCGTCCCTTCCTAATACCGAATTGCATCTGTATGTATGAATGTTTTGTGACGGCATTTGTGATCGCAAAACATTTGCATGTTACCACCTACTTCAAGTAGGTGGTAACCAATTCGCAAATGGAAAGGGGTTCCCAAGGGACCCCTTCTCCTTTGTGAATGATTGTAAAACTATTTTTTAAAAGCAGGTAGTGGTCCCATGAACCGCTGCCTGCTCTTTAAAACTGAAAAGAAAACTTTTCATTTTTTGTTTTGTAAAGCATCTCGTTTTCCTTTAAGGAAAACGGGCTGCTTTACAAAAAAAAAGATTGCTTTATTTAAAAGCAATCACGGACATGGTGGTCTGCTGATCTCAACAGGCCACCATCCCCGTGATTTTTGCGATTCCTCAGGGGTCGCAAATTGCAACCTAACTCATTAAAATTCATGAGGTAGATCATTTGGGACCCCCTAGGAATCGCAAAAGGTGTACTATACACCTTCATACATGGCAGTTTGCGATTCCCTAATTGCGAATCCTTGTGATTTGCAAGTAGGGAATCACAAATAACTATCTTGATATATCTGTCCCTTTAATATTTCTGCTACACCTGTTTTTACTAATATGTCTTGCTGCTGTTGTGAGCCGATATTACACTTGGAAAACATTATGGTGGCAACATCTGACTGCGGCCGCAGCATTAAAGCCAACCACCTTAATCAGCAAATATCTACTCATGACAGAACCCCCAACTCTTTTCTCTGAATTCCATTAGCACTCATATATGTTTTGGTTATCATGGAACTAGAAAAATGGCATAGCAGTAAGGTAGCTTCAAGCTGCAGTGGTACAATGAGGTGTGTGCAGTGATGTCATTATGTAGACATACCAGAGTATGGGCTGAATCTTTCCTTTAGTACCATGAATGACTACCACTCTGGAGGAGGCTGCATTCTCTAAGACATTCACTAAGCCACTTTCTATTTACGTTGCTCAGCTGAACAATGCTAGGACATGTTCATTGATCAGCTGAATATTGCAGAGGCCTGTTTTTGCTCATCTGAACAAAGCAGGGACCTGGTTCCACTCGAAAGATAAAAGTGGCTTAGTGAATTCTCATTGAATGCAGTTCCAGATCCCATGGGACCAAGAGTGCTAAAAAAACAGATATCACTTCAAGCTGTCCATCTGCATCTGTTTATTTCAGCCGGCTTTCAGCACAGCTAATCCCTGAAACTTGCATTGAAACAGGCAGGAATCTTTCCCCGCCCAACGCAGGATATGTTTTAAAGTCCTGTCAGATGAGAGGTTTAATAGCACTTTACTTGCTTTGACTTCTAGATTGACTCAATGTGGTAAATTGATTAATCATATGGAAGTTCCTATAAGTACTGACATAAGATTGTGTTGCAGTTAGCTTGGGAGGACTTAACAGTGCATCAGTGGTGGATGGTAATTTGAGCGAGTGGGGTGGAAGGCGGACATGTACTCACCTATCCACATGCACACTCACTCCCGCCCATACAGTCACAAACAACCCACTATACACAAGCACATATACACAACCTTTCACAGCACACATGCATGAATCCACATATATTCATACATACACACATACATGCTCACACATACACAAGCATGCACTAAACATTTTAAAAAATACAAATGCACTGGGGTCCAGCTGTGATCTCAGGTGGCTGGAGGGAAGCCTCAGAAGTTTCTGGAGAGTTGGGACTCCTGCCTCCTCTCCTTGGCTGTCCTTTACTTGTCACAGAGTAGGATGGGGCCAGTGAGAGTTGCTGACTTTACCCCACTCTGTGATGAGGTGTCACTGATTGACACTTGTCCCTGGGCCCTTCAGGGTTTAAAACTGAAGAGGCCTGAGTCTCTCTGTGACATGCCCCCCGTCATGAGGTGGAGGACCCGAGGTACTTTGCAGGACTGAAAATCTCATGCCTAAAGGGCTGTGAAATCCTTAGCCTGGCAAAGTTTAGCTCAGGCAGCCAGGTGCCTGTGTATTTACAGCATGTAAAGTGCTTGGCCGCCTACCCCTAACACAAAGAGTGTCTGTCAGGCTGACTTTTGCTCAGCCTGACATGAACTCTTCATGTCTACAAAAAGGTGGGGAGACGGTGCCCCTATGCCCTTAAGACAGACCATGCATGCAGTGTTGGCTTGACCATTTGGCCCGTTCGGAATTGATAGATGAAGAGCTTGAGAGGGCCAGTGTGTGGGAGCTGATTGTTTTTGGCTCCAAGGGCAGTAAGAGGACCAAACAAAAACAGCCTATACACCGGCCATCTCAAGCCTGCCTATCTGGCAATGCAAGACTGCTAGATTGTCCAAAAGGTCAGTCTGACACTGAATAATACACAAAAGGAAGAATGACTACATTATAAAGTGAGTAAAATGAGCACAGACATACACCCCTCTTTGCTGGGCTGGTGTGAGATGTATGATCCCCCCCTGTCTCCCCCTCAAAGGCTTATTCAATGGATACAATTACTTCAGGAGTACTTCCTTTCCTTGTGCCAAATTTGACAAAGTAATTTCAGTGAGAACCTTAAGGAAGAATGTATTCTATCATAGGTGTACAGGTTTTGTTATAGTACCTTTTAGTGCTTCTGATCAGAGTATTCTGTCAGTGAATGAAGCTTGCTTTCCCTCTTCCAATGATATACCTATTCAATATTTGTAAGTGGAGTTTGCAAGGCAATGTACTTAACCGGCTCTAAGTGTTCAGTACACTGTTTGCATGAGAGTGGATGTTTGTGCACATGCATGTGTGTGAATATTGCAATGCAGATATAGCATCTTGCAAGGAAGCTGCCTCTGTTGTACCTGTTCCTTTTGAAAGGAGGCAGCAATTGCTATTATACATTTCTTATATCTTCTGAGTTATAAATAGGCTTGCACTGCTGTTGTCTATGGCCTGTTATTCCCATCTTCTGTGTGGGAGGAAAGTCTGCATTGTGATGGATCATCCCACACTTACTGCATATGGGCGGTGTGAATCACGGCTGCTGTACATGTTGTACTTGTTTTAAATGTAAGAAAAGTATAAACAGCTAAGTCTACAACATACTTGATATGCGTGAGGAAAAACATCCTCATCTCCTGCAAACACGGAATATATGTTCTCTGAAAAGTAATCTTGCACAGCTGCCTGTACGGTACTTGTTCTGTGGCAGGGGAATCTTGCAGAACTCCAGCCCATAAGGTATGTGCTGAGTGTGCTACGGAGTGTTAGCTCACTCTAAGCTGTGCTGTATCAATGGGTTGAGGACACCTGTTCTTCTGCTGTCACAATGTTCCCCTAAAGTGTTTAAAGTAAACTTTTAAGGCTGCCATTATTGTTACACATATCATGTCTACAAATATATATTTCACTTCTCTTAACTGCTATATACCTCATCTGTCTTTAGATGTTGGTGTTTCTGTTTGTTTCCGTGTGACTCTGTGTGCACCCAACCTTCTACTGCGCATAGCCAAAAGGTAAGCTCTAGTTGGATACATTTGATCCAAAAACCCTAGAAAGTCACTGACAAAAAACAGAGATTAAGGTGACATTATAGTTCAGTATGGAAATAAGATCATACTTTAAGTTTAAAAAAGTTAGAAATTCAATGAAAGAACAAAGGTTATAGTTAAGTATGGTAATAATGTCTTTACATTAAAAAACAAACCTACAAATTCACTGAAAAAAATGAAGGCTAAAGTGACTTGTTAGTTAGGTCTTGTAATAATATAAAAAATATTTTTTTAAACTAAACAAACACTGAAATTTATCAGTTATAGATACTGAGTAAACTATAACTAACACCCCCGTCATGGGCTGCTTATGACTTTGCATATTAAATCAGTCATTACATGTTAAATGGGATCGTTGATGGCATTGCTTTTGACAACCCAAATTACATCATTGATGATGGAATAACAAATTATGTGTTACAAAACTTAGCACAATGAAATGGAAACAAAAAAGACATCTATTATGAATGGCATGAACCACCCAATTACATGAGAAAGGGACGGTAATTTATGCAGTGAATGATAGCTAATATGGTGGTGTTACCAGTAGAAATGGACAAAACCTCAGGATGCTGGAGCCTTTTGTGAATCAGCATGGAACTTGATTTAAAGATTTTCTCCAAGCATTTATAAACTTTGGATACATTTATTAATATACATACCAAACATGTAGGAATGGTTTTTGATGTTTTTATTGATATCTGGATTTATTGGTGACTTTTGTATAATGCACTTTATTGCTGAGTATTAATGGTGGTCAAGTTGAGTTTTATGAGCTGACTATTATCTGAATGAAACAAATATAGGTAGAAAGCTCTAAGGAAATAGATACAAATGATACATCAGCAATGGTATTTAGATTCAGTACATAATGCACTGTCACTTTAAGGTTCTTTCTGAGCTGTGGATTGGGAAAATAATAATTGTAAAATATGTTAATAAGTAACATCAGCACTCTAATGAGCACTTCAATTAACAACCAAAGAACTTAGCTGTATAATTGCTGTCAACTATAAATAATTAGGATTTAATCAAGAGGAGGGCACTGCCACTTTATCACCCTTTTTGTTTGGGATCTGCCATAGTTATTTGCACTATGCATCAGCACTCTAAATAGAATAGATGCCTAGGAGCCAGAGATAACTTAGTGGCATTCTTCCGAGACCTTTAATCATAGACTAAAAAAAATAATTTGTGTACTTGTTATCAACTATATTTATGTTAAGAACAAACCCAAATGAGTATGCACTGTTACATTGTTGGCCTTTTTAATTTAACATGTGCTGTAGGTATGTTATACTATGCACTGGCACTTTGACCAATTGGATATTTGGAAGTCAGAGGCAATTTGGGTTAATTTCTGCAGAAAATAAACCAGCACTTCATAGGACAAACTGATAAGTTTGTGGATTCTAGGTGAATATAATTATCAATGGAACTAGATGTGTGAAAGTCAGTTGCTACAATTGTAATATGTTTAATAACTGAAAGAGGTTGGTGTAACAATGATATATGGATTATGCTTACAAATTTGTTTAGTTGAAATCATCCGCTTCATTTACCCATACTGTTGGTAGGAGCAGTGGAAAATGGATATCAGAATTTGTAATTAAATATGAGTTAACATGATGACAAAATGGTGGAAACAAATTCCCATCCACTCACTTAATGTTTAAAGACCTCATGATCTAGTTGTTTTAGCACTGAAAGTAACAAGGGACTGACTGACTATGTGCTTTATATGTGTAATGTGGGTAGCAGAATCATGGTCCAGTTGAAGTGAGCATGCGAAACGTAACTACATGTTATTTCATTTGCTATTAATCTTTTTGGTGTGATCAATAAAGACTGGTGATTTTTACAGATCTGGAGTGCCGCTGTGATTCCTGTTGGGTCTGATTAACAGTATTGTTGTGTATGTGTGTTTGTGTGTGTGTATGTGTGTGTGAATGGGTGTATGTGTGTGTTTGTATATAAATGTATATGAAAATGTTTCATTAAAAACCAAAGGCCAATGTAAAGTTATATTTAGGTGAATTTCTCAGTGACAACATTAATGTTTTGAACAACAAAAAAAGAAATTCACCAGTTATAATTAGAAGTGCTCTCTTTTTATTTATTTATTTAGTTAGTGTTTTATAGAGCGCAAACGTGACCCATTAGGGTATCAGATAACAGGGATAACAGGTTATATACAAGTATGAAATAGTCAAACAAAAAAAAACATAAGGAGAGTAGAAGGAGGTGAAACATTTGGGGAATAACAGGTTGTATACAATGTTCAGCTCATGATGCAGAGAAATTCAGCAAATACATTTGTGGGAGTACAAGGTCAGTACAAGATGGATAGCAGCCAGTCAGTCCAAACACTAGCGGCAACAAAAATAAGCAAAGCCACTGACCTGTGTGTGCAATGCATGATTTATGGGAGAAACATGCCCATTAGGAAGGTTTTGCCTTCCTTTTGAAATATTGACAGAGAGGGAATTTTTCAGATAAAAGACGGCAGCAAGATCCAGAATTTTGGTGCGGCCCCCAGAGAAAGCACAATTGTATGTTTTTTCCTTTTGGAAGTGGGGTGGCTGGGGCAGACCTGGAGTTTTTGGCTCCTCCAGAAACCATGATTTTCCAGGTTAGATATGCTGGTGATTTTGTGTGTAGTGCTTTGTGGGTGATACATGCCAGTATGGGTTGGATTCTGGCTTCATGAGGAAGCCAGTTCAGCACCTTCAGAAGCAGTGAGATGTGGTCAAATGTTTTGAGCCTGTTAAGAGTCTGGCAGCTGCGTTTAGGCAAGCTTTTAGCGGGGCCATGGAGATCTTGGGCAGGCCTGAAAGGGTGGAGCATCTGTATTCGATTCTGAAGATAACTAATACCTGGACTGCCATTTTTAGGTCCGAGGCATCAAGGAAAGGTTATAGTTTCCTCAGGTAGCTCAGGTGAAACATGGCAGTTTTAGCCATCGAGTTGATGTGGTCTCATATATTCAAGTTTCTGTCCAGGGTTATGCCGAGAGATGTGGCAAATTCCACTATGGCCGGTGAGCAGTTTAGTGCTGTGATTTACTTGGTCCATTCCCGGATGTCAGTGTTATATTTAGGGGGGGTGATTAGAAGGAATTCAATTTGTTGTGCATTTAGTTTGAGATGGTTGCAGGCAAGCCATTGAACAATCTTCTTTAGGGCCCCATTCAAAGAGTATATCTCCTCTAGAGATGAGATTTTGATGTAGATCTGGGTATCATCTGCATACATGTGGAAGTAGATGTTGGCAGTACGTAGTAATTTAGCTAACGGTTCAAGGTGGAGATTGAAGAGGGTTGGAGAAAGAGTTGATCCTTGGGGGACTCCGATCGTAATCGGGGAAGGAACAGATAGATTACTGTTGACTAAGAATCTCTGGGTGCGGTTCCAGAGGAAGGATCTAAACCATTCGAGAACGGTTCCCCTTACTCCCATCCTGAATTTGAGGCGTTCAAGTAGTTTCTCGTGGTTGACTGTGTCAAATGCCAAGGATAAATCCAGTAGAATTAGGAGACATGTGTTGCCTTGGTCAAGGGCTTGGAGAGCATCATCCACAATATGGAGAATAGCAGTTTCCGTGCTGTGCCCAGGCCTGAACCCAGATTGGAATTCGTCTAGCAGATTAAAGTTGGTGATATGTTGGATCAGCTGAATTTGCATACATTTCTCCAGAGCTTTCGCTAGAAGTGGAATATTGGATATTAGTATGAAATTATATGGAATTTCAGGATTCAAGGTGTTTTTTTTTAAGATGGGCACAACTTTACCGGCTTTTAGAGAGTCAGTTATGGAACCTTGTATTAGGTAAGCGTTGATTATTGTATGCCAAATGGGAATGATAAATTGGGAGGTCACAGCCTTGCAGCTGGAAGGGAGTGGGTCATGAAAGTGGTATTCAGATTTAAGGAGGATAGAATTTTCGAGACAAAATGGTCGTCATATAACTTGAAGTTCGACCAGTGCGCTTGGTTCTTGGGTGTTGCCTGGGGGGGAAAGAGAGGAGAGATGGGACACGGCAGGAAGAGGTCGGATGTTGGTGGCAGAATTAAGTTATTTTACTAGGGAGGTAATTTTGGCTGTAAAAAAGGAGGAGAATGCCTCACAGGTTATTAGGGATTTTGAGTTTTCTTTGGAAGTTTTAGCAGGTTTGTTAGATTGGTGTTTGAACATTTGAAAGAGCTTGCGAGTTCTCTTCTTAGCGTTTTCCAGTTCCGATCTAAAGAACTCTTTTTTTGACTTGAGGGTGTTCCTGTTCCAAGCATTTCTGGTCTGTCGGAGAAGTTTCAGTTGGAAGGCTGAGAGGTGCTGTCTTCAGATACTTTCTGTTAGCCGGAGGGTTCTCCTTTCATTGTTGAGGGATCCGTTGAACCAGAGGTTTTCGTCTTTAACTCTGGATCTTTTTAGCGTTAGCGGGCAAGATCATCAATTATGTCAGACATAGTCGAGTTGTCGTGCAGCCAGCTTCTTGAGATCTAAGCTCTTTGCGTCCCTCAGCCAGAGTTTTGGTTTCACAGGCTGCGCTGGCTTTGTCTTGTGGGTGCCAGGCAATAGGAAGGCAATATCATGGTGGTCAGACCAGTCGCATGTATCTATTGAGCTAAGCCTGACCGCCATTGCCTTAGCAATGAGCCAATCCAGTGTGGCGCCTTTCGTGTGAGTTGGTAATGTGCAAGCTTGAGTAAGTGATTGGTCAACAAAGAAGTCTTTGAAGGTGTTAACCTGATGGTCATTGAGGTCATTCCAGTGCATGTTAAAGTCTCTGTGGAAAATGTTATTTGAATGGGGGAAACCTTAGATGTAATGATTTCCATGAGGTGGTCGATGAATGTGTCGTTCTTGCCTGGGGTTGGTAGAAGATGTGCAGTTTACACAACTGGGTAGCGTTACTACGTATGGAGAGTGCAAGATATTCGCAGGAGTCAGGTTGGTCAGCGTGAAGTTCAGTTAGGAGAAGGTCTGAGCGGTAAATGCCAGCAATGCCTCCCCCTTTTTTATAATTGCTTGTCAAGACTTACGATGCTATAATTTGAAGGGATCAATAAATCTAGGTAAGGTGACAATGATTCATTGAGCCATGATTCGGTAAGGATTGCTACGTCAGATTTTTGTCTCAGGATGAGAGCGGCACTGGCGGAGGCATGCTTTGCTGCTTATCGGCAGTTAATTAGGAGGCCGGAGAAAGGAGAATCAGTGCATGTCTTGTGAATTAGGGAGACTAAGGGTACTTGCACTAAGTTGTTGCTGTTTACTCCTTTGTTACAGAGAACTGATGGTCTACTAGAGTTGATTCCAACTGTGTGAATTGAGCATTCATCTTTCTTGTCTGGAGGACTGGGGGCGTCAGGAGAGGACTTATAGGATAAGAGGAGGGTTTGAATTTCGTCCTCCTAGAAGTAGTTGGGATGCTAGCGAGGGCAAAGGTGTCTAAAGGCTAGTGGCAAGGGTTGAATGAAGGGCTTTGTGAGTGGAGGAAGAACGGAGTTCTGAGATAGCTGATATTCGAGATAGATTGTTCCGTGAGGTTAAGGATGCTTCTCAGTTCAAGAACGGAGTTATGGATGCTCTGAGCTATGTTGGTTGCTCTGAGGTTCAGAGTCTCAAGGTCCATAAGTGAAGGTTGATCTTGCGGGAAGGCGATCAGTGGGTCAGGACTTGTTCTCCTGGCATGGTTGGGTAGCCTGGTAGTGGAGCTCGACCACCACGAGTCTAGGTTTCTGAGAGGAGGGGTGTGCGAAGGGCTAGGCATGCTCAGCAGGGTGGACATACAGCTATTTTGGTGGGTGTCTGCTGCACTGTGAGTGACTGGTGTGTTAGTCAATATGAGTGATGGAGAGGAGCGAGGGTTGGAAGAGGACGGCGGCGGCGTTGTCTTCTTGAGAGATGATGGAGGTTGGGGGAGTGGTGGGAGGCACACTAGTAGATATAGGGGAGATGCTGCCCGGAGTGTCATCTTGAGTGGGGAACACCATGGGTAGAGTCAGGTCAGTCTGAACGTTAGGAGAGGGGGTGCAAGTGGGAGTGGCTGCAGCTTTGGTGGACATTAAAGGGAAGCCCTTAGCCTTGTCCTTAGAGCTGCATTGACCAGAGCTAAGAGAAGAGTCAGAACGTAACAGTAGGTGCTGGGGGAGCATAGAGGGATAGGAGTCAAGTACATGTGTTTTAAGTAAGGTAAAAAAGTCAGTAAATTTGTTGAGATCTGTGTTTGGTGCTTGGATCAGAATGGTGCCCTTTCTGTATAGGGTAATGGTAAGGTCAGCTCGTAGATTATAGGAGGGTACGACCGTGAGTTTGGCTCCATATGGAATGTTCCTGGATTCATGTACGTAGGTTAGATATGGCTGCGCACCATAGTGCTGTTTTTCTTGAGAAGAAATTAAGGTAATTGATAATTGTGTCCTTGACTGCATTAAACTACAGGTTAGAGATCAGACTCTCAGGGTGTCTTCTCTGGAGGGTATGTTTGAAGTTTTTAGCAGCGGTCCTGGAGAGGTTAGGAGGGTATATGATGGTGTACAAGTTGCCCCCTGTTGCATTCAGGCAAGAGCCTGATATACTGGTGAGAGAAGGGGATCGGTGAGGCCAGGAGGACACACTTTAATAAGGCTGCCAGAGTGGTTCAAGCGTTAATTTGGAGAGATTCCTATTTTGGTGCACAGTCAGGGATGGCTGCTGAGTTGCTGGGCGTCAGGAAGAGGGTGAACCTACATTAGATTCTGAACCCAGGTAGCATGTGCAGTACTCATTCATGGTGCTGATTGATCATGAGAAGTAGAAGAGTTCAGTCAGTGAACGGCCCTTTGTAATCCCGTAGGTAAACAGCAAGGTTGACCTTGTGAGGCTGAGGCTAGCTAAAGCAGTCCACAGGTCAACACCAGAAGAGGGTGGGAAGCAGCCCAAGAGCTCATTGGCCCAAATGTTTACGGCCGGGCAGCTGGCAATCCAGTCAGTTCAGAAACTCCAGCTAGCAGGGAGATTGCGGTGAGTAGGACGGTGCGATCTGGCAAATTAGTTAAATACAGTATATACATTAAGAAGTGTTCAGAGAGTAAATCATTAGGGCAAGCAGATGGTAGGCATCCCTCCCGGTCTCTCAAGAAAGGTTCTTGCAATGCTCCAAATGCCTCTATGCTCCTGCGGTTATATCCATCAGAGGCAGGCAGGAGCCAAAAAGTAATCAGTAGCTGGCAGAGGCAGGAAGGAGCATTAGAATTGGATGCTGGGATTGGGCTACCTCAGCAACTTGCACCCTCACCAAGCACTGGTTATGACCTCACATATGACATAATTCATGACATTATTCATGGCATATTTTATGACATCACTGACGAAATCTGAAGTGACAACATCAATGACTTCATGATGACATCACTAACATCACTATCAGGGGTTTGATATAGGTAAAGAGTGTCCATAGGAGGGCATTAGCTATGTAGCAGGGCTTGAGTATCTGGAGGAACTTGGGGCCCAATTCACAAAAAGTGATCTGAGAAAAAATCCTAACTTTACGACCTTTGGTATTCACAGAAGGCATTTAGGAGTACTAAAGTTAGGAGTTTGTCTCAGTTAATCTTAAATTAAACTTAAGACAAACTTAAGTTTCACTGAGAGAAAAATCCCAACTTAAGTTTGTCTTAAGTTTAACTTAAGACCAAAACTTAAGTTTAACTGAGAAAAAATCCTAACTTTAGTACTCCTAAACGCCATCTGTGAATACCGAAAGTCATAAAGTTAGGATTTTGTCTCAGATTACTTTTGTGAATCGAGCCCTTGGTTTTCCCTGAACCGTTGTATAAAGATTGAACACCATGTGCAGGTTAGGTTACCCTTTCACCTGTGGTTCATAGTCAAGTCAACGTGAATTCAGATACCCATGAGGTGTATGGTATAAGGCACTATTGTAAATGACCCGTAGTCAAAAACTGATCCCCTTTCGGTACACTTAATACAACAGAGCAAAAACACTCATTCAAATTATCGCCAGAACATAACACCACCACCATCAAAAGGCCAAATGTGTACAAAGTATAAAAATATTTTATTATAAAATTATCGAACAATAATCAATAACAGTGACATCCACCGAAACGCGTCGACGCAAACTGTGTAAAGGCACACTGTAGATTGTGGTGACATTTGTGATTTGTTCTTGCTAAAGCCCAATGCACAACAATTATATGTGTTGAACAAATGATCTGGATCTAATGTATGTACCTTTTTGATGAATAGAAAGTATCTTTCTTGTAGACTCAGACTCTCCCTATGATCAACTGTGTAGATTGAATTATGTGTATATTTTTATCTCTTTTTAACATTGTATAATGATATTTTGCTCTTGATTATTGTTCGATAAGTTTTAAATAAAATATTTTTATACTTTGTACACATTTGGCCTGTTGATGGTGGTGGTATGTTCTGGTGATAATTTGGATGTGATGCGTGTTTTTGCTCTGTTGTTTTAAGTGTACCCAAAGGGGATCTGTTTTAGACTATGGTCTATTTGGTGCCCTACTCCTTTGGTGGTTAAGGGGCCCCTCTCATTTGTTTTGTGTACTATTGAAAATATGTCAAGCTTGCTTTACCAATGGGGGTTGTATGTATGATAGTAGTAAAGACGTTTGAATCTATTCTTAGCTAATTTGCATTTACTTTCATAGCTTTAATGGTATACCCATTTACAGAGCAATATGTATAAAATATGTTTGGATGATGTCATCAGTGATGTCATCCATGATGTCCTTTGAGATGTCAACTGTGATGTCATAAATGATGTTATAGAACATGTCAAGAGTGATGTCATATGTGAGGTCATTAGCTGTGCATGGCAGGGGCACAAGTTATAGTCAGCACTTTTCAGATGCACTCAGTGGTTGCCTGGTTGGCGTCTCTCTTGACATAATACCAGGTCGGTGGTGAGGATGTGTTGCGCACTTTTCACGGAACCAGATAAGCAAGTATCATAGGATCTTGGCTCTGAAGGATGGCAGGCTGTTGCCTTCAGTTAAGTCACAAAATAATAGTCTGAAGGAATGAAGCCCTTCTCCCACCCAAGAGCACTATAAGGCACCTTACACACGTGCCTCACAATAATAAACTGTCCAGACCTGAACCAGGTAAACCATTGGGTTACTTCACCCTTCAACTATCCCTGGTGGCTATCCCTAAACATTGCAGCAAGCTGGGCATGAGAAGATGATGGCAGTGTCATACGCACTAGCAATTGTAGTTCTGTATGTACTGACCTGTTACCTTTGCTGAGAGCTGCTGTGGCAAGATTCTGTTGCAAAGCGCTAAAGATGCCCCCTTGGGGGTGCTTGACTGACAACACAACTTACTGTACAGTTTAAGATGCACTGATGTACACTTCAGTTCCGTGACACAGGATAACATGCTGACGTCCACTGTAGACTAGTGACATAGTACAACCACGTCCACTGCAGACTCAAGATCCTCGACTTGCCTTTATTAGTCCAATGATGACCGAAGCTACTCCAAAGATGGAACTGAGGCCTCACAAATTCCTGATTGCCTAGCAACCAGGTGCAGGTGGGGAGTGCCTTTAAAGTCCTGGTCTGATTAAGATGGCTGCTTAGTTGGTGACTCATTTCCAAGTTGTAATCACCAGCACATACCATGACTGGCGACACATTTCCTAATTGTGTTATCATCAGGCCCAGTCTGGGTAACTCATTTGCTGATGAGATAATCATCAGGCCCAGACTATAGCTATACACAAGCGATATGGGTTTAGAGCTCACACACAATCAGATGCACACTTGGAAAGCACACAGATATGCCACACAAATGCATATGAGTTATAAATGTGGGTTTATGCAGGGCACATCCTCCAAGATCACACAGCACCTGTCCAGGGATGCCCATTATGAAAAATGTTATATATGGTGATGTATGTCCCCATGACAGTGCTGCTAACTATAACTGGTGTACTTCTGTGTTTTTCAAAACATTAATGTTGTCATATACAAATTCACCTAACAATAACATTACTTTAACCTTTGATTTTCCATTGAATTTCTCTGTTTAAAACAAAACTGATTCTTTTATCACCACTAACTATAAGATTACTTAAAATTTTTGTTTTGTCAGTGAATCTCAAGTTTTTTTTACATGCGGTAATACTTAATTACCATACAGAGATGCAGCCCCCGGCCACTCACAGCTCAAGGGTCAGGCCTTCAGCCAACATCCCCATACAGTCAACCCCACGCTGGACTCCATCCCCCTGGGCCATTTCTTACTTTTAGTAAAGGGGAGAGGAGCCACGCAACCTCCCTCCCGAGGCTATTATCAGCCTTGGGGACTACATTCCCAAGGGCCACTCTTTTATCCCCATTCCCAGGGCCCAGTATGCATGTTCGGGGAAGGGGGCCAAATTACGGCCCCAGGGACACATTACCCTGGGACCAGTAATATTTGTAGGAGGAGGGGAGCACACATCCCTCCTACCTGGGCAATCTCGGCCCCAGGGATCCCATCCCCCTCAACAAAGGGTGGGAGCTCTGGTGCTCTTCCCAGGATCCCGGCCGTGGGTAGGTCCCACGTAGGAGTACACCGAGCAGGTGATTATTCACTCCCACCACTGTTGTGGATGGCCTTGGATGTCCTAGTTGAAGCCCCTATTTACCCCCCCAGAGGTTCGCTAGAAGGACGAACCACTTGGCTTTTCAAGCTGCCCCCTTTTTTTTGGTTTAACTTTATTCCATTTAATAGGAACGGTACTGTTTTGGATAACCCTATGACCGTCTCCTACATGTAAGAGTAGATAAGGTTACTTCTTCCCTGGTCCTGAAGAAACACTGCACATCCACTAGGAGTTAAAGACGTAAAACATGTCAACCTTTTAACCACCAACACTCATCACCACACACAATGAGCTAGAGCAGGTCGAATTCCCCCTGCTAGCCAAGACTCTTGTAGTCTTGGTTTTTAATTATAGCATAATTGTCCAGCTAAAAACGGTGCCCTGGAGCACTCAAAGCTATTTTTAACACACGTTCTGCATCCACTCTACTCACCACCCTTTGACCCTCCACCTCCACACATTTAGCCTCCTGGCTTCCGGCAAAGAGCACCCCTGCAGGGCCCGTTGGGCATTGCAGCGCCGGATCAATGAGGAGCTGCCCTATGATGAAGCATGACATCTCTAGAGGTATGTGAGGGCCTTTGCTGCTTATTGGAGATCTCCCCTCTTAAGCCCTTCTCCTACCTGGTTACCTGTCCCTTCCTTCCTTTTCCCCCCTTTCTTCCCCTCGTTAGAAACTGCATACCACTATTGGTCTACATTCTACTGGTCATGTATGCTGTACCTGTTTCTTAAAAGCCCTCGTTCCTCCATTTTGTTTATGCTCTGGTGCTCATCCAGGGTACCAACAAGAACACTGTAATTGGAGGCCACTGTGGAGCCCCAAGGCCTTGGCAACTGCAGTCTGCTCCTTTCATCCTGCGGGAGCCAGAATTGCTCCCTCGCATAGGTAGCAACTAATAATGGTGCTACCTGAAGGCAGGAGCAATATTTAGATGTTTCTCTGCCCGCATCACTGATCTAAAGTCTGCTCCCAGCTAGCAGGAACAAGTTTGATTTTTGAAGTTCTCACCCGCTGGGAAAGGATTTGGTGTTTGCTCCCGCATGGCGGGAGATTTGAAAATGCTCCCACTAAGCTAGAGCAAATACAGGTTTCCCTGCCCATGCTGCGGTGGGAAGTGTAAACTGCTATGTCTTGGGGGGGCACAATAGGACTTAGCTGATGAGTCAGCCCCCCTCACCATAGAAGCTCTATTTGGCCCCACGGGTGGGCTTCATGGGGCCTCTGATAGCTTGGAGAGAGGGGCCACTCATCCCCTCTCCCTATAAATAATAAGATTTGACCTAGGGTGGGCTCCCCAAGGGCTAAACCAGCTCAAGGAGAGGGCTATGCATTCCCCTTTCCAAGAATATTATTTTTGGCCCTGGGCGTGGGCTCCCTGGACCACTGGAGGCTCGGGTAGGGGGGCTATGCAGCCCCCTCTCCTACATTAAACACAGCCCTGGGGTAGCCTCACCGGGGCTTTTAATAGCAAATATGTGGGATTGCAACATGTTTTGCTGTTTTTTTCTTGTTTGGACTCAGGGTCCCTCTCTGTGTCCCCCTTGGGGCATAGGGGGTCAGGTTATCCGCACCCTGTCTCTATATATCTTTCTTCTTTTAGAACTTGAAGACAGGGGCCTAAGTCCACAAGTCCTGTAACGGCTTCCAACAACATTTTTCTCATGTGGCTGGCAGAGAATCAGACTATACCTGTGGGAGTGAGATGGCCCAATTGAAATAACGTTTTCTGGGACATTCAGAATGCTTTATTTTTAACTTGGTGCTCCGCAAGATTCTCAGAGACTGTCGCAAGCACAACCATCCAAATATCTATATTTTGTTGACCCTATATATCTCAAAAACTACTAAACTACTTAACTGATTTACACCAAATCTCAAAAAGCACAATGCTGACCAAGATCTAGCTTCCTGTCGCATTTGGTGTAATTCAGTTCAGCAGAGAAGTCTATTTAAAGTGCATGGGAATTTTTTGTTTTGGGAACCCCCATTTTTTTGGGCCCCCACTTGATGGATCACTCCAACACTTTCCAATGCTTTCCAGGAGCTGAGTTGGATAGACTTTGTTTCTAGAAAATTTTGTGAAGATTGGTCCAACAGGAATAAAGGTCCATCAATGGAAAAGCAAACCTAACTAGGTAATGTATATGGTTTGCATCATTGGAGATAGCTCGTTCCCAGTCCTCAAGCTCATGTATATTACACATTACTGGGACGTGAGCAGAATTTTTAGATGTTACAGTAGGAAATACAAGGGCTTTGAGATTGTTAGTAATCTGTGTTGGGCATGGAAACTTAGATTAAATAAGCTAAGCATATCTTAATTGGTGCTTGGGTCCAAGGAGATAGTAATCACTTATTCGGAAGTAGTGTCATTTTTATATTTTATTAAGTTTTTAATTGTTTTCCAAATGTTTTTATACCATAATATCTTATGATGAATTGTAATATGGTTGTATTTTTGTAAGTTGTTATTTAATGTGAATATTGTTTATTTGCTTTGTACACCTTGCCCTTATGGTTTTCATAAACTGAAATAAAGTTGATTTATATGCTTGTGTGTATATATATATATATATATATATATATATATATATATATATATATATATATATATATATATAAATATATGTATATCTTTCCTCAAATGTCCTGTTTACAGTGGGAACGCGTTTCAAACCGTAGTTCCTGATTACGGCAGTGTATTACACATGTTCAATACACTGCCGTGATCAGGAACTATGGTTCGAAACGCGTAGGAGAAGGACACGATTTAAATAAATAACATCTCATCACCAAGAGGAGTGCCGCACTATTATTTTTTGAAAAAAATTAAATAAATTATATCTATATATATATATAAAATTCACTGAAAAAACCATAGGTTTCACACATGTTATAGTTAGCGGAAATTTTACTGATAAAAAACCAATGAAATTCCCCCGTTATAGTTAGTGCAGGCAACTATAACTCACGCGACCGCAATCCTCTGCTGATGCTAATACTGTATTTAGACACTTATTTGCCCATGTCTTCTTCCATACATTTTTAGCTATACATATATTACAAATATTTTTTTTTCATAAAGACACATATGTCATCAGCAGAAGATTGCGGTCGCGTGAGTTATAGTTGCCTGCACTAACTATAACGGGGGAATTTCATTGGTTTTTTATCAGTAAAATTTCCGCTAACTATAACATGTGTGAAACCTATGGTTTTTTCAGTGAATTTGCAAGGTTTTTTAAATGCTAATTCCTAACTATAACGTGTGTGAAACCTATGGTTTTTTCAGTGAATTTGTACGGTTTTTTAAATGCTAAGTTACTTTACGCCATTCGTGGCGTGCACGCCCACTTAACGCAGTTCGTTCCGTGCGCGCACGGTGCACTTCGCGCACCGTGCGCGCACAGTGAGCACGCGGTGCGCTTCGCGCACCGCGCGCCCACTTTACGCAGTTAGTGCCGTACACGCAAGGTGGGCACACGGTGCGCGTAGCGCACCGTGCGCACATGGAGGACATATTATGCGCTTCCTTGTGATAGGTAATCTGTTAAATTTAATTTGTAAGTGATGACAATAATACGCCATGCACAGAGAGTGTTTTTTTTTTTTAATTAACATTTTTAGCGTAAGCGCACCGTACGCGTACGGTAAGCGTAATCGGCGAAATTTTCAAAAAATAAAAATTTACCGTTTTTGGCCTTAGGGGATCTTTGAGGACTCAACTAACATGGCTATGTGCATGGGCGCTGTCTAAACAGCCCCTTTATATGTTTTTTGCCTTTGTTTACAGCCCCCCCTCAGAGTGCGAGAGTGAAAATGGCGGCCGCCGCTTCCTGGCTTCGACCGATTCAAATGTTTACTTAGATGTAACAGCCAATCAGAATCGCGCTCGCGCACGCCACCGTACGCGTACGGTAAGCTTACGGTAAGCGTACCGTAAGCTGGCTCAGATATATATATTGATTTAAAAGCTATTTTCTCAGAATCTACTGAACAGATTTACACCAAACCTACAAAAGGCACTTCCTTGACCTAGGGACTACCTCTCTGCCAAATTTCTAGTAATTCTGTTCAGCCGTTCGGGCTGTAGCCCTGTCTAAAGGTCCTATGGAAAAATGCATGGGAAAAACGCGTTTTGGGACCCCCCTTTTATCTCAGCCCCCGCTTGACGAATCCCCCCGAGACTTTCAGGGTAGGAGCGGAGCGTAGCGCCCCACCTATTTTGAGAAATTCGCGAGGATTCGTCAACCGGCGCCAAAGTTATTCAAAATAGAATGTTGCGGATTTCCTATGGAAAAGGGGTCCTAACTATAACTACCTACTGGCGACCGCCAGTAGGTAATATATATATATATATATATATTTTATCACAAAGGTGCCCAAAAGCTTCGGAAATGCACACGATAGCAGACGAACTTGTCAAGGTTCATTTAATTGCAATGCACCAGCGCTTTAACATTCTGAAATAATTATTTTCTCCTTACGCGTTTCAGCCTTCATCGCCCATGTTCACAGGATTGACAAGCAGCAAAACAAACAGCCTTGATTCTCCGTGCATTTAAATACTGTCCTGCCTCTTAATTGGACTGCTCGGGTGAGTTCGAGTAAATTGCATTGTGGAACATGGTGTTCCCAGGCTTCAATCACACCCACCAGTGGGTTTTGTTTGCTGTTCAAAATTTTGTGATAAAATATTTGAACGGCAGTCCTGTCGTGGAAGTGGCACCGCCTAGAAAATAAGGACCGCTGAGGCTGGAACTTTCCTAAACTCACTTGCGGGATAACAGACAGCACGATTTTCACCAGCAGCAATGTTCTGAGGCCCACTAAAGGCAATACAGACAAAACCCACTGGTGGGTGTGATTGAAGCCTGGGAACACCATGTTCCACAATGCAATTTACTCGAACTCACCCGAGCAGTCCAATTAAGAGGCAGGACAGTATTTAAATGCACGGAGAATCAAGGCTGTTTGTTTTGCTGCTTGTCAATCCTGTGAACAAGGGCGATGAAGCCTGAAACGCGTAAGGAGAAAATAATTATTTCAGAATGTTAAAGCGCTGGTGCATTGCAATTAAATGAACCTTGACAAGTTCGTCTGCTATCGTGTGCATTTCCGAAGCTTTTGGGCACCTTTGTGATAAAATATTTGAACGGCAGTCCTGTCGTGGAAGTGGCACCGCCTAGAAAATAAGGACCGCTGAGGCTGGAACTTTCCTAAACTCACTTGCGGGATAACAGACAGCACGATTTTCACCAGCAGCAATGTTCTGAGGCCCACTAAAGGCAATACAGACAAAATTTCGAACAGCAAACAAAACCCACTGGTGGGTGTGATTGAAGCCTGGGAACACCATGTTCCACAATGCAATTTACTCGAACTCACCCGAGCAGTCCAATTAAGAGGCAGGACAGTATTTAAATGCACGGAGAATCAAGGCTGTTTGTTTTGCTGCTTGTCAATCCTGTGAACAAGGGCGATGAAGCCTGAAACGCGTAAGGAGAAAATAATTATTTCAGAATGTTAAAGCGCTGGTGCATTGCAATTAAATGAACCTTGACAAGTTCGTCTGCTATCGTGTGCATTTCCGAAGCTTTTGGGCACCTTTGTGATAAAATATATATATATATATAAAATAAAAACAAAAGTTAAACCTCAGTTAAAGAGTTAAAGTTAGGAAAACTTTTATTTTCCCTACACTAACCAAACAAACTACACAAACTTTAAAAATCCTACAACTTATTATGAGTAGCACACCTCATTACAGACACATTTCAGCTTGCTATCGAGACAACACTAACTATACTTCATCACTCTATCATACACTGTGTTGTGACCAATGATGCCATTTGAGAGGTTAAATGTGTAGTTATGAATGCTATGATTTCACATGCTGTAAATGATGTAGTATGCAAGGATTGAACCAGTTCATTGAAAAGGCATGAGTTATAGTTAATATAGTGAGGGGAGTGAGGTGACAAAACTGTGTTCAGAGGTGCAGGACTTATAATAATTTGAAGGTTCTGCATAAATTATAAATTTAAGTAATAAGTATAATTTTATAATTTTCAATGTTTGTTTATTATAAGTTAGGTTTGTATAGAAAGAATAAACAAAGTATTTCTAACTATAGATTGTCTGTAACCTTCGTTTTTTAATGGTATGTTATTTTTTTTTCTTTTTTGCTAAAAATGTGTTTTAGATCGTAATGTGGAGTGTCATTTATGGGAGTGTTTTAAAGTGGAGTGTTGTACAGTACCATGAAGGAGAGTGTTGTAGATCTAGCGTCGTAGAGTGGAGTATTTATGAGTGGAGTTGAATAGAGTGACGTAGCATACAGTGGAGGAAGGTGTTATACTGTGGAATGGCGTGGTGTGTCATATAGTGGAGTAGAGTATCGCAGAGCGGACTGGCATGTTGTACAGTGTAGTGGCATGTCGAAGTGGCATATTGAACAGTTGTGTTGTACATTTGAATGTCACCGACTGGAGGGTTGTAAATGGAGTGTGGTGCAATGGAGTGCCTTCGAGTAGAGTGTCGTAGACTGGCACAGAATGTAGGAGAGTGTTGTAGAGTGTAGTAGCATAAAGTGAAGTTCAATGGAGTAGAGGGTACTACACTTCAGTGTTGTCAAGTGCAGTGTCATACAGTAGAGTGGCAGAGATTCTCAAATAGTGGAATGTCATTATTAGTGAGAACACAGTGCATGGTAGAATGGCAAGTTATAGTTAGTGTTATCTGATTAGTGACCTAAAAAGCATCTGTAAGTGGGTTCACTACTTATAATAATTTGAAGGGGGTGGATAAATTGTAAATAATGCTATAAATGTATCTTTTACATTTTTAAGGTTTGGGTAGTTTAAGTTTGGTGTGTGTAGGAACAAACGTTTTCCTAACTATAATTAAGCTTAAACCTTTGGTTTTACATTGAATTCCAATATTATTTTTTTTAGTTCAAATATTTTTATTGGTTGTTTTCAAGACAAAAAAAAAGAAAAAACAGACATAGAAAACAAAAAATTACATTGAAATGTGGCAGTAGAGTGATGACATTAATTCCATACATTCTGTAGCAAAATGTGACAAAACCCATAAACTTTAAAGTGCAAAAGGACAAAATTAGAATGATCAAAATGCAGAAAATAATACAACATAACATCAATGCTTTAATGCACCTCTTTTTAAGGGAAATGTTTGGGTAGGACAGATATCACATGGATGCGGCAGGAGGAGGGACCTTAACAACATTTTGATTCTTGAGGTTAATAAATATATCTTTCACATTTTTAAGGTTTGGGTAGTTTAAGTTTGGTGTGTGTAGGGAAAACCATTTTTCCTAACTATAATTAAGCTTAAACCTTTGGTTTTTCATTGGATTCCAATATTTTTTAATGTTTAATAAAAATGTGTTTCAAATCATAGGGTCCAGTGTCGTCAACTAGAGTGTTGTAATGTGGAATGTTGTACAGTAGAGTGGAGGAGATTGTTGTAAAGTCTATTGTCATAGAGTGGAGTATTGTATAGTGGAATAGACTGGAGTAGAGGAGAGGGAGTTGTATACCGCACAGTGTAGTAAAGTGTTATATAGTGTAGTGGCATGGACTCTCATATTGTGGAGCCAAGTATTGTAGACTGGAGTGGTGAGTTGTACAGTGGACTGGTATGTTGTGCAGTAGATCAGGGTGTGGTAAACTGTCATAGAGTGGACCAGAGAGGTTTAAAGTGGAGTAGGGTGAAGTAGAATGCCATAGAGTGGCGTATCGTTGAGTAGAGTGCTAGAGAGTACAGTGGAAGAGAGTGTTGTAGAATGGAATGCTGTGTCATATAGTAGCATAGCGTATTCGTAGAGAGGAGTGGAATGGCGTATCATCTAGTGTCATAGAGTGTAGTACAGTGGTGTAGAGTAGATGGGAAAAGAATGGAGTAGAGTGTCATGGAGTGAGATAGAGTGTAGTACAGTGTTGTAGAGTGAAGCTGCAATCAGAGGTGCGGATTGTCAGACAGTAGAACAGTGTAGAGCGGAGTATGGTACAGTGGCATAGAGTGGGAAAAAGTAGAGTAGGATGGAGTATAGTGGAGTAGAGTACATTGGAAAGGGCTAGGGTAGAGTCGAGTAAAGTGTCATTCAGTAGAGCGGCTTGCCGTAGACTATTGTGGCATCAAGTGAGGTAGAGTGGAGTGGCGTAGCATACAGATGAGTAAAGTATCATACATTTGAGTACTGTGTTGTACAGTAGAGTGGTGTGTTGTACAGCATTGGAAATAATTGTAGACTACTGCAGAGTAGAGTGGCTTACAGTCTTGTTGAGATTTATAGAGTTGAGCGGTGTATAGTTCAGTGCAGTGTTGTACAGTGTGGTACAGTGGATTGTCATACAGTGTTATAGAGTACAATGGCATAGACTGGAATTGACTGGAGCTGCATAGAGTACAGCAGTATGTCAAACAATAGAGCTGTGTAGAATGGATCATTGTACAGTAGCGCAGAGTGAGATATAAAGTCTCTTACAGTGGAGTAGAGTCGAGTGGAAAGGCATAATGCAGTGTGGAGTATAGCATAACAGAGTGTATTGGCAAGTCGTAGAGTAGAGTGGCATTGAGTGGAGTGGGGTAGCGCAATTGAGTGTTGTACACGGGAGTTCATTGGCAGAGAGTGCAGCACAGAATTGGACAGTGGAGTGTATGGGGACAGAGTGGAGTACAGTGTCATAGAATATCATAATGTGTAGTAGAATTTTATAGAATGGAGGTTAATAGAGTGGAGGACAGTTTTGTACAGTGGGGTGGCATAGACTGGAGTGGCATACACTGTAGTGGCGTAGCGTGGAATACAGTAACGTGGAGCAGCAGACAGTGGAATAGTGTACAGTGGAATACCGTACAGTGAAGTGTAGAAGAGTGGAATAGCTTAGAGTGGAGTGGTGTACAGTGGAGTAGCATTGACTGGAGGAGGGTAAAGTGGATTACCGTAAAGTGAGATGGCTTGCATTGAAGTGGTGTAGCGAAGAGTTGTGCAACTGCTATAAACTGGAGTGGCATCTCATATAGTAGAGTGTAGGTCTGCTTCATATAGTGTTGAAAACTGGTATAGAGAGAATTAAAATTGTTGTGCAATAGAGTGTACATGCATAGAGTTGAGTACAAACTTGGACAGTAGAGTAGCATACAGTGGAGTAGTGAAGGATGGATAGGAGTACTTTTGTGTAGGTCCTTCAAATCTATGTAGGATCTGCACGTTTAGACAACATAAACTAAGGGATTGGTGTCCAGACTGATTCCTGACACCCCCAAAGGATATGTTAGTCTGTAGACCAGCTAGCTCACAGTGCTACTATAAGCCCCCTAACCTTACCAAGGAGCAAATAGTTTCTAGCAACTATCGAACATGACAACCCTGACCCCTCAGGGATCATGGAAACAGTTCAGTACTTTTTGCTCAGTCACTTGTGCTCACTCGGTCTCAGAGAGATATACAGAATAAACTGTGGAGACGTTTTCAATAAGCATTTATTGAACCAGCGTCATTCTAGTATAAAACAGAAGTGCTGAAACAACCATTAGACAGAAACAGATATATAAGGTTATAAGCACCAGCAGGGTAAATAAAAGGCAGAATTCTACCATGGTGCTGAAACAGTAAATATATGCAAGCATATAGATACATGGCAGTAATCATGAGTACTCTTTTATGAAACAGAGAGGGACCCTTGGTCACCCAAAGGACTGGGGTTCAAACAGAAACTATACAAAAGTGTCCTCTGGGAATACTTTAAAAACTTTAACAACACTTCACCAAGCACAAAATCATACCTCAAACACCCATCATCCAGCCCAAGGGATCACTGTTCAGACCAATTCTCACAACGTATTGGCACATAAACCTACAGCTTGTACATCTGTAATCACAGTTTATACAAAATTAAGAAACATTTCATACAAAATACAAAACAAGAAAGAAAATAATATAATAATTTCAACAAGAGTGCCACAATAACAATATAAAATAATGTTAAAAACACAACACAAGAGTTAAAACAGACATTGATCTTTATCTTAAAGCACCACAACCATCACTACAAATTGTACAAATGAACCCTGATGCACTGCAGTCCAGCAACATCTAGGGTAGCATAAAGTTAGTGGATTTATGGCAAGCAAGCGTTGACGCGTTTCAAAGGTCTATTATGGTTAAACCCTCTTTTACAAGACTACGGTTTGATGTACTCTCATTGCATCAAGGCATCTATAACGAAAACACATACATTTTAATTAGTAAATGGTTATAAAAAAGATCTTATACATAGAACTTATGCTAAATTAGCAAAAACCAAAGGAAATGATGGACGGAGTGTTGAACATTGCAAGCACTCACCCCCAGTCAACTGATCTGGGTTTAATCCATCACCGTTCTTTAGCCCACTCTGCCACCCCAGTTCAGACATGGCCATATGCAAATCAGTCTGACCCTGTGCCTCATGGGAACAGTCCAGCCCGAACTGCCAAGCCATGTCTTCCCTGGACCAGAAACAAGCTTCCTAGGAACGGTTTCTGGCATTTCAGCCGTCTTCAGCCAGGCTTGCTTGAATCCAGTGGCAAAGTGAGCAAGGGACTCACGTCTGAGCATACCCTGCCAACTTATGGCGAACAAAGCAAAAACCAAAGGAAATGATGGACGGAGTGTTGAACATTGCAAGCACTCACCCCCAGTCAACTGATCTGGATTTAATCCATCACCGTTCTTTAGCCCACTCTGCCACCCCAGTTCAGACATGGCCATATGCAAATCAGTCTGACCCTGTGCCTCATGGGAACAGTCCAGCCCGAACTGCCAAGCCATGTCTTCAACACTCCGTCCATCATTTCCTTTGGTTTTTGCTTATGCTAAATTAACCAACCATTTCTAAAAAATTTAAAAAAAGAGAGAAGAGAAAGAAAAACTTCAGTTTATGATACCAACACAATAGCCAGCCGGATTCCAACAGTACCCGGCAATCGTATTAAACAATTCATTCAGGAATCATAATAATTATTATTACCACTCCCAATTTCATAAAACATTCACTCCACCAAATACGCACATACTTCAATGCCATTGAATACGTGGAAGATTACTTACTAATAAGCTACTTTCAAACGTGCAGAAACTGTTTGGACAATGTTGCGTTGATCCAAATCCCAATGGGGAAATACCAAAAATTGTTTTGCACCTAGTGTGGAACCACACACAAAAAAGAGAGATATTTTTTATATAATTTCATGGTCAGGGAGGTCTGTAATCCACCCGTATCTCAGGCTGTAGCCCTATAGGGATGCCCCCAATAGCGATGACTTACTTGTTAATGCACCCCTCTTTATGCTGAAGAATCTATTTTAGAAATGGCTGTATATGTCCAATTCCCAGTTGCACTATGTAATGAACTGATTGGCACCTAATTTGGAACACCTATGAAACTTTATCCACAGTCAGAAGAACCACCCCTTTTTGATAATTCTTAATCTAAAAAAAAGTTATTCTCCTATGATTCTATATAAATCTCACCCACCTTAGGTCAAAAGATTAAAATATGGCTTATTCCAAGCTTCGCTTCTTCAACGGAGTGGCGTGGACATAACTGGAATCTAAGTGGGTTAAAAATAAAAACATAGACTGAGTTGATAGTTTGGCCTTTCTCAAAGCACAAGTTCTATTACCACAGAAGGAATGGGTCACTCACTTTCTTATTGACCACGTCTCTTATAGCTCCTTTGTGTGCTACAGTAGGTTTTTATCATAACTAGAAAGATAAAAGAACCACACATGTAAATATGTCCTTATACTTTGATAATATCAAATATTGCCCTACTCGGGAAGTCTCCTGTCCTATTTATCAGGCTTATGGTCCTTATACTTAGATAATAATAAATATAATCTTATTGTAAAACTATTAACACTGTGTGAATACATTTCCTGGTATTCAAGCCCCAATACTCTTCCTTCCATATTAATTGTAACGGGAAGTGCTCACTGCTACCCCCCCAATATGTCAGTATGCAGACTTAGTATCAGGATATGCTTTCTGCTACTCTCCAATATTTGGATATGCAGACAAAGTATTTGCCTGTCTGCAAATCCAGTCAAGTACACATGGGGTATTTTTACATTCTATTAATTTCTAATTCCCTTTAAAGATTGTCTCCGGGTGTAGCCTCCCACCTCAGCACTCACCTCTAAAAGAAAATCTGGCGGCTCTCCATGGGTCCATCCTCGTCAATTGCCAGATCAGTACAAGTATCGTGGGAACCAGACCTTTTATAAAGACCTCGTCCTTTACCCCAATGTGCGCTTCTCACGTCATTACAAAGGCTCCTTACGTCGATCCACGGCCATATTACGTGACCGGCATCTAAACCTGAGTATGATGGAGATTACTGCAGCCATATTAAATATGAAAACCTTATTAAAAATTTTACTTTGAAACAATCATCAAAAGAAGCGCCTCACGCTATTGTTTTAAAAGTTACAGAAGTCATTTGGCAACCAACGCGACCTATAATATAAAAACCTAAATAGTGATGTTCTGAGCTATAGTATATAGGCCAACTAAACTACACAGAAATCCCCTTATATAAAACAAAAATTTGAGAGAAAGCATATCGCATCTATGTACCAATGGAAAGGCATATCTGGAAAGAAACCTCTCATATTGTCCAAATCTAAGCCTCTCACCATATTAAGGTACCTGATTGCTGTTAATTCTATTTCTGCAGCTAGACAAATGGGAGTGCATGTCAGGAAATTATTGATATCCAGTCTTCTCTGGAATTCAAGCCATTCTGTACCGTCCCTAATTTGCAGATGAACCACTGTTCTCTAAGCTTCCTCTTCTTATCCAGATCACCCCCTCTCCTATTTCCCAAGATTTTCTCCATTATAAACCACCTCAGATCACTTCAACTGTGGTTTAACCTGGAGAAATGCTTGGTAAGTGGTGCGTTCTCTTTCAGTGTTGTAAGGGCCGACTTACGCTCCAGCACCCTTGCTCTCAGTTCACGGCTTGTTTCCCCTACGTAGCCTAGCCCGCATGGGCAAATGAGAAGATAGTCCACATTTTTGCTTTTGCTATTATTAAGGCTGTTGTACTTAATCTTCTGGCCATTAAAGTAGAGGCTTTGTGCCTCCAGGCAGTGCTCACAAATAGAACACATGCCACATTTGTGATTGCCAATTGCCTTAGTGCCTTGCAGTGTACTTTGGAGGTCCATTTTTGGAACTCTATATGTATTCACCAAGGAATTTCTAATATTTCTATTTTTCCTGAAGGCAAAAAGTGGCTTTTCTAGATTCAACTCTTGTCCGTCATTTAAAATGTTTCAATTTCTATTTACAATATTCTTGATTTGATGACTTCACTCGGAGAATTGACTCACAAACACTATCTTATCTTTCTTGGGGTCCTGACCTTTAACTCTGTTCTGATCCAACATATAATCGCGACCATAGTACTTGGCTCGCTTATATGATTGATTGATCAATTTTTTAGAGTAACCATGATCCTTCAATTTCAGTTTAAGAACATCTGAATGTCTGTTGAAGTCACAAATAGAGGAGTACTTCCTGCGTAATCACAGGAATTGCCCAAAGGGAACATTATCCCTTTAGGCTTTGGGGTGAAAGCTTCCATAATGTAGTAATATATTTTTGTTGGTTGGCTTAGTAAAAAGCTCCACTGACAAATTCCAACCATTATCCTTGATACAGATGTCTAAAAAATTGACCCTTTCTTTACTGAATTGAGATGTAAATCTCAAATTAGGATCGCCCAGATTCAACCACATAATAAAATCCTCAAGGTAGTCCTGGCTACCTTCCAATATGAAGACTATGTCGTCAATGAAATGGCACCAATGACTCACGTTCTCAAAAAAAGGTGCCGCTTCCTTGAAGACATGCTTAGCCTCAATCCCACCCACATAGAGGCACGCCAGGCTGGGATCACAGGAGGCTCTCATGCTGGTACCCTTCACCTGTTGGAATAGGTCCTCCTCAAATAGAAAAAGGTTGTTTTTCAACACCATTGTGATACAGTACAAAATAAAATCCATGCTGCCACCATGGAGATCTACTCTTTCTAATAGTGACCTTACCAATTTAATGGTATCGTCCTGAGGTATATTTGTATAAAGGGCTTCAATATCCAGGGTGACCCAAAATTGTGTCACCCTGTTGAAGTCCTTACCCTCAAAGATCGAAATGGCATGTGCAGAATCCTTAAGATAGGATGTCTGCTGTTGCACCAATGGCTTGATAAAAAAAGTCAGCAAATTTACTGAGGGGTTTCAGAAGGGAACCCATACTGCTTACAATGGGCCTCAATGGGGGATTAGTAAGGTCTTTGTGGACCTTTGGTAGTCCATATATGGCTGGTATAATCAGAGTGCTATTATATAGGAAGTTATATTCCTCCTCGCAGATCCAGCCTTCATTTTTAGCTGTATTTAACAGCACTTCAAGCTCCTTTTTTAACTTCTCTATCCTACTGTGGGGGACCTTAATGTAATGTTCCGGGAACATCAATAGTTTTAGCATTCTTTCTCTGTAATCCTCAGCATCGAATACCACGACCCCCCCGCCCTTATTGGTGGGTTTGACCGTAATACCGGTATCATTCTGCAAAGATCTTAATGCTTCCCTATTGGATTTTGAGAGATTGTTATTAATGCTTTTTTTACTGCTAGAGCGGTAAAGAATTTTCTTAAGTTCTATCTCGACCACTCTCTCAAAAACCTCAATGTTCTTATCAACTAAATTCAATGAGGGTGTAAATGTAGAGTTAGGCTTCATGCCTGAAACATTCTCAGCAACAGGACATTCTCTATTCTCCAAAAACTTTTTGAGCCTAACTTTTTAAAACAGTGCCTTAAGGTATTTTTCAAATTCATACCTGTTCAGTATCGTGCTGGGGCAAAGCTAAATCCTTTCTCGAGGACTTCTTTTTCTATGGTGATTAGAGTTCTCAGAGAAAGATTAATAATTGGAAATCTGTTTATCTCCAATATCTCTGGTTGCATTTCTTCATGATGTGGACAATATGAGAGGTTTCTTTCCAGATATGCCTTTCCGTTGATATATAGATGCAATATGCTTTCTCTCATATTTTTTTTGATATAAGGGGATTTCTGTGTAGTATAGTTGGCCTATATACTATAGCTCAGAACATCGCTATTTACCTTTATATAGAATAGGTTGTGCTGGTTGCCAAATGACTTCTGTAACTTTTAAAACAATAGCGTGAGGCGCGTCTTTTGACGATTGTTTCAAAGTAACATTTTTAATAAAGTTTTCATATTCAATATGGCTGCAGTAATCTCAATCATACACGGGTTTAGATGCAGGTCAAGTAATATGGCCATGCATCGATGTAAGGAGCCTTTGTAATGACGTGAGAAGGGCATGTTGAGGTAAAAGACGAGGTCTTTATAAAATGTCCGGTTCTCGCGATACATTTACTGATCTGGCAATTGACGAGGACGGACACATGGAGCGCCGCCAGTTTTTCTTTTAGAGGTAAGTGCTGAGGTGGGAGGCTACACCCGGAGACCATCTTTAAAGGGAATTAGAAATTAATAGAATGTAAAAATACCCCGCGTGTACTTGACTGGATTTGCAGACAGGTAAATACTTTGTCTGCATATGGAAATATTGGAGAGTAGCAGCGAGCATATCCTGATACTTAGTCTGCATACTGACATTTTGGGGGGTAGCAGTGAGCACTTCCTGTTGATATTAATATGAAGGGAAGAGTATTGGGCCATGAATACCAGGAAATGTCTTCAAGCAGTGTTAATAGTTTTATGATAAGATTATATTTATTATTATCTGAGTATGAGGACCATAAACCCGATAGATAGGACATGAGACTTCCCGAGTAGGGCAATATTTGATATTATCAAAGTATAAGGACATATTTACATGTGTGGTTGTTTTGGTTTTTATCTTTCTAGTTATGATAAAAACCATACTGTAGCACACGAAGGAGCTATAAGAGATGTGGTCAATAAGAAAGTGAGTGGCCCATCCCTTCTGTGGTAATAGAACTTGTGCTTTGAGAAAGGCCGGACTATCAACTCAGTCTTTTTTTTAATTTTTAACCCACCTAGATTCCAATTACGGCCACGCCGCTCCTGTTGAAGAAGGGAAGCTTGGAATAAGCCATATTTTAATCTAGTGCTTTGAGAATCTTTTGACCTAAGGTGGGTGAGATTTACATAGAATCATAGGAGAATAACTTTTATTTAGATTAAGAATGATCAAATAGGGGTGGTTCTTCTGACCGTTGACAAACATTTTATATGTGGTCCAAATTAGGTGCCAATCAGTACATTGTATCCTGCAACTGGGATTTGGATATATACAGCCGTTCCTGAAATAGATTCTTCAGCATAAAGAGGGGTGCATTAACAAGTAAGTCATCGCTATTAGGGGCATCCATATAGGGCTACAGCTTGAGATAAGGGTGGATTACAGACCTCCCTGACCACTGAAATTATATATAAAAATTCTCTCTATTTTTGTGTGTGGTTCCACACTAGGTGCAAACCAATTTGTGGTATTTCCCCATTGGGATTTGGATCAACCCAACATTGTCCAAACAGTTTCTGCACGTTTGAAAGTACCTTATTAGTAAGTAAGCTTCCACTTATTCAGTGGCATTGCAGTATGTGTGTATTTGTTGGGGTGAATGTTTTATGAAATTGGGAGTGGTAATAATAATTATTATGATTGCTGAATTAATTGTTTAATACGATTGCGGGGTACTGTTGGGCTCAGGATGACTGTTATTATACAGTGGAGTGGCGTAGAGTGTAATGGATTATCATGGAATGCGTATAGCGGAGTAGCGTCCAGTGGATTGGTGTACAGTGGAGTGGCATTGACTGGTGTGGCATAGAGTGGTGGTGCGTACTGTGTAAGAGCATAGAGTGAAGTGGCATAGAGTGGAGTCTCATACAGTGGAGATGTGCAGATTGAAGTGGCATAGAGTGAATAGAGTATAGTTGAGTGGCGTAAAGTGGTTTTGCGCTGAGTGGAGTGGAGTACAGTGAAGTGATGTACACAGGAGTTGAATATACTGGAATACCATAGGGTGGAGTGATGAATATTGTAGTGGAGCACAGTTGAGTGGCTTATGGATCTATGTGAAATTTAGCAGAAATATAGAGTATGCTGTGCAGAGAAATGTAAACAGAGAATTGCGCTTCCATGTGTTTCACCAGATTCACCAAGCAATGCAGTGCCACTCATGGTGACCTTGCTTTGCTTTGTTAAACTTACTTAAGTTTTAGGTTTCCTTTGCGACAAAATGCGTGATACAAAGGTCCCGCAATACAATAATGCAGCTAGGCCTTGGTTATATTTTGGGGATACAGTATTTTGTGGTAACTTTGCAGCATACCATGGTACATGGAGATGATAAACCAGTATATAATTGAGTAATAGCTGTTTTTAAAGGCAACATATTGTTTTTACTATACTTTGGTTCTGTGTTAGAGCCTTAGATCTAGATAAGAAGTAGGTTTTATTGTAGTTCCCTACCTATTACTACTTTAATAAAGTGGTAATAAGTAGAGAAATGTATTTATACATTTTTACATATTTTTAAATACGTTTACAGAGTACAGTGCTAGTACCTTGTAAATACCATATTTTTTAGGAAGTTTCCTTAGGTATTTCCGCAGTACTCAGTGCTCCTTTTTTATTGAATTAAATATGTTCCAAATTTCAGGCACACAGTACTACACTACATTTGTGAAACAAAGTATATTACAGTGTCTTTTCAATTAGTTAAAAATTTTCTTTGATTTTTATGTTTTTTTAAGTGCCATGGTACTTTCTAGTTAGAACCTCGGTACCCTATATCATTAGAAAAAATATATATAGAAACAAATCATTATTTTTCCCTACTTATTACAACTTTTCCAAAGTTGTAATAGATACAGAAAAAATATAAAACCTAATACTAACCTATTTCTAAGGCCCTAAGCATGAACACCATCAAAGTGGTCCTAAAACAATGTAGCTGCTTTAAGCTTTTGTAAAGGGAATCATTACCCAATCAGATAATGACTTGTTATCACCATGTACCACGGTAGCTTTACAAAATTTCGCAAAATTCCGCAAAAGTACCACTGTCACAGATACCACTAATTTTAAATGTCTTATAATTTAAAAATAATATTATCCTACTGACCTGCAGTAGCCAAAAATGATCCTCTGTGCACCATAATGTATAATCCTGCCAAATTTCATGTAAATCCTTTCAACTGCTTTTGCGCTAAATTAACTGTCTGAAAAGGTAATTCTTTCAGATCGAAATGAAAGTTTAAAATTGCTCTACAGGCTGAAATGGCAGGTATGAGACATGTTTGAAAAGAGTGGGTGGCACAATGAGTGCTTCTGCCCACTAGTAACGTTTAATTTACAGGCCTGGTGTACCCATGGTACCATATACAAGTACTAGCTCTCCAAAACATGACACAACTGACATTATTTGGGCACATAAGGCATACAAATACCACCTAATGACATGGACCTATTCATAAACTTCCTCTAAAACAATTACAATTATAAAGTTCCTTTGAATGTATAGGCACTCACGTTACTCTGACAGACCTCCTCAGATCCTGCAGTACCCAATTTTTCTCCCTCATGCTTCACCAGCAATTACATTTACCATCACTACACCCATTCTTTTAAACAAGAGAACTCTTCTCCATGACCCTCCACATTCTTCTCAAACTAATTCCATTCTTTTCATACTAACCGACTATTAAAATTGTCCACCTTTCTCCATTCTGCAAAATCGCCTAAATTCCAACTGATTTATTCAGACACCAGCGGCACACCAGAGTTGAACAATCCACTCTATAGCTTCCTTTAAATTGTTATTTTCACTGCACCACTCTACACAATGTGACCTCAGCCACTATAGCCACCTTATATTCAATCCTGTTACTGCAAGGCATTCCTGCAACAAATAAATTGTCAGCAATCCTTGTCCTTTTAAACTTCATACTCTTATTAGCCATCATCAACTTAGAACCATCTCCATCACATGCAGCCTATTCACCAACAACTTTAATAAAGCACAGTTAATCATCTAATTACCCCGCTATAGTGGCAAATGGCCTGGGTATGATAAAGAAAAACTTTAATATTGTGAACACCACAACTCCCTTACCCTTGGAGTTACAAAATCTACGCAATGTAAATATTTCTCTCAGAGATGTGATCCCAATTCTTTTGGATAGATTAACAGCTAAAATGCAAGTCGTTGGTCAACTTGTAAACAATACATTGTTTGTTCAAAATGTAATCCAACCCTCTCAAAAAAATTATGAGGAACTGACATACTACCTGGTTCTCTCATCTCTAACCTCTTGCCCCCCTCTTTCCACCCATCAGTCTTCTCCACTTACCCCTCAAATTGCTTATCCATTCCAGACCAGCAATATCACTGTAACAATCAAATATTGATCAAAGACTACTCCACATAACCTTCTTTAGCCATTTTGATCCAATCACTCATTACGACCGCTGCAGCTAGAAATCTGTCTGAATTCTTCAAAAGTCAAAATATCTACTGTAACTCCTTCTTTAGCTTCCAGAATGCCTTTAACGATTCATACACACATCTCTATCTGCAAACCGTACATTTCCAAGTGCTGCAAAAACAGTATCTGCAGCATTTGTTCACATCCATCTCCAATTTGATACATACTTCTACAGCAGAAAACACAGACTAATCTCTTTCACTCCCACACAGTCCTATTTAGGCCAAATCGGTATTAAAGACAAGCAGACTGCCACTCCTGTACCCAAATTGTTAGTGAAGTATTGTGAAAACCTTGCTTGCAACACTTGGAATTAAAACATGAATCAACTGATTATAATAAACTCTTAGAATAAATAAACTTCTCCAAACAAATGAACACAAATATTCATATATCCACATACCAAGTTAATATTTCCTTTTATACCACAGGGAATCCCTGTCCATCCCTATTTAACACCATTGAATCCTGTTCTCCCTGCCACTGAGTTAAGAAAATAAGCCTCAGCCCATACGAGCTGGCATCGACAGTTGCAATAAGTATTATATTTAAAACAAACTAATCTTACTATTGTGCATCTCAGTTGTCTTTCTTTACCCATGTGAAAGCATTGTCATGTGGTTGATCCCATTCAAAGTCACATTTTTTTTTAACTATTCAAACATAGTTCAGTTGGTGTTCTGAATGTTTAGTAGTATTCTGGTTGCCCAGTGAATGATCTAAGTTTATTTTTTTTTCTTCTGCGCTGGAGCAGTTCGAAAGACATCCACTAAATATTTTTAGGACGGTCCCAACCATCTGTATTATTATGAGTCAACTTTCAATTTCCCTAGCATAGAACCTACTTTTCTACTTTCAAAAAAGTCAAATTTGAAGTCTCTAATGCTCCCAACAGCAAATTTCTGATATGCTATGTTGCCCCTGTTTCTTCAAAATAATTAATCATTTTGAGAAAACAACAACTTTTATGGCAAAAAACAGAGTAAGAGCTTAGGAATTATCATGCAAACATATGTTACTGTATAGACAAGGCCAAGTTCAGTGAAGAATCTTTAGCCCACCATAATCAATATCAACGCATTAATGTTGGGAAATTGAAAATATCTATTGATATATTTTTCGATAGACACAGAATCTCAACCTGCTGTCATATTTTTTCATGGCCGTTACTAGAAGCAAATCATGGTTATTACAAGAAGAATATCATTGCCATTACTAGAAGTAACTGACTAAATGTTGCCTTGCTTAGCCATCTCCTAGAGCAAGCCGTTTATTTTACAACTAAATTATACAGCTGCCTAAGGCACTGTGAAACAGTTTCAACAAGTTCACATACATACTACTGGACAGTGAAAGACTGAAGCCCAATGATAGCCAATGTAGGTATATTCCTGGAAACAAGTATCCTGATATTAATATTGTGTATTTTGTAGCATAACTGTCGTAGTAGAAGAGGTCTCATGATGATGAAGATTTGTGGCTATAAAGCACATCCCAATTTAACTGTATCAAGTGGCAGAATGTAGCCTAAGATATACCTAGCGAATTGAAATGTTGATGACTTTATTGAAGCTATCGATGAATGTAAAAAAGACTGGTAATCCCTTCAAAAAGTTCCCTGACAGATATAGAGTAACAGAAGTATTAAAAATGGAAAACACAGTTTCAAATATACCACATGATGAAAATACAATAGCAAGAAAATCTGAAACCATCTTCATTGTCTGAAAAGGCTTTGCAAACATAATCACTTTCAAGCTAAGTTCATCACGGTCCTGAAAATAATTCCAGGACACCCAGTACTACCTTATACTTATCAAGCTTAAGGAAAAAACCTTCAAGACAAAAGTACACACCATAGGCTCCAAGTCATGCGAAAAAGTAACAAACATATTTTTTGTCAGCATAACATTAATCAACATTATGCTGAGAAGAGGACTACATCTTCATGCTATCATACAGAGACACATTACAAAAAGCTTTGGCAGTCAACCTGGCACAGGGATGTAATGGGCTCCAAAGAATTAGCAACGATGAAACACAAACTCCATTTAGAAGTGTTCAACATTCACATATGTGCTTGGGCCACAGCCAAATGACTAGTCTGCTAGGGAAATGTCACAATCATGCATACGTACATGGGGAAAAAGTAGAGGCAGACATATATGTGCTGAATGGGGAAGTACTGATTCACTGTCTAATGTGTTTCTGTGCACTACAACTCTAGGACTGGTCACTGTTCATTATCATGCCACAAAAATACATCTCCTAATCAACAAAGAAGTATGCTGCAGATGACATGAAAGTTAACATTCACACAAAGCTGACAGTGAAGCATCATTAAAGGTGATGTTTGCTGCAAAAAGTAAAAAGATATAACAGAAAATGATGTGCTTGTGATGTTGTGATCATGTAGGCAATACTGAAACCTCTTCATTGGCTATAATTATTTGATGCAACATTAAAATATAAGATGGCCTCCATTAGAACAACCATTCAGGTTTGAACGCCTGCTTTGTGCATATGAAGATTTTCCATAGCAGAAATGATTCGACTCAGAAAGAAACAACATGCTGCAAGTCAACTGGCTATGCAATAATTTTCATAATTGTAATAGGTTTAAGTGAAATTAATGACACTCTAGTGCAGATACCCATGAACAAAGTCATACAGCCACTGCTTCAATTGCTCTGAAAGGTAGCGTTCCAGTTACAGGAAGCAATTGAACAAGAAATCAGAAACCTCCTGGTACTCAACATCATCAAAGAATTAAGGGGTCTGATGAGATGAATATCTCCAATAGTAGTGATACACAAGAAAGACAATGTGGACTGACAAAATAAATGTGTTGACGTGTGTCATCCCAAAAAAGCCACAGAGTGACAATGCCTATGAACTACAGGAGATTCATGACACTGATACATGATACAGGACACTGTCTTTCACAAAACCAGAAACATAAAGAAGATTCTCTGCTGCCTGAGAGCCTTCATCTCTAAACTATTAAGGAAGCGTCCACCTTAGAAGGGAGCCCTGATTTGTTACTGTTTACCTGAAACATGACCCATCTCGCTATCCATCGCCTAACAGACCCTCTTACTGCAGTGGATGTTCCTTTTGCTCATAATCTGTCAGTTTCCTCAAACCCAATGTCCTGCCTCTCTTTTTGGTAAGAATTGCAATATCTGGTTTGTGCTTGTTTCTATCATATGCACCTGTATGTGCTTGTTGGTTTTGTTTATGGGTTGATCATGTTTTAGTGGTGCCTTTCTCACCTCACAAACTACTAATCTTAAGTTCATGATGGCTGTTCAGTTGTGCAAGGTGCTTTAAAATATATTCTTTAAAATAATGTATTGAAATCTCGTGACGTGCTTGTAATTGATAGAAAGTTTTTATGCCCCGACTTTTGACTACACTGTAAGCCGACACGTGTCCTGCTTACTTCTCCATATATCTACCTCTCGTTACTTGTTGATGTCACTGCCATGAAGATTATTTTCTCCTTCTCTCTAAGGATATAACCCCTCTATAGCCCTTACCTACTATCCCGATATACCCCTGCTCCCTCCACCCAGCATGCATCCTAACAATGACAGAAAGCTGAACATCCTACTATCTCCTACTGGAAATAACTCGTTTTTAACTACCCACCCAACCTATCTAAAAATGCCATAAGAAACAACAAACATAAAATCCTCAACCTTAAGAAAGAAACTTTTATTATCGACCCTTACGTCTGCCACACCGAGGGTACCAAACTGAATGACCTAATCTTCTCAACCAATCAGAGTGCCAAATGGAAGAAAGTCCAATCTTCTTCTCTAAATGCCACTATCACCAAGAAAATCCCACAAGGCCACAAACGTACTATTGCACCCTCATCGATATTCAACGTTAATTCCACCATTTCTATCTATAACAATGGCAGCATACTCATTCAATCTTCAAATCACAATCTGGAAATTTTCAGTGATCTCCTTTCCAACCTCAAGAACAATCTTTATATAACCACCCCCCCTTCTGTCCCCTTGCTACTCCCCCTGATTCCTCCCCTTATGATTACCTCCTTTTCCCCACCCACCTCTCTCCCCTTTTCCAACGCTCTCACGTGGTGGTCACCCACATATACACAGGCAGTACCATCGCCCTGCACACTCCCTCTCACAATGACAACACCAATGCTCCCCCACGTCTACACCAATCCAATAGCACCACCTCTCATCCCTTAGAGCCCCCAATCTCTACCCTCATCAACAAAAGCAACTCATCCCTCACTCCCTCAAACAACCACTTCTAAACCTCTGATGAAGATCCTCAGTAATGCCAACTCCCCAACCGCTCTGTGATTCTTCTACTCTCCCATGCCTCCCCAACCAAGAACCTCTTAAAAACCTCTTATTAACTCTATGCTCAACACTATAATGTCTGAGCTACAATTAATTTGAGCTTACATTTGCAAACTAGTTTGTGTCAACTCCAACTCTGAGCACAAGTGACACTCACACCTAACTCACCTCCAGACCAACAACTTCTTAGCCTCCAATGACCAATCTGACACTATCCCTGCTTAAACAGAGTTCTTGCAACCTTTCTGGAGATCCACACCCAACCTTAACAATGCCTCCGGGCCAGATGGGCTAGTAAGACAGCTATCAAGCGACAATATAGTATCCATCCTTGATACCTACAACCTTGACCCTGCCATTCACACTCTTCCCGCTGCACAAATCAAGACGATTAACACCCACCCTATCATGCCATCCTACCCCAGCACTAGATTTATTAACAACAAAAAACAAACACAAGTTTCCATTTCCCATACATCCTCAACCACCTCCAAAACAATACTGCATTGCACATTGCTAAACTACTGCTCAGCCATGAAAGAACACAGCTGACATAGCTGATTGTATACTTAACTTCGACTGAGACATCCTTATGCTCATTAAAACCTGGTTGACTGAATCCTCTACTCCTATTCTAGACACTCTAGTCCCCACAGTCATGACATCATTAGACTAGACCGCTTAGGAGGTGGCCTAGCCTGTATATACATATCCTCACTCTTTTTTAAACAATTGCACACTATATCTCTTTTCAACGGCAGATACCTCAGGATGGACATTACCACCACTAACTATTCAAGGTACTCCCTACACACATTTTATCACCCACTAGGAAAATATCACACGTTCATTGAACAGATCATGGTGATTATCAGCGCTCACAATGAAGAGAACAACCACCAAGTTTTCCTTGGCGATTTCAATACTCACTGGAACTAGTCCAATGGCCCTCTTGGGAATAGTTTTAAATGCTTTCTCCAGGACCTGAACCTTATTCAAGCCTGCAACAGCCCGACCCATAACAAAGGAGCTACCCTAGACTTAATAATTACAAAAGACACCATACAAATTGAGTTTATTCTCCCCTGCGATTGGACTGACCACCACTGCATCACCATTTTCTTTAAAAAAAAGGCAATCACTTCTAAGGGCCAACCAACAAAAGCCAAACACTGGGTCCAAAACACCCCCAACATTCACTCACAAACTCTATATACTCTCAGTAATGACATCCTGCTCCCATGCTCTCCTATGAACAACATCTTTGGCCTTACCAGTCACTACTTCAACTCCTTGACCACAATTATGGATACCATGGCCCCCAAAGAACTTAAAAGATTACTGTCTAAAAGATCCAACCCCTGGTTCAACTCTATCCTAAACAAAGAACGCTAACATCTCAGACATGCAGGCAGAGCATGGGGACATACCATGTTCCTTGCCAACCTCAAATTCCTACATCAAGGACACAGCACCTACAACAGGCACATTAGCTAATCCAAAGCACCTTTCTTCCAAAATCAACTGGACTCTACAACTAACTGACCTAAAAAACTCTTCGAAATTATCATAAAAACAATGGACCCTCAAAAGTGACCCCACTTCCGCAGATAACAAAACATTACTTAACAGTGAAACCTTTGGTTCATTTTTTGTGGAGAAAACCATGCAAATCTCTAATGTCACTGAGCCTGCTATGAAACTACTTCTACATGAACCCCCCTACTCCCTTCCCCATCTGATTATGATACATGCCAGCGATATCACCCATCTCACCCAAAGTAGTGCCTCTTGGTCCAACTTCAAAACCCTTGATGAAAATTGCACCCTAAATCTATTGTCCTCTCGGAAATATTCCAACCACTTCAATAATTCCCTCAACTCCAAACTCCTAAATGAAACCATTCACCTCCTACTCCCACTATGTACTATAATAATTAGTGCTTCACTCACCCAAGGATGCTTACCTGACTGCCCCAAAAGTGTCCTGGTTACCCCTATCCTCATAAAAACCAACTCTGACCAATACGACCCCAACAATTACCACCCTATCTCAAACATCCCTACTTTGGCTAAATTCTTTAAAAAATTTGTGCATCTACAGCTTCACATTCACATCGAGCAACTCTAACTCCACGACCTTTGTCAATCTTGCTTCCAATTGGGTCATAGCACTGAAACTGCCATGGTCCACATCGTCAACCATGCCCTACGCTCCTTTGACCACAATGCATCTTGCCTCCTAATCCTATTGGATCTATCAGTAGCTTTTGACCCTATCAACAAAGCTACCCTTGTGAACCTTCTTGAACACAAGATGGGCCTCTCTGGCACCGTGCTGAAATGATTCACCTTCTTTCTGCATAACAGATCTCAATGAGAGGATATGACCTAATGGCTAGAGTGGTTGACTTCGAAGCTGGGTAATGCGGTTTGAATCTCGGCAGGGATGCTCAACCTCCTGTGATTCTGGGCAAATCACTTAATCTCCCTGTGCCTAACATAAAATGAATGTGTCCGTCTGTAATGCAAATGGCGCTCATGTAAAGCACTCTGTTACCTTCGGGTTGAGTCTGCACTATTTAAAAGTCCCCCCACAAAAACAATGCATTCTAATCAATCGCACTGTTTCAGACCAGTCTCCATTGTCGTTAGGCATTCCCCAAGGTTCTATTCTCTCCCCAACAATGGATAACCTATATACGGAGCCCCTCAATGAAATCCTCAAACTTTCTCACATCTCATACCACATGTATGTGGATGATACCCAACTCTACATGAAAATCACCTCCCTCAAAGACATCGATATCCTCAACAGCACCCTGACACACATTGGCTGACCCATACCCACCTCAAACTCAATGCCCTTAAAACTGAATTCCGACTGATCGCACCAGCCACCACCCCTAACGTCAAAGACCGGCTCCTTCTTTACATTGCCCTAAATTGTACCCCACACATCATTGACACTGCCAAATCCCTAGGTACAACCTTAGACAAAGACCTCTCCATGCAAAAACACATAACGCCATCACTAGAGGAGCTAACCATCAGTTGCATATTCTTAGCACACTAAAACCTTTCCTCCCCACGGCAGACCTCACAACGGCAGTTCAGGCTCTTGTGCTATCAAAATTAGACTACAGTAGTACTACATTGGTGGGCCTATTGAAATTCCTCACTTGAGCTACAGAAGTCTACACTGAATTTAGCAGCTAGACCCATCACTGGATCTAAAAGAAGTGATAATATCACCCTGACCTTCAATCCCTGAAATGGCTACAATTAGAGGTCAGAATTAATTTCTAAATTACTTGTATGACCCACACAGCAAAGCATCATAATACCCCATCCTACCTAACGGAGAAACTGACCCTATCGGGTGGAAACAGATCTTCTAGAAGCACCAGCTCCTTACTTCTTAAGCCACAAAAATTCAAGAAAAAAAAACATACAATCAATACTTTTCTGCAATTACACCGACAATATGGAACTCTCTCCCTAATGAGATGAAATGCAACCCACCCACATCCATCTTCAGGAAGGAAGTTAACCTTTTACCATACAACAAATTCCTCTCACATTGAGAACTCTCCGCCATCTCCTCTTGATATCTGTTTGCTGTCCCTTATCATACCGGAATATGTTTGTGCCTGGACTGATGCTAGTCTATGTAGTCATATCTCTCTGCTTCCCTTAAGTGCAAGTACAATACTACCTAGTCATACACATCTATTTTTGTATATAATATATTTGTATATATTGTATATATATGTCTTCCTTATCTATCCCATATTTTTGTATACTTCTGTAAAGCACTCTGTCACCCGAAAGGGTCTTGCTCGAACTACATAAAACTTCAAATAAATAAATCTCAAACAGGATTGCTAAATTTAATGGAGAACAATTCTGTTCCAAACTAGATCTCAAGCTACCACCAACTGTAGTTTGAAGAAAACTAGAGATGTATTAGAATATTTAACACATATCTGGGTCTGTTCACTTACAAACTCCTCATGTTTGGGATCACATCCACCACAGGTAGTTTTCAGAAACCTATCCACACAAGTCAACAGGCCACACTGAATAACTTCAATTGAAGTGATTTCATACTTGCATTTGGTTCTTTAAAGCAAAAATGCAACCAAGCAATCTGACAAGTTTGTGTTCTTGCTCATGCTTCAGGAAACACCAACCTCAAAATTTGTCGCTACCAAAAAAAAAAAATGAATTTAAAACAAGAATGTATTTCAACAAGTGGAAGCCTATATTTTAAGCAGACATCTTTCAATAAATGGCATATAAGCGAACCCTCGCAAGATGAAGGAACTCTCTGATGCACCATTGTCTTGCAGTCATTTTTGGAGGGACAATTTACTCTGGAAGTACTTCAAAGCCTATGCAACCTTCAGCATAATAATCAGAGAGCTGATAAAACAAGTATAAGAAATTGGGTTTTTGGTTGCGTGGGTTGTTAACCCTTCTCCAGCAACAGCCACAATCCCTGTCAGGGTGAACCATAAAAGTCACTAAATTAACCTTTGCTTACCCCCTGGTAGCATGGTACAAAGGCAGTCAGGTTTAATTTAGAGGCAACGAGTAAAGTATTTATGCAACGCACAAACAGTAATAAAGTAAAAACATAGCTCAAGGAAAATCCCAAACCAACTTAGAAAAATAGAGTACATTTATTAAACTATTTGGCACCAAAATAATAAAAATCTAATTAGTAGAAGTGGAATTATGATTTTTTAAAGTTTAAGGTAAAAACTAACAGCTAAAAGATCAAAGAGCCAACCAAGGACATCTAGTTGTGTGAGACCAGGTCAAAGTAAAACAATATGGCAGACAGTAATGGAGTAGAAGTTGGGTACTAGGAGTGGATTGATTCTGGTCAGCGCTTACCTTCATACTTAGAAGACATTTGAAGAAAAATGTTCTAAGAAGGTAAAGTTCAGCTGGGCAAGGCTGCAGGTGGTATCTGAGGAGGGAGCATCATCATCAAAGAGCCACAGGATAAAGTCACAGTGAAGGTTTATTCATCTGGACTAGGTCACTTTTTTTAATTTTGAAAATCTTCAGCGAGACAAGGCTGGAAGGCTATACCCGACAAGAGTTCCATTGGGCTGGATCCACTTTTGGCGTAGCATCACTGGAGAACATTTGCTGCTGCCGGACAAGAACATAGCTGGATCTGCTGCGAAGTCAGGCCGACCAACAAGGAACCTTTGATGCATAGACAAGAAGATTGTAAGTCCCAGGTTTTGGATTTTGGAACCACCAAGGGCCCAGATCATGAGGAGCACCGTTTAGTGGGCTAGGACTCACTCAGGCTGGGTCCAGATGCAGGTTAAAGATGGTTGTTGCTTTTTCTGTCCCTAAGGCTCAGATTAGGAGGCCAGCCAACAAGCCTTTGGAGTCAGTCTGGTAGTCATGGGTTGAAGAAGTTGAACAGGGTCAAGCAGCAGGGCAGGTCTCTGGGGGTTCAATGCAGGCTCATGACAGCAAAGCATTCCTTCCAGGTACAGCAAGGCAGTCTTGTGAAGTACACAAACTGACCTCTGAGAGTCCTTTCGCAGGTCCAGACAGTGTCTTTTACTTGGTGCCTTTTTTGAAATAGGAGAAGTTTCTAGAGAATCCTCTTTGAAGTGCTTAAAATTTCTTCACTCCCCTGCACTGGGTGCAAGCTGGCAGTGTGAACACTGCAGGAGTGACATGTTCTTTGTGTGAAGGGAGGGCATGGCCTATTCAGTTGCAAGTGGGCTGTGCCCAGCTCTGCCCCCATTCAGTCAGTTGTTGGCCAATCCAGGCAAACATAATCCCTTTGTTGTCTGGCTGTCTGGGAAGCATAAACGAAATCCAACTGCCTAATACACCAAGTCATATGGCCCAGGGACAGGCTGCAACTAATATATAGGGCAGGAAAATGCCAACCTTCTAAACATTACATTTTTAAAATTGAAACCTATAATCCTACTTTACCATTAATTTTTAATTACAATTTGTCGTATAGTAAACACAAAATGCTTATGTGGTCCCAATCAAAATGTAACAATTATTAAATGTAATAAGGCAACCTAATGTTATCCTATGGGAGAGTTAGGATTCACAGTAGTGAAAAAACAGGACATGTACAACTTAACAGTACATGTACAAACTTTTCATTACAATGCACTGGGCACTTGGGCTACCAATGGCTTACCTTAGATGTGACTTACATGCAAAAAAAGAGGAGTTCATGGCTCGCAAGGGCGTTATATTCCAAAGGCGACTCTGCAGTTTAAAACTGCAATGGCAGGCCTGGGACATGTTTTAAGGGGCTACTTAAGTGGGAGGCACATTATATGCTGCAGACCCACTAGTAGCATTTAATTTACAGGCTCTGGGTATATGGTTCAACACTTTAGTGGGGACTTATAAGTAAACTTAATATGCCAGTTAGGTGTAAGTCAATTTTACCATATTTAGGGAGTGAGCACAGGCACCATAACACTGGTTAGCTCCCCTGCCTGGCTCCAAGCTGGTTGTATGAACAATACAGGACAGACAAGTTATTTTTGTGAAGGTATGGTACAGCCTATTCAGTTGCAAGTGTGGCTATGTCGACCTCTGCTCCCCCATCATGTGAGTTGAGGGCTCATTCAGGTACATCTAACCCCTCTTTTGTGTGACTGTCTTGGAGGAAGTCATGTGAACCATGAATTAGCTGCAGGTACCACATAGTTAGACAGGAAAATGCCAAGAGGAGAGGGGAGTGTATTATGGGACTTAGAGTTTGTTTTAGCACACATTTTTGCATATAGGCACTGTCATTGGAGGAATAGGTCACATGGTCACTTTGAATCAGCAAATTACGATTAAAGCACAGGAGACACGAGGGAGAGCACTTCTTGTGATAACAGCTTATAATGCAGGGATAGTTCTAGCAGTTTAATAAAGATGGAGTGAAGTGCACTCGGTGTGAAAAATCTCTGATTAAGGCTCTAAAGAGGTAATGTGCTGAAAGGTTGATAATGTGAGATTCTTAGTTGATAAGTAGGGAGGGAATGTGGCTTTTTGTTAATGGGAAGAGAGGTTGCAGGTTAACAAAGGGCTGTTATGAGTTTCTTTTGATTAGTAGGGATTGAACATGCAGAGGGAAGGGTTTTTCATTGGTTTGAGCACATGAATATTAGTTTGAGCACACAAGAGTTGTTTAGAGTACAAGCAGTGGAGGGAGAAAGGGAGCATTAGGGAGGAGAAAGTGGGTAATGAAGTAATTAATTTTACACAAGAAAGTTTGTACTGAACATTAAGCTGAGCTGTTTTTCATCGGTTTCAGAGACCCCTGATGAAGAGCCGTCAGGCTCAAAATGCATTGGGTAAAATTTCAATGATCTTACTCTGTAATATGGTTAACCTCATGTGCTACTGTTGAATGCCTGGATGGGCGACAGAAGGCATTTGAAAATGGTGAATACAATATTCAGGTATAACCATCCTGTCTCTGTGGTGTTTAAACAAGTGAGAAGATTAACAAAGTGTTGGAAAAACTTTTGGTATACAGCGTCAAATATGATCAATTCAGGAGGATGTTATTTACTTCGAGGGGTTATTCCCCATTCAGCAGTGCGGTAGAAGGGTATGTGAGAGTAGTGTCCATTTTGTGAGTCTAAATCTGACATTTTGAAAATGTTATTTAAAATCCAACTTTACCATTAAAAATGATCTTTAATTAGTTTCTCAGATGCCAAACACAAAATGTTCATCTGTTTGCAATCAAAGGTTTGCATGTATTAAATGTAAGAAGGCAGCTTATTGTTATCGTATGGGAGAGGTAGGCTTCTCAGTAGTGAAAAAAGAATTTAGGAGTTTTCCACTACCAGGACATGTAAAATGTAACAGTACATGTAGAACCTTTTGATTATACTGTAGGGCTACCTAGGGCTTACCATAGGGGTGACAAAAGTAATACAAAGGGGGGCGGGGGGTTAAGGCTTGGCAAGGTGGTTATGTTTTCAAACCAAATTGGCAGTTTAAAAGTGCAGACAGGCTACAATGGAAGGCCTGAGACATGTTTTAAGGGCTTCTTGAGTGGGTGACACAATAAGTGCTGAAGGCCACTAGTAGCATTTAATTTACAGGCACTGGGTATATGGTTTACCACTTTACTAGGGACTTATAAGAAAACTAAATATGCCAATCAGGTGTAATTCAACATTACCTTGGTTTAGGGAGTATGCACAATCAGGTTAGCACAAGTTAGCAGTGGTTAAGCTCACAGAGACCTAAAATCAATAAAACACATCAGCAAAATGAGAGGGGTGAATAGAAAATGTTTGGTGCTAACCCTGCAGAGAGGTCCAAATCCAATAACATGGAATAGCAATCGTATAATCCCTGAATTCGAAACATTGGTTTAAGTGCATTTACATTCATTGTAGTGGATTAAAGACGTAGTGAAAGCTACCACACAGCAGGAGTGTTTTGACCCCAAAAGGAAATATAGAAGTGACAATAGGCAGTAGTCAAGTATGGTTTTGTTAAATCCTGCTGCAATTTGACGAAGGGGCACACTCACCTCAAAAGAAGTGGCATATGCAATTTGAAGTCTGTCCGAAATGGAAATGAAATTCTCGTTGCTTAAAACAGAAAGTCTAGCTGTAGAGTGGAAGTGTGAGCGCTACCACATGTTCATCTATGGCAAAATAAGTATCATCATAACTGATGATCATGCTCTGTTGAAAAATGTTGGTAATTCCATAGCCAATACGTCACCTATAACTGAGTTATGGGAAATATAGCTGCAGGAATATAACTACAAATGCATTCACAAATCAAGCAACAACCCAAACTCTGTTTATTGCTCCTCCCGATAACATTTGAAATACACAAAATCAGTGCAATCTCTGGTCAAAAAATATCAACACAATGTCTGAAACATCACAGTCACAAATGGCAGGCTCATGTAACACCAGCATCTTTCATCTTAAAGAAATTAGTGGGAGCATTGATCCCACAGTTGGATCAGTGATGCCACAACACTGTCTTTCATGACAGTGATCACTTCCTGGAGGGAGGGGAACAGAAAGTGCCTTGGAGAGAAGAAGAGGTCTTGGATATTGTCAGGACAAAATGGGTGAAGTTTAGCACGCCTATTTGTAGAGGAACATTTGCAAGAGAGAGATTCCTGCAATAAAGTTTGTGGGATTAGTTATATCTGACCCCTGTTGTTGTTTAAGAACCTAAACTCCTCTAGCATCATGCGTAAGAGGAATCTGGCAGTACACAGATTGTTGGGTCTTGTGAGATGTAGGAGGGAAATATATAAATAACAATACAATATAATATTATTTTACGTATTATCTGTTCTAGATCAAGAGCAGTTACAGTCAAATTCAGGACTGCAATTTTTATTTCCTGAAAGATGGTTAGGATGACTTTCTTTGTAAGCAGAATGGGACTGCGTTTTATGGACTTTGACATTTAGTTGAGGGCACATGGGCAGGTATTATTTTCAGTCTGAATAAAGAGTAATCTATGTCCAAGTTAGATTTTTCAGTGAGGGAAAAAGGCTACAAGTAGGGGTGTATAAATAGTTTTACTAAATTGCATTATATTTCAAGGAAAGTGCATGACATTACCTGAAAGTTCATATCATTCTCTTTGAAGTATCTCACATGAAAACTGTATCACAAGAGCATTCATTTCAAAGCAATGTAAGAAAATGGAACGGGGAATGACTTTGGTAGAAAATGTTTGCAAGACAGACTTTCAAATCCAAGAATTGTGTGAAATGTCAGAACTGCGAAATTTGGAAATTCGCACAAACACAAAGGTCTTGTGCATAATAAAAATGTTGCAGAAGCGAACAAAAGAGCCACTGTATGAAAAAATGGATGGGGGAATTGATTTATTAAACAAACCCAAAAGATCCTAGGTTTTCAATTAAAACCTTGTGTGTTATTTTGTATGTATGTGTGTAGGTATATGATACTTTCATGGCGCTAAACCAGCTGAAAGGAAGCAAAACATTTTACAGGGGGGAAGGCAAAGACATTGATTGTGTGGTCGGAGTGTTAGCTAGTGCTGCAATGGACTACCACTGCATCATAAAGCTGTGTCCTTTAGAGGTGAGTGACTTTGAGTGTATTACTGAATACCGAGGCTAAGAATATAAAGATAAAAGAATATTGTAGACGAAAATAAAGCAAGGGAAGTTGTTAGAACTGTCAGCCTTAGGGTGGTCTTCCTTCAAACTTTTTGCCTGCTTGCCTCCAATTTCGCTAAAATATTCTTGTTGGCCTTAGGACTCTGTGCCCTATTCCATCATTAACCTGTGCTACCTATGCCCAGGGCCTTTAAATGAAATGCTACGAGTGGGCATACAGCACTGAGTGTGCCACCCATTGAAGTAGCCCTTTAAACATGTCTCAGGGCCGCCACTGCAGAGCCTGTATGTGCAGTTTACACTGCCATGTCAACTTGGCATTTAAAACTCCTTGCCAAGCCTTAAACTTCCCTTTTATTACATATGTCATCCCTAACGTAGGTCCTAGGTAGCCCAAAGGGCAGAGTGCTGTGTAATCAAAAGATAGAACATGGACTTTTACATTTTGCGTGCCCATGTAGTGAAAAACACCCACTTTCATTTTTCACTACTGTGAGGCCTACTTCTCCGACAAGATAACATTGGGGACTCCTTATTACACATAATAAACTGTAATTTCTGATTGAGAGGGAATAGATCTGTCATGTGTAATACCTCTAGAATGATAATGATAAATCCTCTTTATTGGTAAAGTTGAATTTCTCTTTACAATTTTAAACCTGCCACTTTTAGAAAGGTGGAATTTTTCTGCTCCTACCCTTGTGTGCCTGCAGCCTGTCTTCAATACATATCTGGGGTGGGGGATAGTGAGACTCTGTCTAGACAGCCACACACAAAGGGAGTTTAGATGTGACTTGATGGGTCATGATGGGGCATTCTGATGGGATGGGAGGAAGGAGCTAGGCACAGCCTCATACTTACACCTGAATAGGCTGTGTCATGTTACCACACAAAGAGCTGCATGCCCCCTGTAGCGAGTCTGGAGCCAGGGCAGGAAGGGAGGACCTCTGTGAACTTTAAAGCACTTCTTTGAATTCATCCCCACTTCAAAAAAACACCACTGGTTATAAGAACTGGACTTCTGACCCTATCACTTCAGCACACCTAAGGACCTAAGGATACCCTGCCAAGAAGGACCGACATTTTGCAGGACTGCTGCTGTGGAAGAACTGTTTTTGGCTGTGCTGACCTGCCGCCGACTGCCCTTTTCTCCTAGGTGAGAAGGACTGGACCTGCCTCTCTTGTCTCCAGAACCCAGAGTGACTCCAATGGCTAGACGGCTAGTATTCTGATTTGAAGTCTCAGGGACATTACAGACTTCAAACCACCCTGCTCCTTCACCAAGAACCATTGGAAGTGAGCCTAAGGTGGTTTGCTTCAGCACCGATACATTCTCTGCTGTGAGAGCAGAATCAGCGCATCCCTGCCATTACAGGAGCGGGACTAAAACATTGCATCTTGGAAGCAGCGCATCACTCTTTGAACCAATGCGTCGGCACAGTTTCATGGAGAAACCTGAAGCATTGCATCACGTCTCAGAACCAGCTCATCACCTTTGAAACTGACGCATCTTCTACTGCTGAAGCAGAGTCAACACATTCCCTGTGAAAGAAGAGCATCGCTCTCAGAACTGACACATCTCCGCTGTTGCATGGAGAAAATCAACGCATAGCCATAGCAGTGTGGACCGTCAATCACCTTCTCTGCCTCCCACAACTTGTTGTTGACATATCAATGTACTTTTGCAGCTGGACTAGCCTGGTCCCTGTATCTGATAAGTGCTCCATCGCAGGCGGCTTTAACTATTGACTTTTTCCATTCCAAGGCGACCAGATAGCCCAAATAGGCATGTATTGCTTCTAAGAGGTAATTTTACATTTATTCTTTATAAATACATATCTCAAGTTCCACTCATTTGTTTTTTTGTTTTGTTGGTCTTATTGTATTTATAAAAATGTATTCTATTTATCTAACCCGGTGTGGAGTTTTCTTGTGGTGTTTTCACTGTGTTACTGTTTGAAGTGTTGCATAAATGCTTTACACATTGCCTCTTAAATTAAGCCTCACTACTCCAAACCAAGCTAGCAGAGGGTGAGCACAGAATAATTTAGGGTGTACTGTTGATTTACTCTGACTAGGATTGCAGTTCCTGCTTAGGCAGGGTGTCTACCTCTGCCAAGCAGAAACTGAGTTTTTAAAATAAGTGCATATAGAGGAAGTATAAATTTACTATTCCAAACTCTGTATTTAAGTACCATGAATATATTTTCAAGGAACGTATATGTATTAGGTATTGAAAATCTATACCTACCTTTTGATATTTTGGATTTGATATTTTGACCTTGACATTTGTGTATCTCGACATTCTAGCTTCGATATGCAGGGGGCTTGCCATGTCTTCAGCTCCTTCGTTAATGATGAGAGAGTTGAGGCAGTCCTTGTGGATAAGGTTTTGTTGTGCCATATCCTGGGCACATAGATGGAGAATGTCTCTTATCTTGTTTTTTTTCTTTTTTGCACTTCTGTATCTGGCCCTGAAAGCCCCTTGAGTGTCTGGGCTAGATCAGCACACCTTTGGCACACACTCATTGAGCCAAGGAATCACTTGAGACTGTCTGGTAGAGAATGTGCAACCACTCACAGCTGCATGAGAGATCATTTAATATTATATTAATGGGGTGCCCAGCCCCGGTGTGCACGTCATGAATTCCAAGTGCAAGCACACCTGTCCACACTAATGTCATGCATGGGAGTGCTGAAGAGGAATCATGGAGCATTTATACTCCTGTCAGAACTTGTATAGCAGTCAAAATAACACATTTAATCAAATCAATAGGGAATATTTGTGCTTTACTTTAATACATTTTAAATGAGAGACACAATATTGCACTACTTTCTTTGGGTATTGCGCATTTTGTTCTGAAATGTTGCTACTCACCCGGGCTTCCCATGCACCAACCACCTCCATGGATATAAATCACTGCTCTCCTTCTTGTATTCGATGACTTTTTTGGAACATATAACCAAACAGGAACTTTAGTAAAAGTTTCCTCAGTCACTGTAACATTTTCATCTGACTTTGGTTGAGCATTTTCAGAAGACAAGAAGATAGCCATAATGTCCATGTAATGTGATATCCCAGTCATCTCAGAAAATTCTACCTAGGGGTAAAATAATTGTAATCTTGAAATAAATCAATATTATGTAACAAATACAATAAAATGAGTACAATCAATCAACCGGGGTTTTGTAAAGCGCACTACTCACCAGTGAGGGTCTCAAGGCACTGTAATGAGTAAATATATCTACAAGACACTATCTAGGATGGAGTATTAGGATTTCCCCAATAGTATAACAATGTTACTGTTTTTCAGTTCGATACATGAACGTTTAGTTTATTATCATTATTCACATGCTAATCTGCCTTTGATAAGTACACCTCAGCCTCTTTGTTGTTTGTTGATTGGTATTATTCTAAAACAGAGGGTCTGAACCGTTTGACTTCTGTGACTCGACTGAATCCCCATTGGAATCCGGGGACCCCAAGGAGTTCTCAGTACTTTAATTAAAGACACTCATCGCTCACTCCATACTAAATTCGGTTTGTTGTACATTACGCTCCTTCCATCAAACTAATGATCTCAACTTGACTTTTATTTTCTCAGATCAAATTCCTTTTCAGTTAAAGAAGATTTTTTAAAACATTTTTCACATTTTGGTTCTTCATATATATGTACTGTGTTGACCTGCTATTACTATGTAATTTTCGATCTAGTCAGGGACCCTCTGAGTAGTCGTCGTGGACCCCTGGGGGTCCCTGGACCATCGGAGAAGAATCGCTGTTAGAAAATATTTTGCGCGTAGAGGAGGGTGTTTAAAATTAACACTATAACAACAATGCACCTTAATGTTCATCTTTATATTTCTCTTACATGTCCGCAAATGAACAAAACAAAAATATCCTTTTTCCTTACGTTCAGTCAGGGTTTCTTTCTGCGCAACACAAATTGTGCATCATATAGACCACGTTGATGACGTGTGTCGTGAACACCTTCAGAGATGTGTATGGTTTCCCACCAACATTTATGCTAGTAGAAGGCGTTGTACTGGAGGAAACCTTTAGCAGAGAAGCTCAGCACTGAGGCCCATCATGAGTTGGGTGTTGTTCACTCACCTGCATTTACCAGGTGCAGGAACAACAACTCAATTTGACTGGCCCAAAAATCTAGCAGGGAAAACCACCTTACAGACCATTTATGTTCCCTGCACCCCACCTGATCCTCAGGAAAGACTCAGTTATAGGAAGTAATGCCTATCCCTACTAGACAAGGTTATCCCCATCCCTACTCCATCCCTCCTCTCCCACCACCTTATACCAGCCACCCTGCTCAGAGCTGGGGATACATTTGTGCATTAAACCCAATGGAAAAGGGAATACTATGCCGAATATGACAGGATCTGCAGTTATTCCCCATGCGGTCGTGTTTAGCTCATAATAGAGGTAAACAAGTGTAAAAACACTGGCCAGAATTTGCAATCTCAGCTTGCCAGAATCTCCGCACATCCTAATCGGGCCTAGATTAGATTCAAATCTTTGGAGGGATTAAAACAGATAGTAGCGAAACTATGCCATTCTTCTGGTGATGGGTAAACATATTGAGTATCCCCACTAGCAATAATATACACACCACTTGGAACGCATTATTCCATGCATTCACCTGCAGTATTAACCAAAATGTAATTTCCATTTCAGGAGCTGAGAGGTTGGTCCTGCAAGAAAAAAGCACCCCTGCCTTAATGCCTCACGCCTACTGGCCAAAAGTAAAGTATAGAAGATAAAAAAAAGTAAAGCTCTATATTCACATGGCAAATTCCAATATTTCTAGGCAGAATTGTATTCTGAAATGCAATTACTAGAAACTGACAGTGATCCAATTAACAATTAACGGCAATACAATAAGTGCTGATCATAATTTTACCACCATAAGTGACATGGTGGGGTAGAGTTTATGGTCATGTAGATGTTGCACCTTCTGGAATTATTAGTATTTATAGACAAACAAAATAATCGATTTCCATAGATGTTATTCCTACCACCATTTGATGAATGAGATCCTTTCTCTTTGTCTGTTCTGCTGTTGTCTAGCTAATGCAACCCGGTTTGACAGAACGTCTAGTATGAATATTCTTAAAGCTCTTACTGCTTGTCCCCAAGGGCCCCTTGTTTCAGAAAGGTTTGTGGATGTTCTTTGGTTGCTTAGCTGCTTTGAACTCAAAGCCAATATCATATATTAAAGCTAGCTAGCCGTGATCCTTTCGGTTTAGCTCATAAATGGTCCTATCAGCTTTTTGGTGGTATATGAGCATTGTTGGAACCCTTTGTCAGTTTCATTAATGGATACTCCTAAATAAATAGACACAAACTCACACATTTTGTGTTGAATTCACTTATGAACATAACAGATGCACCTCAAAATCAGAATAAAATGGCACCAAAATGACATGAATCTAATTAGCTGTCAAAGCTGTAGCGTGAAAGGCAGATCTTGCGTTGCCGGCTGTTGTAGCCCAAAGAATCAGGTTCACTGGAGCATTGTGCTCGTCATGGGTGGCAAGATCTATGGTGAGAACGCACACGTTCACGAAGAGCCCAAAGCTTCAGAATTTCTGCCTTTCTTCTCCTTTTCTTCCACGAGGAGCTCAACCCATGGCACACAAAGGGTCCAGGACCAGGGAAGCACCTCTCGGGGATCAGGAACTCACTCCAGAAGTGGTCAGCAGGGTTCAGGCAGGCCCAGTTGCAGGTCCAGGCAAGTCCAGTCTAGCAGAGCAGCTGGGCAGTTACAGGGAAAACAGGAGGCCAGTCAACTGTCCCTTGGAGGTACTTCTGGTTGCCTGGGGTGAATGGAACAGGTCCAGTCTTCCCTCTCAGATAGCAGCACAGGCATCAAGCTTCACGGTAGGCCTCTTGCAGCAGTGAAGTCCTCCTTTTTTGGCACTCACAAGCCCAAGAGTGTAGTGAAGAGTTGGTTTGAGGGTCCAGTATTTATACAGGTTCCAGCCTTGAAGCGGAATTAACTTTGAGACTTATTCCCACATCTGGTTCTGGAATTTCCTTCCTTCCCCCGCCTTGGTCGAAGGATTTCTGGAATCACAAAAGGTTAGTGTAAAGTTATTTTTGTGTGTGCTGAGGCAGCTCCTTTGAAGTGCAAATGTGGTAGGTGACAGCTCCATTCCTCCCATCAGGTGAGGATGGCTCATCTCGTGTGAGCCAGGGTAAAGGATGGAGGCACAAAACGGTTAGGACAAGAAAATTCCAGCTTTCTAAAAGTGACATTCTCAGAATTGTGACTAAAACTCTGACTTTTCCTTTAAAGAGAGTTCTAGATTACAATTTATTAGATGTCAAACATGATGTTTCTACCTGTTCCCAAGCAAACTTTATCACCTATTAAATGTAATAAGGTAACTCAATGTTATACTATTGGAGAGGTAGGCCTTGCAATAGTGAAAAACAAATGTAAGGGTTTTTCATTACCAGAAAATGTAAAACTTAAAAGTGCATGCACGCCGTTTTAAAAATTAAAAATGGGCACATCTTTTGTAGACTCATTCACAACTGCCTGCACCCCATTTCTGTAGATTGAAAATAGCAAAGGGGCGAGGACACAGCCCTTTCCTATGCACCGTTTAATCAAGGAAGACCTTGTGCACGTCCCATCCCTACCATATCGAACACAGGCAGTTGCTTGTGCATACATCTGTCAAATAAATTTAATTATGGCCCCCTTGCTGAACATATCTTCCATAATCTACCATAACTTGGAGTGGGTAACACAGTCAAAGGCGCCCGGCAGATCCATAAAGGCCATATAGATCTATTCAGGTTTCACTTTTATGTATTTAGCCATTGTCAAACTCAGATTGTGGCATTAATCTATTGTCCTCTTGCCTTTTTGGAAACCGTACTGAGATGCTATCAGGATATTCCTCTTTCTAGCCCAATTCTCTAACCTGTTCAACAATAAGCGGCCCATCAATTGTGCATTGCTATCTAACAGAGAGATTGGTCTATAATTTTGAGGTTGAGACTTGTCGTCCCTCTTAATTATTATCATACTTTTCCATGAGGGCGGAGGACCTGCCTTACTTATTGTGATAAAGATATTGGGGCAACATGAGGCCCAAAGCTTTTGATGGTCTAGGAAGAACCTATGTGGACCTTGTGGGGGCCTTTGAGGTACTACATTGGGCCAATCCACAATTCACCTCTGATAAACCAAAAAAACAAAGTATCCTTATATGCTACTTGCAGGATATTAGATGGAGAGGTTGGGGGTGCATCAGCTGCCCTAAACATGGTTATCTAGTGTAAGGTCGCTATCATCTTTAAGAAAGGAAGTGTTAATACTCCCAAAACCCTAACAGTTTTTAGTGGTCGCTGCTTGAGACAGATTTTCCCATGTTTCCTCCCTGATTTTCTGTGCCTCGCTGTATAACTAACGTGAAGACTGTATCAGTCTATGGTCTCTTGGGGACAATCGAAAAGCAGCATGCAAATTCCTTAGGGTCTTTGAGAATGCTTTGTCAAACCAGCCAGCCTACAGAATCGTCTTTGGAGAATAGGACCAAGACAAATTGCTTTTGATTTCCACCAGTATCTCAGAAAATGGCAACATTAGACCTTCCATGTTATAATTTGGATCTAAACACATCTGTACCTCACTACATTTTTTAGAAATTATCAATGGCACAACTCTCTCTTTATTTATTTTATCCCACTTTAGTAAATAGCCATTCTTCATTGCTAAAATCGACTTAGGCAACTTGTCTGCTTCAGCCTTATTACCCACCTCCCAAACCATAAAGAAAACAAGGGCCGCTTAGTCACTATATATGTAAAAGATTGGTTCTGCCTGGTTTATTCTTTCCTGAAGGGATTCAGAGAATATTATACAATCTAGGGTGGAGCCAAGCTCCATGCTCTCGAATGTCTTTGGGAATAATGATGTGTCAGGATCAGGCTTTTTGAGTACCTCAAGATTCATGGTTGTCAAAAGCCTATTAAGCAGATTGCTGTGTTCATTATGTGTAAAGTGGGGAATTACATCACCTTCAGCATCTACTATTCAACACACAGGTTTGGTCATATTCTCACAACAGTGTGCATTAAAATCATTCTACCAGGGGGTTAAGACATTTTTGGTGTGCTTCACGAATGGTGATAATTTCCTTTTTCAATGAGCCAACCACCGAAGCCATATTCCCACAAATGTAATATTGTAAAAACTAATTAAGACTCAATCCCAATTACCTAAACCCTCACATAGTAGAATATGGATGTAAGGGGAAGAGCTAAAGAACTTTCTGACATTTAATGTTAGTGTGTTCACTATTAGCATTACAATTCCACCTTTCGCTTTACCCATTGAGGAAGGGACGTCTGTGGTTTGAAACGATTGATACCCCTACAAGAATACTGGGCCTGTTTCCCACATCTCCCGGAAACGCAGAATATCCTGTACTGCTACATCTGACCCATGTTTTTGCAATGAATCAACCGGGGGGGGGGGAATGGTCTTTGTTCAGACAGTCACAGGATTCTAAATCTCCCATGGGACTAAAACGGTTGTCAACCCTTACTTCACATCTGGCTAGATCAATAACATGAGGGTGAGTGGGGAGGAGAGTTACAAAGCGGCTCCTTGTCGTCTCAGGAGCCATTGGCCTGATAGGTCTATAAAAATATCCCAAGGGTAGAGCATCGATCCTCAACCCTGGAGAAAGTGAGTTGGAAGGTACCCAGAGGATGTCTCCCACAGCCATTCAATTGTTAAAACGAAGAACTATGCATTCATCCACCAGAGCTTTAGGGGACCGATACACCCACGCCACTCTCCTTGCCATAATAATGTGTCTGGAAAGGTCACCAGCCCCCCTCGTAAATCTCATCAGCCAATGGAAAGCATTAGTCATGAGCTGCTCAGTTGTCTCCAGCTGAGCCCCACTCAGTTCTGGGGTGTCCACCAATATTACAACATATGGACATTTGGTGGAAGATCTAACTTTAGTGTCAACATGAACCGTTGCCTCCTCCCTGGGATCCTCCCCTCTCTTTCTTTCCCCATCAGTGGACTCTATTGGAGCGATAGGTCACATACTCTGTATTGCCCACTCATGTGGGCCTTGTGGGTCAGTCTTTGTCAGTGATTCTGGCCTGCGAAGGGGACCTGCTGCCACCCCATGAGTGATGCGATGGGGTAAATGAGTATTTAAGCCCACCTCCCCCTTCTCCTCCCTGTGGTATAAATTCCTTTTATGATTGGGAATTGGGTGCTGCTTTCACCCCCCAGCAGCCTTGGTATTAACAACCCCTCGAGCAATAAGAGCTGCTAGACTCGCTTCAATGTTTACTGGTCTAGTCATGACAGCATAAACATATTTTCTAATCTTTGGCACAGATCATCAATCGAATTGGAGGACGTCAGCTAAAGTTTCTAGACCCACAGTCTTAGGAATTTTAGGCATTTTAAGAGCCTTGTTAGTCTTAGCCTTTGCGCCTCCCCTGTTCCTTTTTACAGGGAGTTCTCTTGGTGGGGTTACCTCAGCATCACTCAGATTTAGGGGGAGGCTGCATGGACTTGTAGATAAATCCATGCGTTCAGCCAGATCAACTTGGGCCAGCGAGACCATAATCAAAGTCATTCTCGAGAAATATAGGCCTCTTCTGCTCCCTCTCAAGTGAGAGACGGTGCTCAGTCAGTTCGATCTCCTTTGATAATTCATTTGCTGCCCACGTCAGGAAGACATTGAGGGTATTAACCATTCCCCCCTGACTCTTGTTGCGCTTTTCTCTTACCCATTTTGGACAAACTCTCATTCCAAGCCCTGGAATCCGCAGCTTAGGAGGGGGCCCAACTCAGCCTCTTCCAGCCGCTAATGGGCGCCGATGGGCCCGGGCTTCTCCCAGATGGGGCCTGGGTATGTCTGCATGCATCCAGTACTGCAGGAGTGCTGTAATGCCTTTACGGTATCCCAAAGGCTGCCCCTGCCTCCCATACCACTAGAAATACTGGAGGAACCAAGTCACAACCCAGCCAGACAACTGGAGATTAGGCGGTGAAATGAACGGGTCTGGGATGGGCCTGAGTAGGTACCCTGCACTATGGAAGTGCTGTAGTGACCTCACAGCATCGGGAAGGCTGTTCTTGCCTCCCATGCAGCTAGTAATGCAGGGGGACCGAGTTGCACCCCAGCTAGCCAACTGGAGATCAGGAAGTGCAATGAACAGGCCTCCGAAGAACATGAACTCCTTGTCCCTCAAGAGGTGTCCAAAAACACAGGCAATCAATAGGGAGGGGCGTGCACATTCAATATACTGGCTCATAACTCAAGAGAGGCCATTGGTCAAAATGAGGCAGGGACCCACTTATCTGAGTTTCAGGAATAAAGAATTGGTTGTTTAGGCTACAGTGTGCCGCTGTTTTCCACTATTTGGTTAAAATTCTTGACTAAACATTTAAAAACGGAGGAGCAGGCACCCGAATTGCTAGGCAAAAAGCAGCGTGCTTGCTGCCACTTGCTGTTGCTATATATACATTAACACAAAGCGGTCAAAAAGTGGTCACTCAGCTGCTGGTGCCAGCGTTTGAACTGGACCAATGTTCCCAAAAGAGTAATTTCAACAGGCATAAATCACGCTGCACTCTTAAGAGTCCAGAGTCAACAAATATGTTTAATCTATCTTGTTCTTCTCCCACCAACGTTTTTCTGCCATTACGGCCTTAATCACGGTGGCAAGTCTGGAAACAATTAAGTTCAGCTCATTACATTTCCTTGTATCCCTTAGTGGAAATGCTGGTACTCATAGTTTTCACTTTGGAACTTGAAGCAGTTTGCTGAATTTTCCATTATTTAGGGAAAACACAGTTTGTATTCAGTTCTAATACTCATACAGACATGCTTCAGAAATAACATCATTGATAAAGAGTTACCAGTATTCCAATCCGGCAGTTCTTAATTGTTATTCTCTTTCTGACTTAGTTTTCACAGAGCTCCTGAACCCTTACCATCTCAGGGTCGCATCGGCATGGGAGATATATGTGCCAAAGATATGCCACCACCATCCTTTGTGACTCTGTCTCTGGCATTTCTGCCGTCCTGAGGAAACACACACTACGCTGTTTGAAGAAGTTGCCTATCCAGGTTGGTTTAGACTTCAACTGTTAGTACACATGTAAGAGATTGGGTGTCTCTTGTATTTCCTCCATGGCAGAATCCAGGTTTGAATTGTGTCTCCTCATGCAGGGCGCAGCTACTAAATATTACACATTAACACAAAATGGTTAAAAGCAGGCGCTCAGCTGCTGGTGGCAGTAATTTCAACATGCATAAATCACACGTCACTCTCAAGAGTCCTGAGTCAACAAATATGTTTAATCTATCTTTTTCGTCTTCCCCAACGTGTTTCTGCCATTACCGCAGGGCCCTAGGGGATGCAGTCTCCGGGGCTGAAATCAATCCAGGGAAGGGGGGCTGCAAGGGGGGCTATGCAGCCCCCCTTCCCTAATACAGGAAAAGAAAAACAATGCTCGCAACCCGCCAGATGCCCTACCCCCTTTTGTCGCCACTCTACAAACAAGCCTTCTGGCACACTGCTGGTTGGATGTAGTCCCCTTGGCTGCTAAGGGTCCTTGGGGGCCAACATGACCTCCTGTTACCTCAGGTAAGTCTGACACAGTGGGATTGCTGAGAGGGCCTCAGAGGCCACACCCCATTTCTCAACCACAATGAGAACGCATCTCCTGGTGCACTACTTGATGGGGGATGAAGTCCCCTTGCCTCCTGAGGGTCCTTGGAGGCCGGAAACCCCTCCTGGTACCTCCAGTAAGTCCCAGACGGCTGGATTGCTGAGAGGTGGTCATAGGCCACACCCCCTTTGTCCACCACTCTGCAAACGAGCCTCCTGGCACACTGCTGGTTGGACGATGAAGTTCCCTTGGCTGCTGAGGGTCCTTGGAGGCAACTACCCCTCCTGTTACCTCCGGTAACTCCCACACAGTGGGATTGCTGAGATGTTGTCAGAGGCCACGCCCCCTTTTCACCACTCAGCAAAAGTGCCTCCTGGCACATTGCTGGTGGGGGCATTAATTCCCTTTGTATGTGGAGTGCACTTGGGTGCCAGGAACCCCTTTTGTTACCTTCAGTAAGTCACAGACAGCGAGGTTGCTTAGAGCTGATCAGAAGCCCTCCCCCTTTCTCCACCACACTACAAATGTGACTACTCGTTAGAAAAACATAGAAATTCACTCAAAAAAACAAAGGTTACTGGGACTTATAGTTCACAAATGGAATTAAAAAAACCTTAAAAATTCATTGAAAAAAACAAAAGGTTACATAGACTTTATAGTTAGGCTCAGGTTTCACACATACAAAATCAGTAAAATTCAGCAGTTGTGCTCATGACCTCCCATATTACATCACTCATGACATGGTCAGTGACATCACCAAGGACATCACTGTTGACATCTCAAATGATATCACTGATGACATCACACAGGACATTATCCGGTGACTGTGAGTGTTTTTAAAACATTTATGAGTGTATATGATGAGTCTTACAGGGAGGTACTCATTGAGCTATTTGGTCTTACCCCTGAGGAGTACAGACAAATGTTTAGGAAGATACATAAGGGAGCAACACATTCATGGGGGGACTTTGCAGATGCCTCTGGATGGCTCGATTAATGGTAAGAAGGTTTATACCTTTGAGGACCTGCACAATTTAGTGATAAAAACACATTCTTAACAGTTGTACTCTGAGAGGTTACACCAAACTCTTGTAGATGCCAAGCTATATAGCCCTAAGGAGCTGAGGAAGATAGCTGATGTATGGGTATACACTAGGGAAAAGGTCCTAAGGTATTGAACTCTTCAGGGGGAAATATTTGGGCAAGTTTAAAATGACAGACCCCAAAGAGGCACCAAAATATGCCAAAGTTAGGGAACCCAGAGCCACATTCCAATTCCAGAAGTGGAGAGGGTATCTGGGAAATAAGTTTGACCAATCAAAGGCTGGGGTGCCCTATGACATTGTGACAGTCAGGGCACAAGAAAGAGGACCCTGAATGCATAAAGAAATCACCCACTGGTGATAGTTCCAAGGGAATTGCCAGTGTATGGATTGGGGTGGATGTTGGCACCAGCTATTGCAGGGGATACACTAAAGGCACATTCGTTTCTCTGGGTTGTGAGGTAACTTAACTCTTGACCCACTGGCCTGCCAGTATGATAAAGTATAGGCAGTGACCAGGAATCAATAGTTTGGATGTTCAGGTCTTAAGTGATACAGGTGTCAGCATAACCATGATTATGGCCAATCAGGTTTCCACAAGCCACATCATACCTGATGAAGTGCATTACATTGTTATTTCTGACAATGTTACAAAGTCACACCCCATAGATTGGGGATAAGTTACTAACCCTAAGAAAGTAGCTGTATTCCCTGCCATCCCAGTGGAGTGTCTACTGGGCAATGACCTTGAAACTTCTGCTTGCGCACAGGTAGAGAGAAGAACTCATTCATTAATACTGATTCTCCATGAGTGGGGTTGTGTCTCCGCTAGAGCACAGAAGGCCTTTAGGGAAAGTCGAGATACTGTAGATACTGTAGATCCTGAAATAGTGGACCAGGTCCCTAGTACCACGTGGAGAAGGAAGAAACTTGAAAAGCCCTCTTCCACAAGTCAACAGAGCCAGAAGGTTCTCAACCCTCAGGGAGAAGGCCTGGTCTCTGGAGAGGAGGGAACGGCCCTACAGGACTGTCCTGAACTGAAATTCAAGGATCAAGAGGGTACACCAGAGAGGACTTTGGCCAGGGACAAAAGTCTTGTCCCACTTTCTAGGGCCATAGACAGTTTAATGTCAGACAGGAGGAAGGAGATGTTAGTGGTACCCATAAGGTATACTGGGAGGAGGGAATCCTTTACAGGGTGGCAAGGGACCCTTAACCTGGGACAACCAGGAGAGTGGTGGTTCCTAAACAGTACAGAGAATTCTTCCTTAACCTAGCCCATGACATCTCCTTTGCTGGACATATGGGCAGACCAAAACCTGGGACAGGTTGGTCTACCACTTCTGTTGGCCTCAGATGTCAAACAAGTTTAAGGAGTTCTGTCGCTCTTGTGTTACCTGTCAGCCAGTGGCAAGACAAGTAGCAAGGCAAAGGCTTCCCTCATACCACTTCCAGATGTGTTCCCTTTGAGAGGTGTGGATTGATAAAGTTGGTCCCCTATACCCACATACTGTCTCTGGACATAGGTTTATCCTGGCGGTAGTGGACCATGCCACTAGATATCCAGGAGCCATACTCTTTAGGACAGTCACTGCTTCTGCAGTAGCTAGAGACGTACTTGGTATGTTTTAAGTGTAGGTGGTATACCCCACTCCTGCTGGCAGGGTTTTGCCACTCCAGCACTCTGCTTTGAGAGCAGAGTTCAGTCAGCTCCGCCTACCACCAGCGGAGCTGAGTTGTACCAGCTTGACCCCGAAAGTGGAGTTGTAAAATGTTATAGGGGGAAAAGACACCCAACTTGCAAAGTCTCTCTACTGGAAATAAAACATTCTATACAACAGCAGAAACTGATTGATGTCCCTACCCACCCGGGCTCCCACAACCACAACACACTTTTTCTAGGACACTTACCGTTTGTGTATGTGTTTTCTCAGTTCCCCAAGGCTGTTGTTCAGGCACAAGCAGCCGCCCTCTTGAAACATTTCTATCACCCTGTATAGAGTAGACATTTAAGTCACAGTTATGTTTCACACAGCAATTCCCTGAGTATATCACATGGGACATGCTGCTCCAAGATTTCGGCTCACTGGCTTTAATAAGGAAGTGAACCTTGAGTGCCGCACTTGACCTTAGTTTTTTTTAAGGAGCTGCGGGCGGTAGTGAGGATATCACGGGGCACCTAAAATGGAGCAGGAAGCAGTGGGCTTTATATCCTCCTGTGCGGAGTGGGAGGGACTGCCAGTAGCCCTCAGGTACCACTGCCAACAAAGTTATCCGACTAGCCCGAGATCACAAAGAGAGTCACAGTCAGGAGCATTGCAGAAGGCTGCGTGGTGAGTGTTGGGCAGAGCCGAACTCCGTGGAATTCCACAGAGTTTATTTGCAACTAAGCAGAATTAAATATAGTCCAACTCCGTGAACTCTGCCCACCCTTAGTATTTTTGCCAGAGTGGGTTTCCCTAAGGAAGATATCACAGATAGAGGCACAAACTTTATGTCTGCTTCTCTGAAAGCAATGCATAATGAGCGTGGGGTGACTTACAAGTTCACCACTCGTTACCATCTACAACTGGCAACGGCCTTGTTGAAAGATTTAGGAAAATCATGAAAGGCATGATCGTGGGTTTACTTGATAAACTCAGAAGTAGTGGGATTGCCTTCTTCCATGCCCATTGTTTGCCTACAGGGAGGTTCCCCAGAAAGGAGTAGGATTTAGTGCCTTTGAATTGCTCTTTGGACAGCCTGTCAGGGATCCCCTAAATTTTCTCAGAGAAGGTTGGGAGAGACCCAAACCCAAACACCCAAACAAGACTTCCTAAATTATGTATTAGGCCTTCGCTCAAGGATGGCTGAGTATATGAAAAAGGCAAACAAAAACTTGGAGGCTAGCCCAGAGCTTGACAAGCACTAGTGTCATCGAAAGGCTTTCCTGGTATAATACCAGGCTGGGCAATAGGTTTGGGTGTCGGAGCCTGTAGCACCCAGAGCACTCCAAGACAAATGGACTGGGCCTCACCCTATCTTGGAAAAGAAGGGTGAAGTCACATACTTGGTGGACTTAGGTACCCCAGGATACCCTTACAGAGTGATACTTGTGAATAGTCTTGAGTTAGCTCATGATAGAGTTAATGTTACAATGCTCATGGTGACAGATGGTGGAGAAGAGGAAGAAAGTGAACATCTTCCAGACCTACTGTCAACAGATGTGAAGGATGGCTCAGTGGAGGGAGCAGTTCTCTCTTCCACTTTGAATAATCAGTAGCGGAGAAACTGTTGCAACATGCTTGGGCAGTTTCCTGACTTATTTTCCTTGACCCCAGGTTTTACAACATGGTGCACACATGATGTTGACACAGGTGACAGTTTATCTGTCAAAAGTTATTTTTTCTGACTTTCAGACCAGGTCAAGGTTAGCATTAAAGTAGAGGTTTCAAAAAATCTAGTTTGGTGTGATTGAAGCGTCCAGTAGTCCTGTGCCAGCCCAGTAGTTCTGATTCCCAAAGCCAATCCAAAAACAGGAAACTAGAGTTAGGATTCTGCGTGGACTACAGAGGCCTACATACAGTCACCCAGACTGATGCTCACCACAAACCAAGAGTTGATTAGCTCTCTGATAAGTTGGGGGCTGCTAAATATCTGAGCACCTTTGACCTGACTTCAGGTTATTGGCAGATAGTCCTTACACAAGGAGCCAAGGTGAGGTCTGCCTTTTCAACCCCAGAGGGTACTTTCAACTCAAGGTGATGCTCATTGGGTTAACAAATGCACCTGACACCTTCCAGAGGTTGGTAAATTAGGTATTTTCACACTTGGAAAGCTTTAGTATAGTATATGTGGATGGCATTGCTGGCTTTAGCTCCAACTGGGAGGATCACCTGGTCCACCTCATAAGTGCTTTAAGCCATTCAACAGGCAGGGCTGAATAGCAGGGTTGAATATCAAGGCAAGTAAGTGCCAGATAGGGCAAGAGTCTGTAGTGTGCTTTGGCCACGTACAACCTTCCCAACCCAAAATCCAGGCATTTCTGGCTTCGGAAGCTCCAAAGACTCAGCCCCAAGTCAGAGCCTTTTTCGGTCTGAATGGGCGTCACACGAGATTTGTAAAAGGTTATGGTACCATAGTGCCACCTTTAATAGCGCTAACCGCCAAGAAACAGCAAAGGAAATTCTTATGCACTGACATGGCAAAAGGCCTTTGACACCCTTAAGAAAGCTAAGTGCCTATTCTAAAAGAATCTGACGTTAGTAAAGGATGTGTTGTCCAACCTGATGCTTCAGAACATAGGATTGGGGCAGTATTCTCACAGCTGAATGACCAGACCAAAACCAACCAGTTGCCTTTATCAGCAGACAACTCCTCCCCAGGGAGCAGCGTTGGAGTGCCACTGAGAGTAAAGCCTTTGCTGTGGTATGGTCGCTGAAGAAGTTAAGACCCAACTTGTTTGGGATTCACTTCAAAGTTCAAACTGACCACAGGCCTCTCAGTTGATTGACAAAGATGAATAGAGAGACCCCAAACTGTTGAGGGAGGTGGTCAAAGGGTATGGACTTTACAGTGGATTATAGACATGAGACTGACCATGACAATTCAGATTGTCTTTCCAGGTTCTTCCCCTTTGATGATTAGCATCACCAGGTTAAGGGTTGCTCATTACCTTTCCTCTGGAGGGGGGCATATAAGAGAATGCCTCTATTTGCATATTCAGCACTATATTTTTTGGACTGATGCTGATTGTTTTTCAGCTCTGAGAGTGCACTGAGGCCTGCTAACCATAACTCAGTGCCAGTGTTCTAACCCTATATAAAAGTATGTTAAATTGAATGCATCCAATTGGCAATCCCTGAATTACTTATAAGTCCCCAGTATATGTTACCCTGGGCATGTAAGGCAGAGCATTTACGCAGGATTGCAGCACTGTTTGTGCCGCCCTGCATGTGACAAAGACAAAATAAACCCAAGCCTGCCACTTCAGGCTGAATGGGCAGTGTTTTACGCCATCAGTAGGACTTTGCCATTACACCTAGTGGCAAAGCCACCACTGCCCTTCAGTATATATGTAAGTCTTCCCTAAGAAATGCCTATAGAGCCATATGGCATGGAGCTATACATTATGAAGCAATACACATTATTTTCATATACCTTAGTAAAAACACTTCCAAATTGTAATTTTGCTGTGGAAAGGTTAGTAGCCCCAATGGCTAACACAGGGTTACAGGCTGGCACCACTGCCTAACTAACCTCTGAATGAGATACCTAACAAGGTCAAGTAAGGTATCAAATTTATCTTGGCATTAACTCCGACCAGATGCCCAGGACGGATTTAAAGTCACTATTAAAGTTAGCAACTTTTAGAAAATTGTTTCTTTTCACTCCAGCTAGTTCAGTGTCCTCACAAAGGCCTAGACACATAGATGGATTTCTGACCACCTGGGGAGACATGTGAACGACTCCCAGGTCAAGGAACAAAGGCAGTTGCCACACACTGAGGTGAGAACTCCTCTTCCAGGATGGCCACTCAGGGTGTTAGCTCAAAAGGCGAGCTTCAAAGGGGAAGCCTCCTGTGAAGGTCTGGCTGCAACAACACCCCTGAGCAGTATGCCTTTTGTTCCTGCAGACAATTAGGGGACAGAGCCAAGGAAGGAATACTTGTCCCCAAAGCAGGTTTCCCGTGGGCCTGAAGGTCACTGATAGCACACCTCTAGGGTGAGCTACCGTGCTACTGATGACTAAGGAGGGGTTGTGCGATTTTGAAATGGGCAAGAACGGGACTCTGCAGTATAGCTAGATGCTGCATGTCACAGGAAACTAATCACTAGGTAGGAGGGGACCCAGTAGCCCATTGGGTATTGACCGCTTGGTCCCCTGAGGGCTCTTTCCTGGGATAAATTTGGCACCCCTGGCACCCTGCCCCTCAGATCACTCTGGAATCCAAGAGAGGGCCAAAGAAGAAATGCCCTGCTGCCCTTAACCTGCACCAAGAGATGCTGCACAATCAAGAGGACTGAACCAGCTGCACTTTTGGGCAAGTGAGACTGGAACTGTGCCTGTGGTTCCGGACACAGGTAAAGTTGATTTCCCACTATCACCCATAGCAGTGACTTCAAGGATCAGTCGGCTAATCCCCTAGAACATGCTCCAAGGACACAAGAGCTGAAAGAGCCCAAACTGTTAAGCTGGTAGCCACTGCATAAGTTTTGCCGCCACCAGTCGCAGGGCACATTAAGATACAAATCCAAGAAAGAGAAAAGTTGCACTTGTGTCTGCCAGACCTGGGTGCGCTATCAGAGTCCAGATTTATTGTACTCAAGGGACACCAGGCCCTCATCTAAGGTATGTTCCCCAACTGTGGTGCAATGAGACGAGTAGCACAGCATAGGCTGACGGACTGCTGCAATGTAGAGATCTTCAAGGGACCCCAAACTCTATTGCCAAATTCATCCCTCCACACCCCTGGACTGAGGGACCACAACAGAGACACCCCCATTTACCACACCACAGCCGTAGCATCCTTTGAGCATCTTTTGCCTGTATCCTCAGTATCAGGAGCACTCCATTGATGTCTATAGTGGTCCTCCTTCAAAGTATGGAACTTGATTCAAAAATGCTCTGGTGACCAGGTAACTTTCCAAAGAATCCTTTCTGGCCCCCTAGATATCTTCCCTGCTGGATTTGGTAGCCCAACCTGGGCTGGAGTATCCACACTAACTCTTTCAATCTTTTGAAAGGTTTTCATACTTTTGTTGACCAAGACTTGTTTGCGGTTGCAATAAAAAAAAGTGATTAAAGCTTCTAAAATATGTGTCTCTGGAATACTCTTGTGGATTTTGAGGGTCAAGGTCTCTACAAATCTATACAAAATACTCTATTTTTATAAATTATTGTTGTATATATTTATTGGTGTGGAACTTTCTTATTCTATTATTTGGTGCTGTTAAATGCTTTAAAATAAGCTCCTTTGCCAAGTCCTACTGCTCACAGCCACCGCTACCAGGGTTTAGCTAAGGTCAAGTAAACGATACTGACATGTCAGTATTTAGGCAGAACCACATGTACAAACAGAGTCATAAAGCAGTTCTAAAACCCTGGCCCAGATTCACAAAGGTTTAGCGTTGGGTTGGCGTTACTTTTGAAATGCTAACCCAACGCTAAACCTATTTGAGGATTAACAAACCAAAGCTAATTGATATTAGTGTTGGTTTGTATTGAAAAGTAACGCAAAGCAGCGCGAAACGCTGCTTTGCATTACTTTGCATCAAAGGGGCGTTACATGGGTGGTTCATGGGCGTTCTCATGCAACTATCCATGCTTGTTGACACTAAAAGGTATCTACTAGCATTAGTAGAAAGAGCTTAGCGCCAAAAGTTAACGCTGCTGTAAAGCAGGCATTAAAAGGAGTAATTTCTCCATTATTTTCTGACTTTGCATGGTTAATGCACTGTGAGCACACATACAAAGTAGGAAAGCTTTGAAGTATGTCCAGGCATACATAGGGGCATATTTTCAAGCACGGCGTTATAATTATTGCCGCTTTAGCGTCAGAAAACTGCTGCTAAAGCGGCGATAATGGGCTTGATAATATGCCCGTGAGAATTCCAATAGAAGCCCATGTTGACACCAGAACATGGGCTTCTATTGGAATTCACAAGGGCATACTATCAAGCCCATTATCGCCGCTTTAGCGGCGCCGATAATTATAACGCCGTTCCTTGATAATATGCCCCATAGCATTTTGTTCAGGAAGGGAACCCTTCCAGTACAAAGCCTATGCTACACTCAGGCACACGCCCTAGCACTATAGCGCTATGGTATGTGCCTGCTGCACAGAAGCTGACATCGGCGCTAGGGGAGCGGGGAGGAGAGTGCCATATCTCAGTGAATATGAACTCTCCCGCTCTCTTCCAGTCACCCAGCGTAACCTCTTTGGGGCTGCCGTGCAGCTGACAGTTTTCACAATCTGGGCCACACCTTTCCGAATACACACAGCGTTTTAAGCCTTCCTCCAGGAGTCTATCCGGCTCCATGTATGATTTTTAAAAAGTATTAGTCTGTATTTGCCCAAATAATCTGTTTATCGTCATTGGTTTAAAAGAGTAAAATGATCTGCAGCAAGAAAATGGAGTAGAGTTATTCGAGGGGTTTTTTATGTAACAGTCGAGAAACAGGTCCATAAATTCCTCTTTGTTTACTGCTAGGAAACGTATTGAAAGGATATTTTTGGATTCTGTCGAAAGATCGTGCCAACAACCAGACCCCATTACAATGTCCACTTGCCTGTTATTTCAAACACGTTCCATTTCGATTAGTTTGCCGAGTTCCAGGGCACTTAAGGTTACAATTAACTCTCTTGGGGGCATATCAACAACAACCGGCGATAATTATCGCTCAGCGCTCTTAGCGTGAGGATAATTATCGCCGGCTAGCGTGAATTTTTATCGCTGAGATAGCGTGCTATTAGCAACGCTTATCTCAATAGCGATAAAAATCTACACGCTAATAGGCTAACGTGAGATTATAGCTGGAAACCCAGCGATAATCACACGTTACCTTGTTGATAGGGACAGGCAAACTTAGCCATGATATCTTCCTTCCATAGGATATCATGGCTAAGTCTGAAAATTAGCAGACGTAAAAAAGCAGCGTTAACCGTGGTTAGCGCTGCTTTTTTTGTCTCTAACAGGGTTAGCGACATACTTGATAATAGGAGAAATGTCGCTTAGCGACATTTCTCCCATTGTTTACTCTGGATCGCCCCCTTTGCATCTCATTAGAGATGCAAGGGGAAGCGTAGAGTAAAAGGGTGCTAACATGCAAATTTGCGTGTTAGCACCCTGTTGTTGATAGGTCGCTAGTTTTATCTCTGATTTTTTGGCTTTAAAAGCCAAAAAAGCAGAGATAAAAGCCCTTGTTGATATGCCCCAAAGTCTCATACAATTACGATTGGGAACTTACCAAATTCATGATTGTTCTTCCAATCGAATCTATAAACATTACTTTCCATTTCTCCTCGGTGTTTTCAGGAAGAGGTATATAAAAATAATATCCCGCAAGAACAGAGGCAAACGCGAAGTAAAATAATTTCGATGCCATTTTAAATTCTTCACTCGGTTCAGTTCAGCTCCTTTCACGGCTCCTAACTCGAGTCGTCTAACGGGAGTTAAAAGGTTAATGTCAATATGTTATGCTGAACCTTGTACACGCCTTTCCTCCGAGCTTTCCAGCTTGCAGAGTTTGCCAAACCACAAGCTGCCCAAGTTAACCATGGAATGGTTTCTATTGAAGGGTGTGTTTCATGAGCACACTGCCAACCCACGTCTCTAACTTGATTGGGGCATGATAAAACCTGGCACAGTGTATTGTAAGGTAAAATATTCATGTTACTAGTAAACAGTGTGAAGCATGAGGAAATATCCTCATGTATAATATAGCCATGTAATCAGAAAAAATCATGACTTTCTAAAATGTTTCTCTGCACATCACTAATCTACTCATAAACACTAGTTGGTAAAGCCAATGGGGCTGGCCATTTCAGAAGTGAGTGCTCTCTAGTGATTAGTGAGTTTGTATGTATGGGTACGCTGATGCATGAGTGGGCAAATGTAAGACTCTTTCAACAAATGGATGCATGATTTAATGCATGGATTAATGTTCTTCAATGAATAACGAGTTTGTGGATGCGGTTATGTAAATGGATGATTAGTTTAATATGAGTATGTGTAAACTTTTGGTTGGACTGAATGAATGGATAATGAACAACTGCATCGATAATTAGTGGGTATGATTAGTGACCAAGTGTGTGCATGGATGAATTGTTGAATTAATGCATAGATAGATAACAGAGTGAGTGCATTAATGAATGTGTGAGCAGAAGAATGGAGGTAGCTACATCAAACCAAGCTTAAAGGTATAACTTTAGCACTGGTGGCAATGTTAAAAAAGTGACAGGAATTACCAATGTTATGCCAGTATAAGCTTTACATCAGGGCTGGGCTCTAATGTGCCAAGAATGCCCACCATGTGTCAGCAATTGTGACCATTAAGCATGTTTATGTTTGAGCCTTCACTCAGTGACTTAGTGCATGTTTCATGTTTGCATCATTACTCATTAATATTAACTCCATATGAAGTATCACAGTGAAACACAGAAATGTCACACATATGCACCCTGAAAACTTGAGTCACTAATACCCTTCTTCCATCCCCTTAGATTTCCCACTCTTTAAATGTTTTTTTATTTATTGTTTTTTGCACTTTTATTCAGTGCGAACTTGACCCTCAGGTGATGAAGCATTTTATGTGAGCACCAGTAACATTACACAAGGTCACACTCAATTAAACAAAAACAAAAGAAGTAGGCACGGACAGTAAGTGATATGAGCAGAATCACAGGATGTTGAGCCGATACCCAGCCTCGAACCTGGTTCCCCTGTTCTAAGGCCAGCAGCTCTGGCTGTAGTGCCACATCCCCTACCCTTAGGACTGTTGCTCCCTTGGATTTATGCCTCTATGGAATCCCCTTTCCTTACAGATAAGGACTGCCTCTGCTTGATGCAGACCTTCATGGCCAGTCACGGCCGGCTAGGGGGGGGGCGCGCAGGGAGGGGGTCGTGTGGAGAGAAAACATATCTTCACCTCCAGTCCCGCATCACGTCTCCTCTCTCTGCTCCGACTCCCAGGAAGCAGGCAGCCTCCCTTTCCTCCTCTAAGCCAATCACAATGCTGCAATGGCAGCGTTGTGATTGGCCGGGAAGCCAACCACACAGGCATCTATGGGGAGGCCGTTTCTCCATGCAGACTGCATGCAGCCTACATGGAGAAAATGGCAGAGAGTGCATATGACTTGTTTGATCGGCAGTCAGCACTAAGTCCACAACATATACAATGTATACACAGACACATACACCTCACCCACAGACCATGCATGTACTTAGAATGCCTAACTGTAGGGCACGTCTATTCCCACTCCTTCCTATTGTTTCACCACCTTTTCACCCACTCAGAAGAGCATGTGGTGACCTATTAATGGTGCCAACGCATGCTCGTTTGAGAGAGGGTATCTGTCGAAAATGTGAATGACAGCAACTTCCTTGTGCTATGGGAGACTGAATGGAATGCTGTGTGCATTCAAAGGTCCTTTGGTTACACCATCTTGCATCAGTGTCATTGACAGATGTAAGACTGCAACTTTGTGTGAGAAGACAGAGTGTCCGACTCGCATGCAAGGATCTTCCACTCACACTGTCTCTTTTCTATAGGGCATGTGTGAGGCCTTCAGCAGGTGGCCCGGTCATGCAGTGTGATGATAGTTTTTCATAAGATATAATGATGGCTTGTGCTTTGATGGGGATTACTGGATATGAACGACAGGTGGCTTGTGCGCACAATAAATAGCAGCAACAGAATCAAGGGCTCAGGTCCTGTGCATGTCCCCCTAAGAAATAAGGCAGAATTGAAGGACATTCTTTTTGTCCCTCAATTTCTACCACTGATAAATACAGGACACACAAATGGGGGCGGGGTATGAGACAGTCAGACACAGAGGCAGGCCACAGCTAGGATTGACGGGAAAGCAAATGGGATAGCCAACTATGGGATGTAGATCACCAGGGCAACCCACTGGACACGTTCTGTATGTGCACCCCCCATTGGTGGCGATGACAAGGAGCAGGAGGACTAGGAGCATCACCTCCTCCACCATTTGCATGGTCGGTCCATTTTCATTGGCCAAGGCAAGATAGGACTTGGACACAGCACTTCTGACCACAAAGAAAAGTGCCAAATTACATGCAATAGGGCAGGTACAGACAGCACAGCTGGCAAGCCACACAGATCAGTAGGGTATCCAAGGTGCCAAGACACAGGAAGGGGCACAGCAAGACACCCAAGGGCTGGGGACGCACTACTTGCGGGGCAGACCCAACAGTTGCTTGGGGAGGCAGTGCCGCAAAAAGCAAGCCAGCCAGCAAATATATTAGGCCTTCCTTGGGTGACCCACCTATAATAGTGCACAAGACTGGGCGTGCATGCTTGGGTCCCTTGGCTGTTAAGGATCTATATGGTGGAAGCAGTTCATCAATATGTTTTCACTACTTGAGCTAAAACAGACAGGGCTGGACCCGGGGCTGCAGGACAAAAAAGATGAGGACATGCAAGAGGGGCCCAAGCCTAGGTTAGAGAAGTCAACTGAGAACTGGTTGCATGCATTTGGCACTTTGGCTTGCATGTTTGTCAAAATACTCCTGAATGCATGCCGCAGCAGCATTGTTTTTGTGTGAACAGAAAGTGCGTGCAGAGCAGCAGAAGTACAAGAGGAAGACCCGGTCAAAGAATGATGAGGGCTTTAGGGCAAAAATGCAGACATGCCCAATCATATACTAGGACCATTAGGACATTGCAGGTTTCATTAAAGATGTGGGTGCTGTGCTAGAAAGGGTGGAGACACACCATGCAGTCCTTTCGTTCATACAGGGCAAAATGGAAGACAGAGTGGTACCAGCGGAGCAACAGAAGGAAACAGTACACAAGGGGCAACCAGGCATGGTAACAGCCCTCTGCATGTTGGAAGTTTGAGAAGGGCAAGTGCAAATGGGGTTTGTCCTGCAAATTCAAGTGAATTTGCAGCAACTGCAGTGGGAGCCATCCGGCCTGCAAGTGCAGGAAGGATAAGTGAGCAAAGAAAAAAAGGTACAAAAGGGGAACTCAGGGGAACTAGGAGTAGCATGCACCCCCCATTATCTTCTGATCTCTTATCATTTCACTCAACCATTACCATAAAATATACAATGCACAGTTGCTAGCCAAAGGTTTTATGAGCTGCTTTAGCCGACCCTATGTAGGGCTGGTGGAAATGAGGCTCTGCAACAACCTTAAATCTGTCGCAGACAATGCCAAGGTGGGTAGACGGAAAGTGGCCAGGGAGCTTTAGCTGGGCCACGTGACTAGCCCATTTGAGAAGCCACCACTAAAGGACTTTTAGTATCTCCACTGGGAGAAGTCTCCAAAAAGGAGCGAGGACAATTCTGACTCATCTGCCACATGTCATACCAGAAGGGAGGATCAGTGAATGATGGGTTAGATCAGGGGCGGTGCCTGGTATTATATGCACGCTGGATGAGGCAATTGACCTGCTAAGGGCGACGTGTAGGGGAGCCCTGACAGTGAGGACAGATATAGAATCCATCTTCCAGCTTCTTCCAAGCTTTCAATTGGGCGTTGCCTTTTACTATGATAAATGCCTGCCCATGGGCTGTTCATGCCTGCCCATGGACTATTCAAATTCATGTGTGTACTTTGAGGCATTTAGCACATTCTTGGAATAGACATTGGTTGACAGATGCCAAGAGGGAGAAAACTGCATTATCTGGATGACTTCCAATTTTTGAACACACAAGAGACTGAACAATGCAGCGTAATAGTGGAACAATTTAAAGCATTGACAGAACAACTCACTGTCCCACTAGCTCAGGATAAGATGGAAGGCCCCACTACACGTCTGACATTTCTGGGATAGAGCTGGATTCAAAAGAGGGGGTAAGCAGATATCCAGACCAAAAAGTGACAGGCAAGATGAGGGACAAATGGCCAAGAAAAAAGCAAAGCTCAAAGAACTGCAAAACTTGCTGGGGAGGCTCAATTTGCAGACAGAGTTATCCCTTTTGGGGCACAAATTTGCTAGCCATTGGCCTTGCTGACAAAGGGCGTAATATGGAAGCACCACAGGGTCGGGCTTACCAAGGGGGTCAAGAGGTACCTGCAGCAGTGGCAGAACGTCCTGAGCAAGTTTAATGGGACCATGGTATGGCGGTCATCCTTGGTAACAGCAGAGCAGCTGAGTCTGTACACAGATGTGGCAGATAGAGAGGGCTTCAGTGCTATCCTGTGTGCTGTGTTGTACACTGCCAGGTGGCCCAAAAACTGGCAAAAGGCACACTTAACAAAAAATGTGGTACTGCTGAAGTTATTACCCATGCTAAACAGGCAGGTGACATTGTGGTCAGACAACCACGCAGTGGTACAAGCAGTAAATCTAGGGGCAGCAACCTCTGTGAGAGTGCTATGGCTGTTTTAGCACCTGGTGGGCTGCCAGCTGGAAAGCAACATAACAATTAAAGGTAGGCACATGTCGGGATGTGACAACTCAATTGCTGACTCGGTCTCTCCATTTTAATGGGACAGGTTCTGCCAATTGGTGCAATGGGTAAACAAGCAGATGACAACACTATCAGCAGACATATGGGATGCTGTGGAGCTGATTTAGCGATACTTGTTGACAGGGCCCTGGCACCAAAAACTAGGGGTGGGCAGAGCTTGCAAAGTTGCACTACGCAGAATTCCGTAGAGTTGCAAAAAAATTCATTGGAATTCCGTGGAGTTCCACAAGCAGGCAGAGTTGGTGCTCCATTCACCCACCCCTACTGTGCGCACATCTGGAGTTTGTGGTCATGTAGCGCTCAGCCCCTGCAATATGTCATCACATCAGCTGCCAACCCTGCACCAGTATCTTGTAAGCGCACCTGTACAACACGTAAGAAATGGTTTTTCCAGGGCATTCTTAAAATCAGCCCACTGCTCGTGCGTACCGCTGTTGTGGACAGTTGGTATAGGAACTAATGACGTACACCCAGCACGTGAATACTCTGACCCCATTCATGTCAGAAATCCTAAAAGAGAACACAAGTCTGCATGCACCACAACCTGCCCAGTCAATAGATTGCGTTGTTACTGAGAAGACATTGTCCAATAGGATTTGTCGTATTGGTGAGGAAAGAGGGGCGAAGTGGGCCTGAGAAAGGGAGAGCAGTGACAGGTAAAAAGGAAAGAATGGTGGCAGCGTACAGGGCACCAGAAAAGCGGGCACGGAGAGGGGCTGGATAAGAATTTATGGGTATGGTACAAACCTATGCTGCGTAGGTCCTTGCATAATTGGTGTTGTGATCTTCTCCGCATAGTGCATAGTGTTTGGTGCAATCCTTGAAAGATGTCCATGCACATAGGTCGATCTTTTTTAAGTCATAATTTAATATCATAGTGGTGGGTGGTGCTAAACTCCACTATGGGGCATAGGTGGAGTTTTTGCCAAACCCTGCCCTCTGAGCAGAGCACGGAATGACAAAAACTCCATGAACTCTGCCAGAGGGGCAGAGTTTACCGCCCACTCCTACCAAAAACCATGACCACCAATTGTAGCTGTCTGGAATGTTTTGAGGGGGCAATGGAGGTATGTGAAAACCTGCACCAGTGGAAGGCTGGAGGAATCTATAAAATGGTGCTCCAGGCATGGCAAGTCCACAGCTTGGGCGCAATCACATCTGAGTACCATAGCGTAACACTAGAAACTGTACAGGGGGTGGGCCCAACAAATACATTTTACTGTCACGTGGCAATGAATGGCTAGGGTTGCATGCAATCAAATAATTGTGACACCAACCTACCAATTAACTTTGAGAGACTGAAGGCGAAACTACACGCCCTACCGGGAATATGGAGATCTATGAAGCAGACATACTTCTTTAGGGTGGCATTCACCCTAACATTCTTTCGGACATTCAGGGTTAGCGAACTGATGGCACTGTCAATAGCAAACCCGGGCTTGGCTTGCCTCACGGTGAAGGACATACAAAGGGGGAAACACACATTTGGTGCTGTACATGAGGAGGTCATAAACGACCAGGGAGGGAAAAGGAAACACACACAGCTTAAGTGTCTTGCGGCAAGTGAGCACTGTCCAATTTGCATAACCCCCAGAAACATGCAGGTCAAAATAGGAGGTGACCCCACCCTATTCATACACTGGGACGGCAGCTACCTTCAGAAGGTTTCAATTAATAGCAGTGATGCGCCAAGCCCTGGCAAGGGCAGGCCTCTTACCTGCACACTTATTCCACATCAGGGCAGCCATGACTGTGATGGCGCTGACATGGCAGCGAAAGCATTCAGGCATGCAGGTTGGTGGAAATCCTCAGCATTTCAGTCATTCATCAGGCCATCTTTGTACTAATGCAGAGCTACCCTCTCCCTGCAAGGACCAGAGCAGAAAAACAAACAGTATGGATAGTGGGTCACTCAAACATCACAAGGACACAGTTGTCGGCTGGCACCAGGATGCTGTATGGCTGTGAAATACCATGGTTGGGCAAGCCAGACATGAAGTGGAGCTAGTGCCTTCCTGTGGTACAGGAAACGCAACGGGCACACATGAACCCTGCTGTGGTGGTTATTTATCTTGGAGCAATGAGCTTGCACAATGGGGTGAAAAACCTTTTTGAGGTCACCCAGGCAGATCTGACAACCTAATAACGTCCGGTGCGCTCAGCCACATAATATGGTCAGAAATCATAGGGCAGTGCGAATGGAGGAGGCACTGAGACAGGGAGAGGTAGAGAGATCCAGGTAAAAGTTGAACATAACAATGAGCAAGTTCTGCAAAGGCATGGGTTTGGAGTTCCTGAGGAATGGCCTCATCAACATGAGAATGCTAGCCGATACACAAGGTTCACCTGTCTAGCACAGGGGTAGACAGGTTCCTCCTGAATATTGTAGGGCCATTCAAACTGGTGGGTTTCTCTTAGATGTGGAGGGGAGCTGTCACCACCAGCGAGGCAGGTAGTCAAAAGGTTTTAACAATAAATATATGCACATAAGGACGTAAAAGGACAATGGCCTGAACAAGGTCCTTGGGATGCCTCATGGCAGGGACCCTTAAGGTCAAACAAAAGGGGTATGAAATGGTTGGCGGTCACATGACTTGAAGCCCAGGCATGGACACAAGCCCACGAACTCCAGACATTCAGTAGCAAGGGAAGCCTTGAAGCTGCGACCTGCTGCATCAAGTAATCAACAGAAGTAGAGCTATCACGGCAGTTTGATTATAGAGACATTGTGGATGACATTTACGGGGGAGAAACAAGATGGCGGCTGCATAGGTGACCGACATCAGCATGCTGTTAGGGTATGTTGTAAAAATCATGCTCAACCTCATCTAGAATCTTAACGACTAAACACAAATTATGTAGCACTTTTCTATTATATGTATGTACACCAGAAATTGTGGCCACAATCATTGTTTATTAATATCATCATTGTTTGTAGATGAGAAACAGGTGTTGATGATTCCTTCATGTTTTGTATAGTATAATTGTATTTGCCGATGCTTTTTGCAAATTAAGGCTTCTTTCCAGAATACATCCTACACGAGTCACGTTGCCCTTTCAAACCTCTTCTCTTCAGCAAACATGTTTTTTGGAGCACGTTTTGTATCCAACAGACTCAAGTCACGTTGATTGTGCAAACAGTTAGGCCAGGTGTTACACGTGTTATTCCTTTCACATCCGAGATGACCCCACCCTTCTGGAAGTCTATTTAAACCCCAAGCGAGCGCTAACACACGCTTACGCTCGTTAATGCTTCACTTACCTGAAGACAGAGGATCTTCGTCGGAGCTCCCTCTTCCATCATCCTGACAGTGCTTCCGTGTTGAGCAGCAGTTTCCGGTCCGGTCTGAACAATCTTCCCCTCCTCACCCAGGAAACTCATTCTCGTCCTTCCGGTGTTTTATTTAAAGACACGCCGACCTGAGAAAAGAAAACGGAACCGTGAGTAGTGTTCTTGAACGGAAGGTGCAGATAGCTACAGTAAGTTTCTTTCTTTTTAATTCAACTTTGCACAACGGAAATCCTTTCTTTTAAATTCTACTTTGCACACCGGAAAATCAGGAAAGCAACATTGAACAAATAAATAAAGGGCATAATTGTGGAACTTGAAAGTCAAGCAAGGCACGCAACGATAGGAACATTTCTTATCTTTAATAGTAGACATTTGGCTTCTTGGAAAAGACTTCAAAGCGAAGGACCTGTGTAAAGAAAAGAAGGATATTTTAAAAATTATGGACATTTGAGTTAAATTATGAAACTAAATAATTTCTTTCAGTAAGTATACAACAGACATCAATCGCAAATCTTAGTTAATTGCATTAATGACAGAAACTTGAATTCCGGTTTTGTTTATTTCGTTACAGAAAGATAATTTGCTCTTAAGTTATTACGAATGATATTCTGGTGGAGACAAAACCAGAATTAGGAGGTAACACACCACTTGTTCTATAGTTCTGAGATATTTGCATATGATGGTTTCTTTTTAATTCATACGCTAATATTTTCCTGTTGTTTTGCTTAACATTAGAGACACAATCCAAAAGAAGGCAGGTTATCCATAGCGGATGAAAGCTGGGATCTGGAGTGTTTTTCTATGTTTATTATTTTGTCCCTATTCCCCCTTCCCTTAGGAATTTACTTCTGGTAGGCTGTGTTTATAAATTCAGTTTTGTCCAGACACAAGTTCTTGGGGGAAGCTGAGATTAATCCTCTCATCTCTCAAGTTGAACGCCCCTGGATTTAGGGTGAGTGAAGGTCTAACAGAAGCGTAAGCCTTCACAACAAAAAAAAGGTTCTCCTTGAGAGATATGGATTTAGAAAACAAAGGCATAGATGGCCAAGCAATGGCGCAAGCACTTGCGGAAGATGTGGAAAGAGACAAATCTATAACTGATATGTTGCATAAAATGCAATTGGAAATTAATACATTAAAACAAGAGAATTCAACCTTGCGACAAGAAGTCCTTTGTTACAAGCCCCGAGAGTCTTTATGGGGTGCTCCTTTTTCGTCAGTAGTTACAGATTCTTCAACTTTTGGAAGTAAATTTGGAAGTAAACCAAAATCGTCTAATGGGTTTACGAGTTCAGATAATAATTCACCTCCAGTACAAGTTACAGTAGCTGTACCTAATGTTGTTCCTTTGTCAGCTCCGGAACGATTTTTTGGGGATAGTAATAAGTTTAATGTGTTTATTAGCCAATGCCAATTGCACTTTATTTGTAAACCACATTTTTTCCCTACAGATGCGACAAAGGTGGCTTTTGTGCTCTCTTATTTGGGAGGCACCGCTGCAAGTTGGTCCATACCATATATTGACAGAGATGACCCTATCTTACATAATTGGCCTCAGCTTAAAGGCACTATGACTAAACTATTTGCAAAACATACTTACATCCAAGCTAGTGACAATGAGTTGCTAAATTTAAAACAAGGCAAACAAGATTTGTTAACTTATGTCACCATGTTTAATAGACTTCTGACCGAAACCCAGTGGCCTGAGGAAAAGCGCACATCTTTGTTTTATAGAGGTTTGCGAGATGATTTAAAAGATGCCTTGGCTCATATTGTAGATCTTCCAGATGATTATTCAGAATTTGTGGATTTAGTAGTAAAACTAGATCATCGTTTAGGAGAAAGAAAAGGAGACAAAATACGATTTGAGGCAAGATTTTCAGTACTGAAAAATAACAAAAAGGAATCTGATACTGAAGGGCAAGAATCTGAGCCGATGCAGATAGGGACAATCAAGGGACCTTTGTCAATAGAGGAGAAGGAAAGAAGGAGAAAATTAAATATATGTCTATACTGTGCTCGGTCTGGGCATTTTGCAAAAGATTGTCCCATAAAACCTAAGGTGTCAAGGAAGGTAAACTCCGTCATGATAAATTCTTTAGAACAGGAAAACTAAGAGACTCGTCAAGAAGGGAGATCTCTTGCACGAGTGGAAAGAATTTACAGATCTCCAACATTTTAACAAATACAGTACCAAGAATACCTCGAAATTTTGTGATACAAGTAGTCTTGATAATTAGTGCTCATGTACGACACTCAGTCCCAGTCTTATTAGATTGTGGAGGCACTGGAAATTTTATGGACATTAAAATGGCAGAAGAATTACAGATACCCACTGAGTGGAAAACTCAGCCTGAATCTGTTTGTGCAGTAGATGGTTCTGAATTATCTTCAGGAATGATAACAAAAATAACTAGTCCTCTTATCATGGTATGTCAAAATGGTCATACCGAGAAGATCGGTTTTGATTTGATTGATACGCCAACTTTTGGTCTTATTTTAGGGGTACCGTGGCTAACCTTGCATAACCCTAAAATTAATTGGACTTTACGAACAGTAACCTTAGATTCTTCACATTGACGGGAATCTTGTTATCAAGAAGCATTAAATGAGTCTATGACAATTTTACATTGTGCAACTACGAAAACACATGTTCCTAGCATACCATCTGAATATCAGGACTTTAAGGATGTATTTGATCCTGTGAAAGCTGGCTCTTTACCACCACACAGGACATATGACTGTCGTATAGACCTCATACCTGGAGCCGCTTTGCCAAATAGTAGAGTATACGCTCTTACAGAAGAAGAAACTAAGGGGCAGATTTATGAGCCCCTTGCGCCACTTTTGCGTCACTTTTAACATGGGAAAAGTGACGCAAAAGTGGCGCAAGGGGCTCATAAATCTGCCCCTAAATATCTCAGAACTTATTTAGATGATTTATTGGCGTCAGGTTTTATAAGACATTCCACCTCTCCTGTATCCTCGCCACTATTTTTTTTTCCTAAACCTGATGGAAGTCTCCGCGCATGTATAGATTATCGCGGTTTAAACAAGGCCACTATCAAAAATAAGTATCTGTTGCCTTTGATACCAGTTCTATTAGACCAATTAAGTCATTCCACTATTTACACAAAACTGGATTTGAGAGGGGCTTACCACATTGTCAGAGTAAAAGAAAATGATGAATGGAAAACTGCTTTTAAAACTAAATTTGGTTTGTTTGAGTATACAGTGATGCCCTTCGGTTTGTGTGATGTGCCTGCAGCATTTCAATATTTTATCAATGAGGTGTTGCATGAATTTCTTGATGTTTGTGTAATAGTATACATTGACGATATACTTATATATTCTAAAACAAAGGAAGAACATATTCATCAAGTTAGAGCAGTATTAAACAAATTGTTAAAAAATCATTTGTTCGCAAAATTGGAAAAATGTATTTTTAATACTGATACAGTTGATTTCCTTGGGTATTGTTTGTCTCCAGCAGGAATAATGATGGATCAAAAGAAGGTGAGTGCCATCAAGGACTGGCCAGAACCCACAACTGTGAAAGAAGTACAAAAGGTCTTGGGTTTTGCCAATTTTTATAGGCGCTTCATTCCTCACTTTGCAGAGACAGTAGTACTCCTTACCAAACTATTGCACAAGGGGCAAAAATGTTCTTGGTCAGAACAAACAGCTCAAGCGTTCGAGTTACTTAAACATAAATTTACCTCTGCACCTTTGTTAAAACATCCAGATCCAGATCTTCCGTTCTTTGTTGAGACAGATGCTTCACAGACGGCGGTGGGAGCCGTGCTCTCTCAAAGAGATATCCAGGATGGTCAACTTCATACTGTAGCTTACTATTCTAAAAAATTGTTACCTGCTGAACAGAACTATACTGTAGCTGAGAGGGAGCTCTTGGCTATAAAATTGGCATTCACAGAATGGAGGTATCATTTAATGGGAACAAAATTTCCTGTCACTATATTTAGTGATCATAAAAATTTGCAATTTTTTAGTTCTGTGAAGGCATCGACACCAAGACAAATGCGATGGTTAAATTTCTTCAGTGCCTTTGATTTTGTAATTACTTATCGACCAGGAGCACAGCAGTTACAGTTGGATGTTTTATCCAGATATGGGTACACTACTGAATGTAAAAAAGAAGTGTCAGGTCCCCCCATAATTCCACCACAAAACATTTTGGCACCAATCATTCATCAAGATTTTTTAAAAACAGTAAGGGAGGAGCATTTTAAATTACAGACCCAAACCTGGTTAAAAAATCCTCACAACTCAATACAGGATGGTTTGTTTTATCATAAATCCCTGTTATATGTGCCAACCAAAAAGTTACAAGAAAAGGTTATGACGTGGCATCATGACTCGATTTTAGCTGGCCATCCAGGTTATCAAAAGACCCTGAATAATTGTAAAAAGCATTTCTGGTGGTCCTCAATGATCACCGACATTAAGGAATATGTAAATTCTTGTCCTATCTGTGCAAGAAATAAATCGTTACACAAAGCGCCTATGGGTTTATTACAACCCTTACCAACTCCCCCATGTCCCTGGCATACAGTCAGTTTGGACTTTATAACCAACTTACCAGAAGCAAGTGGTTATACAACTATATTAGTGGTAGTAGATTATTTATCAAAGATGGCACACTTCATACCATTGATCAAACTTCCTACCGCTGCAGAATTGACTGATATTTTTCTTAAAGAAATTGTGAGATTGCATGGTTTACCAACCAAGGTCCTTTCGGACAGAGGAAGTCAATTCACCTCAAAATTCTGGGCAAATTTGGGTAAAAGTCTTAAGATGGAAATAGCTCTTTCCACAGCCTTTCATCCTGAGACTGACAGTCAGACGGAAAGAGTGAATCAAACATTATTACAAACTTTACGCTGTTTAATGGCAGAATTTACTACTGGATGGGAAAAGGTGTTACCCATTACTGAATTTATTTATAACAATAATGTACATTCTGCAACACAGTGTACTCCCTTTTACTTTTTACAGGGGTATCATCCACGAGCATTGCCCATTACAATAAATCCATCTTTAACTCCTGGAGTTACTGACCGCCTTTCCACTCTATTGAATATTCAAGAAAAAGCTATAAAACATCCAAATAAATATAAAGAAATGATGAAAAAACAAGCAGATAAGCATAGAGTAGACGCTCTGGAATATCAATTGGGAGATAAAGTATGGCTCTCAACTAAGAATTTGAACCTAATGGGACCTAGAAAGTTGTTACCCAGATACAAAGGACCATTCTCTGTAAATAACATTATAAATCCAGTAACAGTGCAGTTAGAATTACCCCCAGAATACGCAATACATCCCACTTTTCATGTTTCATTGTTGAAACCCTATAATCCAGAAACTAGACCAGAACCCCCACCTCCACCCATTCCCATCAATGGTCATTTAGAGTATGAAGTACAAAAAATATTAGATGCAAAAAGAATGCAAGGCAAACTTTATTATCTCATAGCATGGAAAGGATTTGATGCTACGGAGAATTCATGGGAGCCAGCATCATTTGTTCACGCCCCATGATTACTGAGACAATTTCATTTGCGATTCCCACAAAAACCTCGCCGGTGGGGCGGCCTTTGAGGGGAGCGACTGTTAGGGTTTGTTGTAAAAATCATGCTCAACCTCAACCTCATCTAGAATCTTAACGACTAAACACAAATTATGTAGCACTTTTCTATTATATGTATGTAATCCAGAAATTGTGGCCACAATCATTGTTTATTAATATCATCATTGTTTGTAGATGAGAAACAGGTGTTGATGATTCCTTCATGTTTTGTATGGTATAATTGTATTTGCCAATGCTTTTTGCAAATTAAGGCTTCTTTCCAGAATACATCCTACACGAATCACGTTGCCCTTTCAAACCTCTTCTCTTCAGCAAACAGGTTTTTTGGAGAACGTTTTGTACTCAGCAGACTCAAGTCACGTTGATTGTGCAAACAGTTAGGCCAGGTGTTACACATGTTATTCCTTTCACATCCGAGACAACCCCACCCTTCTGGAAGTCTATTTAAACCCCAAGCGAGCGCTAACACACGCTTACGCTTGTTAATGCTTCACTTACCTGATGACAGAGGATCTTCGTCGGAGCTCCCTCTTCCATCATCCTGACAGTGCTTCCGTGTTGAGCAGCAGTTTCCGGTCCGGTCTGAACAATCTTCCCCTCCTCACCCAGGAAACTCGTTCTCGTCCTTCCGGTGTTTCATTTAAAGACATGACGACCTGAGAAAAGAAAACAGAACCGTGAGTAGTGTTCTTGAACGGAAGGTGCAGATAGCTACAGTAAGTTTCTTTCTTTTTAATTCAACTTTGCACAACAGAAATCCTTTCTTTTAAATTCTACTTTGCACACCGGAAAATCAGGAAAGCAACATTGAACAAATCAATAAAGGGCATAATTGTGGAACTTGAAAGTCAAGCAAGGCACGCAACGATAGGAACATTTCTTATCTTTATTAGTAGACATTTGGCTTCTTGGAAAAGACTTCAAAGTGAAGGACCTGTGTAAAGAAAAGAAGGATATTTTAAAAATTATGGACAATTGAGTTAAATTATGAAACAAAATAATTTATTTTAGTAAGTGTACAACAGACATCAATCGCAAATCTTAGTTAATTGCATTAATGACAGAAACTTGAATTCCGGTTTTGTATATTTCGTTACAGAAAGATAATTTGCTCTTAAGTTATTACGAATGAAATTCTGGTGGAGACAAAACCAGAATTAGGAGGTAACACCACTTGTTCTATAGTTCTGAGATATTTGCATATGATGGTTTCTTTTTAATTCATACGCTAATATTATTTCTGTTGTTTTGCTTAACATTAGGGACACAATCCGAAAGAAGGCTGGTTATCCATAGCGGATGAAAGCTGGGATCTGGAGTGTTTTTCTCTGTTTATTATTTTGTCCCTATTCCCCCTTCCCTTAGGAATTTGCTTCTGGTAGGCTGTGTTTATAAATTCAGTTTTGTCCAGACGCAAGTTCTTGGGGGAAGCTGAGATTAATCCTCTCATCTCTCAAGTTGAACACCCCTGGATTTCAGGTGAGTGAAGGTCTAACACATGCTGACCTGTGGTTGTTTTCCAACTAAATGACCTGATGGACTGACCTGATGCTTCGATGGCCCTTGACGCTTATCACAGGCAGCTCGGCACCTTCAGGAATCGTCCCCAAGTAGCTCTGATTCTGGGAAACTTTTTCATCTTTAGACGTCTTGTGGTAGCCGCTGTGAGATACTCGGACTGCCCTAGTTGCTGTACTGCGGCCACATCACCGGGGATGGGGCCGAAAGGTACCGGCGGAGCTCTGAAGGGGAAAACCGCTCATCTCTACGCAGGCTGCCTCGGGGTCAGGAGCACAAAGGAGCGAAAACACAGGAGGGCTGACCCCACAGTCAGGCTGATGATGCAACCCGCTGACCCAGGAAGTGGAGCAGGGCGAGTGGTGGGGCTGCCAGCAATCCACACCCGGCTAGCCCCACGGTGGTTGATCTCCTGAAGGGAGCTGCTGGGAGACACGACCAGCAAATGCGGGATACGACGGAATCAAGGGAATTGGATCGGCCAGATACTGTGCCCATTGTACCGCAGATGCCGATGGATGTGCTCAAGCCTGAGACTCGGGATGGCCAAAATGCAACAGGGCACCTCATTCTTCATCAAGATGACGGTACCCCTTTCTCTTCCCTTGTTTTGCCTACGGCCATTACTAAGGGAAAATGGAAGGGGGGCCCTACTGTAATGTACTGTAATGTTAGATAATGATGATCGTAATGCACTAAATGCTGGAGGTGGGCCTGGGTTGCCCAGTGGGAGCCAAAGATGCACCTGAATCGCTTCCAAGGGTTGCTATGAATCTTGCACCTGAGTTTACCCCCACAGGCTGTCCAAAATGATAGCTCTCAGGAACAGTCAATTTATGCAAAAAATGCTCAAGCATTAAGTTCCGTGCAGTTATGACTGCAATATTGGGGGGACAGAGCCAGGCAAAAGTGACCTGGAAAAGGAGCCCAGTGACTGCTTTTTCTAGTTGTCTGAAGGGGCTGAGTGGTAGGTGGATGGTTCTGACTCTTCATCTGATTTTAGCGAGTATGTCAGTGACCCAGAGGAGGGTCAAAGTGGGCGAGCCATGACAGCCCGTAAGACAGGCATGAAGGCTGGCCGGCAAGTATCCAAAGGCAAGGAGTTATTCTGGGATTATACACCTACAGAACACTTAACTGGTTCTACTTCTGGGACTCCATAAGGCATAGGCAGATCCGACTCCCTACACTGGATGCTATTTATCAGGCAATTTTAATGCATCGCGATGTGATGTGCCAGGATAGCCGCAAGGCTCAGTCTTCATTAAGGAAAGTGAAAGGGGTGGTCAGAAGACTATCGAAGGCATGCCATGCCATTGAAGAGCATCTGACCGATTTAGAAACTAGAATTACCCAGACTGAGACAGATCTTGCCACCACTCGGGCGAAATCGGAGGGGCATGAATCCCAGCTGGTAGACATATAATGGAAGCTGGAAGAGCAGGAGAACCGGCAGAGGCGCAACAATCTTCGCTTGTTAGGAGTCCCAGAGGGGATATAGGGGTGGGACATTTAGCCATATATGGTGGAACTATTACGTTCAGCCCTCCTAGGCTGAAATTGGTCACAAGAAGTTCAGCGGGCCCATAGAGTACAATTTGTGTTGAGGCAACCACTTAGCGAAGGCTCTAAACCATGGGCTATTCTCATCTACTTTGGAATCTTGCTTCTAAGACAAGCAATCTTCGAGAAAGCAAGGCTCGAAGGAAGGCGCTCCAGTGGTGATGTTTTGTTTTTGGAGGGGGCTTCTGGGTGGCGGACGTCGGTGGGAGGGTGAAAGGGGAGGGGAAGTCAGCTGGGGCATGGGGTGGAGCACAGGTGTGGGGGTGCAAACTTAAAAAATTATCCAGAGATGGAATTAAGGTGAATACAATTTATCTAGTATTTGATATAGTTGCAATTAAGAACAGACAGGTTATTTTAGAATTTACTGAATGGGCACAATAACTATTTAAATGTTGGAGGGCTAAATGATAAGGCGAAGTTGTCAAGGGTGGCTATGTTTCTGAGGTTGATTGCCCCCGATATTTTTTGTATGCAGCAGACACATATCCCAGGGGACAAGAGGGAGTTGTTTTCAATAATGGGGTATAACTTGTTGTCCTGTTCCTCACAGAGGTCCAATATTCGGGGGATTATAATATTTGCCAAATCCCAAATAGGGCGGATTAGGTATAAGCACTCGGACTCGCTGGGGAGGTGGGCATTGGTTGAGCTCAAGCTAGTACTTACAGTCTGTGTAATATATGGGTCGAATCAGAATGATTGAATGAGATTCGAGGGTCTTGACATCGAGCTAACTTCCAGACCGTACCCGTTGGTTATATGTAGAGACCTCAAAATACACCAAGCAGTTGAGAATCGATGACCCCAGCATTATCAGGGGAAAAAACCTTGTGTATATAGAGCTTTGTCTTCCGTTATGGATAGTTTTATGGAACATCAAGCATCCAAATGATCCGGGCTATACCTATTACTCATGCCCACATAAGAAATACATTCAGCTTGATTTTTTTTTTTATAACAGCAGGCTTGTGAAGTAAAACTGAAATTAGGAAGCTTCCAAAGGTAATCTCTGACCAAAGTCCTCTGATTTTGGAGTTTGAGGTTCAAACGGCCACTAATCTTCTCTATAGGTGAAAATTCAAGAGGAACTTTTGGCAAATGTATCCTTTGTCGAGCATACTATGAACTGGACGCATGGGTTTTTCAATAATAATAGGTATAGTGCGTCACAAGGCATAGTTTGGGATGCTTTTAAGGCCGCTCTGAGGGGCAAGATTATTAGCTATGTTGTCCACGCGAAAAGACAGCTCCAGGCTGAGAATGAGAGGCTGCTGAGGGAATTGGCAAAAAACACATGATTCATATTGCACGGGGGCAAGGGGTGGCACAAACCCAGCTCAAAATTATCACCTTAAAAGCGGAGATCAGTAGCTAGCTAACTCAAAGGTCACCAAAGAATTCCAAACTCATAAGAACGAGACATAGAAGTACGGAGAATTTGTTGGGAGAAGGCTTATGCTGCGCCCTCGACACAAAGCAACTATAAGTGTGATAACCTCTATTAGGAAGGATGGAAGAACTTATTCAGAAACTAGTGACATTCTCCGAGTGTTTCAGGAATTTTAGCAGGCATTATACACAGGAAATGTGGGGGCACCCTTGAATATCTCTTAAGTATTGTCAGAGGCAGATCTTGGGGCCATAGCTGATCAAACCGCCAGGAATGAGATGGAAAAGGATATAACAGTTGAAGAGGTTCTAGCAGCTCTAAATTATCTACCTCAGGGGAAATCTGCTGGTCCTTATAAAATACCTCTTGAATTTTAAGAGAATCTCCAACCTCAGCTAGCCCCTATTTTATTAGATTTGTTCAAGGGGGTACAACAGAATGGGTTTCCACCTGAGTCCTGGGAAGGCACTGATATCATTAAATTTCCCAAGAAGGACAAACCTCTGGACAAGCCGTCCTCATATAGGCCGATATCACTGATAAATTCCAACACTAGTATCTACTCTAAAATTGTGGCATGCCAGCTGGGGAGGGTCATAGCCCATCTGGTGTCACCCTGGCAGCATGGTTTCATGACAGGCAGAAGAACAACAGATCACATAAGGAGGGCTATAACCCTATTTGATATCACATCCGAAACAGGGGGACAGATGGCTATGGTCCTCCTCGATGCCGAGAAGGCCTTTGATTGGGTGGCAAGGGGTTCCTGTGAGGGATACTTGAATTAGAGGGTTTTGGCCCCTGAATGATCATTGCTATTAAAGCTATGTAATCCAAACCATATGCACGGCTCCAACTCCTAGGGGAAGAGTCGGGAATCATAAATGTGTTGAGGGGGACCAGGGAGGGGTGCCCTTGCTATACCATCTTGTTTGTCCTTTATATAAACCCACTAATTGAAAAGATCTTGAATAACCAGGGGATAAAACCAATCATCTGCAGTGGATACAAAACTAAGGTGCTTGCATACACCAATGACATTGCTATCACCACCACTGATCCTGAAGGAACAGTCAGGGAAATCGAAGCCATGGATGGAGAGTTTGGCCAAACCTCAGGCTACACTTTGAATAAAGGGAAAACAAAAGTTATGTATACTAACAATATTTTTTTTCAAGATCCAAGGCGGGTGAATACAGCTGTGTATCTTGGTGTTCGCATTAGTCACAAGGCATGCACAATAGGTAGGATCAACTTTAATACCTTGGTTAAATAAATATCTACAGACTTTAAACACATAAATTGGCTTCATTTAACAACCATTGGCAGGGGCAATGTCCTAAAAATGGCAATGCTTTCCTAAGATTCTTTATCTCTTTTGGTCACTGCCAGTGGCAATAGATGAAACAATATTGAAAACTCTTGAGTCCATTTTTATAAATATTATTTTGGCAATATGGGAAGGTGAGATGATCACTAAAATATCTGTCTTTCTCACAGGGATGGGGTGGGCTGTCGTTCCCTAATATTACATTTTATTACTGGCCGACGCTACTACTGCAAATGCAAATTTTATTTACTATATTTAATGGTGAAAGGACAGTTCAGGAAATTAATAGTGCCCTTCCTATAATCTATGAGTGAGCTTTACGGAGAAAGGCTGACGGACTCCTGCAGCGACATCTGGAGCCTCACTATTATAAAAAAGTTTGGTTCAAGGTAGTACTTAAATCTTGGAAGGTAAGGAGCAAGGCACGCAAAGCTATGAAGATCCCGAAATATAGCAGATATACACCCCTATGGCATTCCTCCCTTTTTACGCCTCTATTTTTCAATGTAATGGGATGACAGTGGGAGCAGCTTGGACTAACAGTAATAGGTGATCTCTTTCTCCTTGACCATATATGTCCTTTTACCCTTTTGCAGCAAGGGTTTGACTTCCCTAACAATTATTACTTCAAATACGTGCATTAGGGAATTCCTCAACAGTTTTAACGTGGCTATATCCCTAGATAGAATACCATTTGTTGAGGTAATTGTCCAGGCCGACTGTAAAATACGAAATATGTATAGTATGCTGCTGGACAGTCTCCCAGATGACATTGAGAAGACAGAGGCAAACTGGGCCAGGAAGTTAGGCAACCCGGATGTCGATTTAGACAAGGCAAAAGCATTAGCTGCAAAGATCTTCTTGACGACAAGCCTTCAGGCGCAGCATTATAAAATGCTATTTATTCTGTATTTTACCACTGCCAAATTGTTTGAGCGGGGCAAAAGAACAGATGATAAGTGTCCTAGGTGCGGGGAAGGCCCAGCCATGCTGGTGCATGCGTTTTATGACTGCACCAGATTTCTCCCTCTTAAGAATGGCCTGGCGCTCTTCTGGGAAGGATTATGGGGGTGTAGGATCAATCTTAGTCCAACCTTGATGTTTCTAGGACATGATAGCAACAGCTGCATGGGTACCAAACAGATGTATTTTATATTTGTATCAGTAGCTGTTGCTGGGATTTTAATTGCTGCCAGGTGGAATGATCCGGAGCCCCCGTCATTTCAGGCCTGGCTTTCCCGGCAGTTGGGTATCTATCATCAAAAGATGCCATTGTATAAATGAAGGGGCAGACAGGCTAGGAATCTGGGGAAAACATTTTAGTCTCCTATTTTGGATTGGAAGAACAAAACTGACTGCGTAATCAATATTCTTGCTGACCATTTAAGCTCCGATTTACCAACTTAGAATACTGTTTTAAATTATAGCCAGCAGACACCGGATGGGTTGTTAGCTACATTTAGGATATATCCTCTGGTAGTTATCCTCAGCTTTTCATGGGTAGCAACTGGTATATAACGTATTTTAAATAAGGATGAAATGTATTATTTATGATGTTCTAATTTAATATCGCGAATTTATGAATGATATATAATCATATTGTCTTATCCATGATATTTGTATATGTCTGCTTTTATTCTGTATAACTTATAATATGTTTCTCTGGGTATTTAAAAATTAGAAATAAAGAGACATTATGACTTTAAAGAGGATGCATCGCAGGATTATGAAGGCTATGGGTATTAATTTACAATGAAGGTACACTGTATAAACACTTATGAACATAATACATCACATTGAAGTGCAAGATAACTAAGAGCTGAGCAGTTATTGGCCAATGCCATTGTGATAACTTATGTACCAGCTTATGATGTGAAAAAACTGTGGCCGTTCTACTCTGCAAACTGTCTTGGGATCCATATTCAAAGAGAAAGAAAAGAATGGTGAGAGGGATCGTGAAATGCCCGCACATCTTGGGGGGTGGGGTTCACGTAATTGTGCAGCATTTTTCCCTTAATCCATCATATGCTCTATTATCTGCAATTTTCACATAATTATGTTTCTAGCTCAAACAGTTCAAATGTTACAAAAAATGCAGCAATGCATGTTGCTACGCATTGGAAAGCCCTTAGCAAAGGATTACCGTTCCCCTTTCTGTTGCTTAATGCTATATTTGGGTGTCAAACTAATAGTAATGAGATGCAACCAATGCCCACAGTGTATTACCAAGTGTAACAATGACACAATCATGAAGAATTACTGTCACAAAATGTGCCACATTATGCCAAATAATTTGCCTGTTCTTGCTGCATACACTACTCTCAACCCTTCTGCATAATTTGCCATTCCCTTGCGGTATAATTCCCGTAGCCCTGGGTATGACCCAATGGCCAGGCTCTGGTCAGATGTTGACTCAAACAATCTGTGATTGAGGACAGAGTGTCTTGATCTGCCCTTCCATTAAAGCTAAAAAAGAATCCGATCTTGTGTAATGTAATTAGGTGCTTATATCAAGTGCTCAACTGCCCTTGGGTCAAATTCACGTTATGTGAAAGGGTAAAAAACAAACAAATAACTCCAGTTCTCCGGCATTCCCTCACAGGAGTGTTTCAATGAACCCATTGCACACCGTGACCCCATGCTGTGTGGCCTGTGACTCCCACAGCAGCTGCCAGAGGAGCACAGTTTCAGCACTGGTAGCTTGTTATCTGCTTCCACTGGCAGAGAAACCTCTGGAGCTAGCCTCTTTACAGACAAGCACACATGGCTAAACTGAAACTTTTGTTGTGAGACGGGCAGAGACTGCAGTAGCTATCACTTGTGTAGTCTATCGCAAACAGCTAGACTGATGTTTTGCGAAAAGGCTGGAACCAGCCTCTATGCAGACCAGCACACATGGCGAGACTGACATTTTAGTAACACATAAGGTACGCCTGGCTGAGTGTCGAATCAGGGGAGAGAGGAAGAAAAATGGAGGAGGTGCAATGTCAGAGAGAGCGGGAAGGAAAAATCCTTTCAGGACGAGAACCCTCACTCACCGGTAAGTGACATGCTTCATCACATGGGTTCCCTACTCACACCGAGGTGTGGGCTACAACTCCCCGAGGGGAGGAGCTGAGGTGTTTTCGCTTAGATAAGCAATAGACAAAAGGTGAGTGGGGGGCAGAGTGCAAAAAAGTATAGTGAAAGTGATGATAAAAGTGGATCCACTAAATCTTTATTGGGTGGTCTCTGGGACAAAGGTTAAAAGCGAGGACTAGGGATTCAACCAAATATATCCCTGATAGAGGTCAACATGTTTCTGCCTGAAGTAGGTCCACCGAAGGGATCCAGCGGCATTGGTCAGGACCTAAAAAGTAGTAAGTCACTCGGCAAGTGTGTTTAAAGAAAAATATTTAATATACTGGCCAACACACGAACAGGGCGGTCAAGTTGTCAACGACCCTTGTGCCTCTAGGGGTTCGTCTGTCTATGAGTTGAAGTGAAAAGTTCACTCTCCATGCTCTAGGTAAGTCTCAAGTGCCCAGCTTTCTAAGCGCAGTGCACAGCCAACGGTCATCCGTGCAAGAGACTGACATTTTGCCGTAGAACATAAAGAGCTCTGGAACTAGCTATTGTGCAGATCAACATGGAGTGGTTAAAAGAACCGGTGTGAAAGACAGAAAGTGATCTGGAACCTGCACCTCTACAGATCATTGCAGTCTAAGCAGTGGAGACAGTGGAGACTGCTGGATTCAGTCTCTTTGAAAAGAATCACATTGCTAAACTCAACCTTCATCTGAGACAAAGTGAGCTCTGACAACAGGGTACATGTATTGCAGTATTGAACACTTAAACATCTGTGCACTGCGTACTAATTACTCCTTATATGGACCAGGACACTTCCATAACAAGCTCACGAAACAGTGTCCATCTGTTGCAGTACCTGGACACTACATCATCCATGCACTGCAGTGTAATCACTCCGCATGCAGACTAGGTCATTTCAAGGAATTGTTCATGGAACAGCGTGCATCTGTTGCAGTACCTGGACACCTAAACATCCGCGCACTGCAGTGTAATCACTCCTTATGTGGACTAGGACACTTCCATGACAAGCTCCCGGAACAGCGTGCATCTGTTGCAGTACATGGACACTTCAACATCCATGCACTGTGGTATAATCACTCCTTATGTGGACTAGGACACTTCCAGGCCAAGCTTCCCAGATCAGCTTGCATCTGTTGCAGCATCTGGACACTTCAACATATGCACACTAGAGTGTGATCACTCCTTAAATGGGCTAGGGCACTTCCAGGCCGAGCTCCTGGAACAGCCTGCATCTGTTGTAGCCCCTGGACACTTCAACACCCGCGCGCTGCAGTGTAATCACTCCTTGTATATGTACTAAGGCACTTCCAGGCCATGGTACCAGAACAGTGTGCTTCTATTGCAGAACCTGGACACTTCAACATCCCTACTCTGCAGTGTAATCACTTCTTATATGGACTAGGGCACTTCCAGGACAAGCTCCCGGAACGACGTATATCGATTGCAGAACCTGGACACGTCAACATCTGTGCACGACAATAAAATCACACCTTATATGGACGAGGACACTTACAGGACAAGCTCCCAGAACCCCGAGCATCAATTGCAGAACCTGAAAACTTCAACATCTGTACACTGCAATATTATCATACCTTATATGAACTAGGACACTATTAGGACAAGCTCACGCAAAAGTGTGCATCTATTGCATTCCTGGACACTTCAACATGCATGCACATCAGTGTATAGAAACCTTATGCGGACTTGGACACTTCCAGGACAAGCTCACGAAACAGCGTGCATCTGTTGCAGTACCTGGACAATTCAACATGCATGCACATCAGTGTAATCACTCCTTATGTGGACGAGAACACTTCCAGGCCAAGTTCACGGAACAGCGTGCATCTGCTGCAGTGCCTGGACACCTCAACATCTGAAAAATGCAGTGTGATCACTTCATATGAGGACTAGGACACTTCCAGGCCAAGCTTCAGGATCATACTGCATCTATTGCAGCACCTGAACACTTCAACATCAGTGCACTTCAGTGTAATCACTCCTTATAGGGCCTTAGACACTTCCAGACAAAGCTCCAGGGACAGCTTGCATCTATTGCAGCACCTGGATATTTCAACATCTGTGCACTGCAGTGTATTCACTCCTTTTATGGACTAGGACACTTCCAGGCCAAACTCCCTGAACAGTGTGCATCTTTTGCAGCACTTGGGCACCTTAAATATCCGTGCACTGCTGTGTAATCACTCCTTATGTGGACTAGGGGTTTTTGCGAAGTTTAGTACTTTATTTTTTTCTCTTTACTTCTCGCTATTTTTTTTTATACTTTCTTTCCTCTTTTCCCTGGTTTTTTATACTTTCTACATTTTAGCTCTTCCTCCCCCCCAGCATCATGGTAGAGAAGGGTTCCCAAAAAAAGGGAGATACCAGGAGCCGCCTTCCTTGCTGAAGGCGGCTCCCAGAACAGGTGCTGCTTTGGGCCTTGTTTTCGGAGGCAGAGGTGGCAGCGCTGTATTTTTTTGATCCAACGCCACCTCTCCTCCACCCTGGCACTAGGCGGCAGGCCTGGGTCTGGGTACGGACTCTGGGAGAGCCAGCAGCACTAGGCGAGAGTAGGCCAGGCAGTGTGTCGCTGTTCTGGTGTCTGGCGCATACAAAATCCGCTGATGCACTGGAGGTCTGGCATACTGGTTTTGAGAGCAGCACCTGCTGTACCTACTAGAGGTTGAGGTTGTGGAGCTGGTGAGTAGCTAAATATTACTGTTAATATTACTTGTGTGTTCTATGTTATTGCTAATATTTTTTCCCAAATTTCAAGTATGCTGCTTATATGCAGATAAGTTACGTTTGCAAATCTTATTTTATGCGATTGTTATTCTAGACAGGTGCTCAGCGCTACCTAATCATACTTGTTTGAGCTTGCTTGTGTTGATTATGTAAGAACTTAAGTAATGTATTTGGTGTATGCATGCATTCATTTATGCATTTAAAGACAAAATGCAGACTTTGTGAATTGGCCCGTCAACGGGGTTTGAGAATCATTGCGACTGAGATTGGAACCTAGAAGTAAACATAATTTATTGCAATTTCTTAGTAATTCCAAAGTCTTTGGAATAGGCCGGCTAGGTAGGTTTAGGAAATGTGGAATAAATAGATAGGATGGTCCGCGATACTAGTCTACTTCTAGTCGACCTGATTCAATGTTATTGCACTTGCCGTTTCCTGTCAAAAAATCTTTTCGGAGAGATTATTTATTTACCGCCAATCTTTTTTTGGTCTCTTTATGTCTTATATCAGCATCCAGGGGCAAGAGGTTATCCAAGGCAGGTGAGGGAGCTGGAGGTGCCTCCCTGTGCGAAGGATGCTCCTCAGCCGATGGTTCTTCTGGCCCCAGTAAATCCTCCTGTTGTTAACATTAATGTATGTTTCGCTAACGTTTATCGCTCCTTATTTTGAATTACTTATTTCTACCCATTTGCTAATTTAATTTTTTTCCTAAATCCTCTTCGATCTATCCATTTCTAAATTCTTGTTATCCCTGCATTATCCTATTTACTTAATTTCTATATTACTAGTGTCTGTATTTTACCTCAAACTGTCTCTGTCTGAACTAGTCTGTCTGTAGCTTCCTTCCTTCTGGTTTTCCAGTCAGCTTTCCCTTATATATTTTGCTGATCGCCTGGTGGTGCAACTGTAAGACTCAGAGAACCCATTGGTCATGGTCACGTACTACTACTAGTACTATTAATTTGCCGTACAGTCTGAATGCACAAGTAAGGGATTCTATGCATGATTTTTGAGTTGAGAACGCTTTCTTTTACTTTCTCATGCTCAATCAGTAAAACGAGAGAGCGGCCTGATCAAGTTGGACACCCCAAAGCTGTGTCTTCTTCTTAGCTAGGCCTAGTATTAATAGCAGCAGTTGGTGGTGAACTGATTAACATGTACCATGGCTGGAAGGAAGCATGAGGACAGCCCCATTGAATTTGCCAACCAATACCATGTGTTCTGTTGTCCGAAAACTCAGATTCATCAATAGCTCTAGCCACACCAGTCCTTTAGAGGTTGTCTTCTTGAGAGGATTTTCAGAAATTGCCACCAACAAAATGCCCAACCTGATATTTTTTTATAGAAGTTACTGTCTGTATCCAAATTGTAGTGATATTTGTGGTGTATTTTCAATTTTACTATAAAGAAAAAAAAACAGGGGGAGGCGTACCTGAAATCTAGAAAATGTGTATTGTTTTTTCTAGCTGCACCGACCACCAGTACTAGGGCCAGCGGTGATGGTGGCGCTATCCATGCAACAGATGCGACTGCTGTAGGGGGTGAGCCAGCGGCAATGGCAGGCAGCCGTAAGTCACATTGCTTGCTTATTGGCAATTAATTATATACTCACTTCAAGGGTGTACACTGTACTGTTGAGGCTTATTAACAGTAGAACACACCACTCTTTACTTAGCATATACAGTGGGAGTTGAGTAACTAATAGTCTCTTCTCTTCAACTTAGCAGGAAATGTTTAATGAGTCAGACATTGATGGGCTGATGTAAAAGGGAAAGAAGGAAGAAGGACAGGTGAAATGCAATCTACCTGAAAGAGAAGGAAGCGTGGGTGAAAGCATGCATAAATTAAAGAAAGTTGAGAGGATGCAGGAGTTGGGGCATTTTGGGGGTTTTCTTATTTCTTTATGGCCAATTTTGTTTTTGGGCATTTACTTTGTACATTGCTTGTGCTTAGGGAGAGGGGTAGGCCAGTTATGGGTTTACTAGTTTATTTATATTTGTTAGGAAAATCAATTTTTTTATAGTTGTACATATGATTTAAATCTTTTTGGGGGTTACTGTTTTACTTCGCACTGCTGCCTTTGTCGCAGGCCCGCAGCCAGTTTTTAAGGTCTGCTGATAGCGTAACAACAACAAAATAGATATGTGTTAACCTTACTTGTCATACTACTCGCTCCTCCTATTCCCTGCAGTCGGCAACTATATGAACCACTAATGGCTTGGAGGGGGTGGATGTATGAATTTCCATTGATAGATTATTGCAATTCAACAATGAGTCACCCACAGTTCTTCTCTTACCTGATTAGATGAAGCAATGGCTGCATGGTCTCCCAAGGTGCCATGGAGGTGGTTGTAGTAGCAGCATGCTAACACACTAGTCGAGCACTGAAACCACCAGATCCAGTAGCAAGGTTCCACTCCCTCCTAGCCGAGCTCTAACTGTACGATAAGGCAGATTCATCGCAGGGAACTAATTAAATCAAAATAAAAACTGAGTTAAAGACGTGTTTATGCAAGCTTTACAAAAAAATGAGACAGTCACCAGAGTCTAGACTACTAGTACACAAGAAGAAGAGAGGCAATAGAGAAAATATGATAAGCAATGCTAAACTAAAATAATCAGAATCGTGACCTACTAAAATTCCAAAATGAAGTTGGCTCTAGCAGCTACGAAGTGGACAAGCATAACTTTTAATGCAATACAGTACCTGAAGGATGATGATGGCAATTATGTTCCTATTAAAAAAAGGAAAATAATGAATACTGTGCGTAGGTAGCTAATCTAAATATAATATTGCCAGTGTAGGCTATACTTAGAGTTGAAAAAGATCCTCGCACTGCACTAAGTTGGTGTTGCTTTCACCGCATCCGTCCCACCAAGTGTGTGATAAATTAATGGTGTAAATCTAATTTAGTCATACCTCAATAAATCCTGCAGCCTGGGGGAAAAGGGTTAGAGGTTAATTGAATGGCTGAGAAGGGGGATTTTAGGGAAAGGTTTGACAAAGACAAACACTACACAAGGAGAACAACATTCATTTTGAGAGCCAAATATCATACATCTGTTATGGGAGGAAAAGGAAATGGAGGAAAGATGATGAGTAGTACAGGTAAACTGAATCAAATTGTCCATTTGCCCCAAGCAACATTATGTTCTGCGGTACCGAGCTTTGAAAGATAGCAAATAAAATTAAAATATCTGTAGAAGTCAAGTAAACATAAACAACACACACAGTTCTAATGATTAAAGATAATAAATCATACTGTATTGCCAAATTGAGAGTTGCATCTGCATTCCTTTTGGACTGTCCGTCAATCTTGAGTGCCTGGTGGATGCAGTTCAGTAAGGTAAGTGTGAGTATGTTATTTTTCCACTATGGCACAGAGTGAGGGAGCCTATAGATTGAAAAACAAATATGATATTGAAGAATCCAGGATAAAAAAAGTTAAATTGCATAAGGAGTGTGTTGTAACCTTCCTGTATTACGGCTGTACCCATTACTTCTCCATCCCCATGGTTTCTTCCTCCCTTGTGCTCCCCTTCCTCCCTGTGTATAATGGAACATTCGGCCTAGAGTGGACAATAGAATATTGAGACTCTCTCAGTGTGGAGAGTGGATGGCCAGAATAAAGAGTTCTTCTACTTTACCTCGTCTTGCTTCTTCGAGTCATAATTCTAACACGGGCGATGATCTGCGCAGGAGACAGCTGGCCATCTCCCCTTTTAGTGCTCTCTCAAAGATTACGTCTCAATGCCAACATCGGGGAACTGAGGAGCAAGAGTACTGTTCTTCACTCTTCGTTACTTACTTCACGCTGTGTTGGGTGTCCTTGTTACGCCTGTATTGTGTGAGGCGTGATCTGCCACAAGTTACCTGCGTCTAGCCACACAGCTGATTTGGCGCTTTCGACTCAGTGAAGATCGTTTTCAAGGCAGGGATTGGGAAGGGGTTGTTCCCCCTCTGCTGTTCACCCCTGCTGAGGCGGATCCTTGTCTCTCTCAGGACTCCAGCGTCAAGACTCCGGCTGACTCCTGCGACTTCAGACTCATTTTGCTAGAGACTCTACGATCTTTCATGAGACATCCAAGGGTAGGGTTTCTGGTCCCATAGCAGAATTCTGCGTATTGTTGAGGGTGATCTGCCTGGATTCTAGTGGTGCCATTCCTGTCAGTTGTTTTCTTTCTCCTCGGCTGTTAACCTTTGCCGTGAGTGAGGAGCTGTTCACCCCTGCCGACAGTGGTCTTTCAAAATCCCAGTGACGCTGTTCTGTCAGCTACCCCGGGCCATCGGCATTCCTCACAACTGAGGTATCTCGCTCTGTGACAACTGATCAGTTCCTGTCAGTGCCATTGCTTCCCCTGGAGCATTGAACAGAGTCTTTTCGCAGCAAGCCATGGCAGTATTGCAGAATCCAGCATACTGAAGGCAATCCTGCTGTTCCTGTTAGCTTTCTGCCTCGCAACATGTGGAGCCCCCCCATCTGTCTGGTTCACAGTGACGCTGTTTCTGTCAGCTGCTTCTGACAATCGGCGTCTCTTTATGGCTGCAGTTCCTGCCGTGCTGACAGTTGATTGTACTGTCAGGCTTCGGCAGACCCGCGCACAACCGTTGGCTCCCAATGCTACTCAGCGTGGTGACAGATAGCCTCAGTCACGGTTCTTCTCCACATCACGCACCTTGAGTTACCTGCTCTCTAGTTGTCAACGTGTTCGTCTCCTTCATGCGCCCTGAAGTTACTGGTGTTTCCACTTGTCGACACCCACTTCTCCTCAGGAAGTAGTTTCAGTCACACTCTTCGACGTATCTCCTCAGCACAGTGGGTGTGCCATTACAGCTTCCCTAACCCTTTATGCTCCAGTGTGGCTTCCAGAGGTAAAATATTCTATTTCAACCATCGGTGATACACTCACCTTCACAGTGTGTCATCCATCTCCTGTGACACACACACCATCTTCACATTAGTACTTTATTACAATTGTTCAGTAAGTTTTGTGTGCTTTTTCCTCTCATCCCTGCACCGTTGACTCTGTGATAATGTGCCTGTTTCAGCCTGTTTCAGCGGTGCACGCACACCACCTTTGGCTAGTTATTTCAATAAGGACCTTTCTGTGATCTTTTCACTATCTCATTGTCCATATATACATTGCATTGTTTCCATTCCCAGCATTAGTGTACCCCTATTCTAGTATCCAGCTTTGCTCCCTTTATATTATGGTGTTACTTTTCCTTCAGTCCTTGTAATTATCCTTTCATTTTGGGTACCACATGGATTAGCCAACCACCATCCTTTTTAAATGATAGTGGAAAACCGGAAATTCACTGGAAAGATTGGACAAAATTATTTGAATCGTATTTACTTGCAATGGGGGGGGGGATTTCTGCAGTACGCAAACAACATATTCTATTGTATAACCTGGGAGTGCATGGTCGCAAAGTATATGAAACATTACCAGAACAAAAAGTTGAAGAAGATGATGATTAAGATGTGTATGATGTTACACTTATGAAGTTAGAAATACATTTTGGGGATAAAGTAAACGTAGTCCTTGAACGTCACAAGTTTTCTAGCCGTGTGCAGGGAACAAATGAGTCTGTCAACAACTACATAGCAGCATTAAGGGGACTAACCCAACTATATGATTTTGGGGAACTCAATGACTCTCTTATAAGGGATCAATTAGTCAGGTGCACAAATAGTAGTAGAATAAAAGAAAGGTTACTTGCAAGAAACCCTACACTCAGAGAGGCGATTACTTTAGCACAATCCATTGAGCACACAGCCAAGTGCATGAAAGAAATGAAGGTTACAGAAGAAGTAGTTGCTTCCGTCCAAGTAGAGGAAGTACACAGCGAAGTACTCAAAATAAAAAACAAATATGAACCTGTCAACAAACCCATAAAAAAAGTAATGGTTTGAAATATTTTAGATGTGGCAGTAGTAATCACTTGGCCAACGGTCTTCATTGCTCTGCCCGTAGTGTCACATGTAAGAGATGCAACAGAAGAGGGTACTTTGCTAGAGTTTGTAGGGATGGGGGTAACAACCAAGTAAAAATGGTTAATGTAGAGGGTGAACAACGTCCAAAATTTGTATTTCAAGTAAAAAGTGAAGGTGGGGTTTCCAAACCTGACTATCCTAAATGCATGGTTCTACTTGATAACAAGCCAGTGGAAATGTTTGGAGTATCTTGCTCTCCATTCACCCTACTCAATCTTGATGATTACAAAAAATCTTTGAGAGATTCAGGTGTAGAAATAAGTCAACCATATATTTCTCCTGAAGGTTATACCAAAGACCCCATTCCCCCTGTAGGAATGATAAAGGTACACATAGACTTTAAAGGAAGATCCACTGTGGGTAAGGTGTACGCGGTAGAGAGAGGGTCCAATCTCCTTGGCTGGCAGCACCAGAAGGAGCTGGGCATTATACTTGACCCTAATAATAAAGACCAAGTCATCCTAGTGGAAGATTCCAACAGCAATAGAACACTATGTGATGCTTTTCCTGAACTCTTTCTGGATAAACTGGGATTATTGAAAGACTTCCAACACAAGATTATGGTCAAACAAGGAGCCAAACCTTTGGTTCCTAGACCCCACCCGGTTCCTCTCCTTATGAGAGAGCCTCTCAAGAAGGAGCTAGACAAGTTATGTGAGATGGGTGCCATCCAACCAATAGAATCCTCAGAGTGGTTGGCACCCATAGTCATACCTTCTAAGGCCAATGGGGAAGGTATTTGCCTCTGTGTTGATCTATGTAGTCTCAATTAGAATATATGGGTAGAGAGGTTTCCCCTCCCCAATATAGATGAAATGCTGAGCACCATGGGGAAGGCTAAGTTTTTTTCGGTCATCGACCTATCAATGGCATACCATCAGGTGGAGCTAATTAAGACCATTAACAGTGTTCACCTCTCCATTTGGAGCATATATGTTTGTCAGGATGCCCTTTAGACTTGCCTCTGCTGCGGCAGTTATCCCAGAAATGATGCAGCAAGTCCTCATGGGCATCACAAACACCCTGTGCTTCCAAGATGATATATTGATTTATGGGTCATCTGCTGAAGAGCACGATATCATTTTTAAAATTGCAAGAGACTTTCAGAAGCAGGGTTGACAGAGAAATGCGACAAGTGTAAGATCAAAGTAGGCTCTGTGGTCTACCTTGGGCACGCCATTTCTCAAGAAGGTTTCAGACCTAAGTACAGTTTAATTCAAGCTGTCAGGGATGCTCCATACCCGACTTACAAAGAGGAACTTAAATCCTTCTTAGGCCTAATCGAATATATGGCCAAGTTTGGAAAGAATTTTTCTGAAAAATGTAATGTATTACGTGAACTATTAAAAAAACACAAAGAATTCCCATGAGAAGAGAAGCACAGCAAAATGGTGGACATGTTGAAAAAGGAGATCATTGAATCACCTGCCCTAGGATCTTTTGACCCCAAAAAGAAAACCATATTAATCACAGATGCTTCTAATAAAGGGTTAGGGGTGTCATTATCTCATAGAGGGGAGAGTGGTGAAACCATCATAGCTTTTACCTCCCGTTCCCTGAGTCCTACTGAAAGCAACTACTCGGTCATCGAGAGAGAGACTTTTGCATGCTTTTGGGCGGTTAATCACTTAAAATTTTATCTATGGGGTACTATATTCACCATTCGTACAGACCACAAGCCTCAAACATGTTCATGTTTTCATCTAAAACAATTCAATGCAGTTCTCCATGCATATCCAAGTGGGTCCTTGGGTTGGAAAACGTTTGCTTTAAAGTAGGATACTTACCTGGACTAGAGAATGTGGTGGCGGATTATTTGTCAAGGTCCCCCTAAGTGCCAGTACTCAAGAAGAACAATTGGATGTCCCTATCTTAGCCATCCAACTACCATCCCTGACTAGAGAAGAATGGGAAGGGAGCATGAGAAAAGATGCCAATATGAATACCTTGAAAGATTTAATTGTCAATGGCTGGCCTGAAAAATGTAGTGAGGTCGCTAAAGCAATGAAGCAGTTTTGGGAGGTAAGATTTTAACTAACACTTATAGACGATAAAGTGTTTAGCAATAAGAAAATTGTTCCACCTTTTGGCCTCAGAAATAAAATAATAGATCTGGCCCATGAGGGGCACTTAGGAAGGAGCATCATGAAGAATAAAGTGAGAAATTGCTTCTGGTTTCCCAAAATTGATTCAATGGTAGAGCTGAAAGTCAAAAAATGCATCAGATGTGCTAAAAGTGATAAAACCAAAACCCTACGCAAAGTTCCTTTGTCTGCAGTGGAGGTGCCTGTTGTGCCATGGACTAAACTAGCCATTGATATCATTGTCCCTATGGAAGCCTTGGGGCACAAAAAGAAATTCATGTTTGTTTTAATAGACTATACCTTCCACTGGATCAATTTCAAATTCACTTCTTCTACCACAACAAGCAGCCTTACTGCATTCCTAAAAAACATCCTTTGCAATGAAGGAATACCAGCAATTTTAGTCACAGATAACTGAGTGCAATTCACGTCTGATGAGATGAGAGAGTTCCTAGAGCAATTAAACATCACACATAGGAAAACGACACTCTACAGTCCTAAGGCCAATGGACTAGTGGAAAGAACAAACCACACAATAAAGGAACATATTCAACTTGCTATCACAAATGGCCACAAGATTGAGGATTCGCTTAGAGAGTGCATCTGGGCGTATCATAATGCACCAAATCTCGTCACAGGGATTTCTCCCTTTGTGGCTCTAAGAGGGAGAGAATCTAGCACCAAGATGAACCGCCTGTGGTTAGAGGGAGGCAAAAAAGTTGATTCCCACTGGGAGGGTCAAAGGGAAATTCAACAACATCAAAGGAATTATAAAAGTTGGTATGACCAGAAACATGGGGTTAAGGAGCATAACCTCAAGACTAACGACCCTGTACTAGTGAGGAAACCCACCCATGTTCATATTGGTCAGAGCAAATTCCAACCTCCTCAACGGTTTTTAAAGGTAAGCAGGAATTTGTCTGTCTGGAGAATGGACAGACATGGAGTGGTGATAGACTTGTGAACTTAGCATAAATTCTGCCTCCCCTATATATATGTAGGGAGATGTGTTGTAACCTTCCTGTATTACTGCTGTAACCATTACCTCTCCATCCCCATGGTTTCTTCCTCCCTTGTACTCCCCATCCTCCCTGTGTATAATGGTACGTTCCCCCTAGAGTGGACATTAGAATGTTGACACTCTCTCAGTGTGGCGAGTAGATGGCCAGAATAAAGAGTGCTTCTACCTTACCTCGTCTTGCTTCTTCGAGTCAGAATTCTAACAGAGTATACCATGAACACTCAGAGGCAGCATGGCTAAATGTTGTTTCCAGTTACCATCAAAAACAGGCACCCCACCCAACTACCACTTAGCTTCAAATTTGAGCAAGACAGCACTGAGCACACACACACCCAGCAACATAGCATATTACCAATCATGTCAAATCAATGCACCACTGTCACTCATCACCACTCACCACAACTACACAGAGTTGTGTATGTCTGTTGTTTACCTTTAGGCCACTTCAAAGTCATCACCAAATAGGTTGGTTTGAGTGAATTTGAAAACATCCAGCTGCTTCTATTGGCAGTTCTCAAAGTAGTCATGCCCACGCCCAAAGTCATTCCATCATCTCTGATCCTCCTGAGTCTGACTCTGAGCATGGTGTCCAGCTCCATACCAACTGTGTCCCAAGTCCCGACTCAAATGCAATAGATCGGTCTGTAGTACAATTTTGTATTTGCACAGCAAGAAGAAAAAAAGTGAGTCATTTTTTGTGTAGACTAGATTTGTGCTTGCCTTATCTAAATGACTGGTCGGGTCTGACTCTTTGAGGAGTATAAAGCAGAAAACAATATTAAAAAGCAATGTAAAGTGTTAAGTGACCCAGTGAAGGAATCCGGCTATCTCTCAAAGGGGAAGGAAAACAAAATAACCTTCAGGGGAAAATTGATCAGCCGTCGGTAGGCCACCAATATTGGAAATCATCACAAACACATTTTAAGCGTAATAGTTACAGATAAACAAACACTCAGTGTCACACTGCCTGCCACCACATAAATCATCTCTCAACACACATCACAAGTTTACAACAAACAACAATCACTCAGCATGCAATGCATGCCATTTACCTGTTCTTCCAGTGTGCTCACTGTGATTGATTCGTGGCACATCGCAGAATGCAGATTCATTTGTTCATGAATCAGAAAATGGCCAGTATAAATCGAATTATAATGTCACATGTGAGGTAGTCCCTCTAGGGTAGGGGAGGATAGATAGTCATGGCCAAGGGTTGTAGGCAGGCAAACAATTGTTTGTATTCTCCAACCACTGCCCTTGAGGGAAATGGATGTGTGGGGGGGAGTCAGGACTTCTTCAATACATACTCTAATCCAGCAATTAAATGTCTAAGAGTAAAATGGTGGGGATGAATTAGTCAACTATACACAAACAAATACAAGTAAATAATAATATTCCCTAGTAGCTAGATCTTTTTTTTGGCATCAAAGTAAAAAAGAAAGCAGATCAGCGATTGACTAGAGACTAAGAGAAAATGTATATGGTTGTTAAGCCAAGGCCTAGTAGCCAGGGAAGTAGAGCTCGTCCTCAGACTCTGGTGGTTCCTCCAGAAGGAGGCCATCTAACATACTACTTTCATGATCTGAGTCTCCCTCATCTTCCTCCTGTGGTACTTCAGGTATGGAGTAATTCGGTGGTATAAAGTGATGATTTGCTGTGATCATGGTTAATCTCTCCATGTTTTGTGTGAGAGACTGACCCTTTTCACTGTGGCACTGGCACCAGAAGCAGTGAAAACATGCTCAGCTGAGACAGTGGCAACCTGGCAAGCCAGTTAGTTTATTGCAAGACTGCTGAGCACTGGCCATTGGCACCTCTTTTCATACCAATACACCAATGGGTTTTGATCAAGGTAGACCTCTGCTGCATCATCCAGATAGGCCTTGACCATTCATTCGCTCAATGTTCATTGCTGGTACTCCACCTTGCTCGATCTCTTTTGCCTTCGCCTCTGCACTGGACTTGAGCCCTGCCAATAGAAACCACTCAGTTGCAGACTTTGGGGCTGATGCTCCTGGTCTTGTTGTTGATGGTGTTCTTGTTGTTGGTTTTGGCTGCTGTGAGCCAAAAGCACTGCCCTCAGTGTAGGAGAGTAGGATCTGCACTTATGTTGCCCCCACTTTTTTTTCCGATGTATACACTGGTTTCTGGCTATAGTTTGGCTGGGTCCCTGCTTATCAGGGCCCCAGTCTCTCTGTTCTCTCTAAACGACTTGGTGTGCATATTAGATGCACTAGTGATTGGAAACTGTGGTACCTTATGAGCCCCTAGTATATGATACCTTAGGTACCTAGGGCATAGGCACTTCACAGGCCTACCAGGGGCTGCAGCATGTATTATGCCACCCCTGGGAAGCAGACTCAATCTGACACCACAGGCAGCATGGGTGAGGTAGTGCTAGCACTCCTCACAGAGGTATAGGTTTCTATATCTCACCATACAGACACATATAAACCTATCAGCCACCACTATGGCAGGCCCTATCAATCCTGAGGGCAGGGTGCTTGGTTTACAATGTGAGGGGGTGCCAGTGCATGAGCAGGGCCCCTCTGCAGCTACCAGAGTCTATTCTCTATTGCTGTTTGTGGATGCGGCTAAACCATATACTCTTAAGTGCATTAAAATGCTAACTTTGGAATGACTGCATCAAAACATGTCGTGCTTGGTGTCAAACAACTTTGAATCATACCCCCACATCAATCCATGATGTGGGAGCATGATCCCACCCTTCTAGAGAGGATGACATGTAAAACGACAGAAATCTGAAAGAGCACTGGCATCACAAAATGGATGCCACCAGCACAGACATTGGGCTGCACTCCAGCTGCTGACTGAAACTCGCAGTGGAGGAAGCCCAACAAAAGGCATCCTGTCACAGGGAGGTGTCACCACCTTCCAGACAGGATTTAGTGTATTGGGGTTGGGTGGGTGCACTCCTAGAGTGCTTTGAAGTCCTGCACTGGGGGAGCAGTAGGCTCCTCTGTGAATATGCCAGCTCAAACCGGTTCAGGGGCTACCTGTCCCTGCTCTGGCGTGAAACTGGACAAAAGAAAGTGGGTGTAACCACCCCCTTCCCTGACCCTACTAGAGGAGTGGTCATAGAGCTAGTCCCTCCCCTATCTTCACTATAAGATAGCAAACTTTGCCATTGCAAATCAGATAACCCTGGACGACGCTCTATAAAGAAGAATCCTGGCCCTTCGATGTTCCACTATCTTTGGAAGATAGAAGAATCTCTCTTGGAGTCAAGGAGTGACTCCCCTGCTTGGCAGGCACCATAAAACTTAATCAACGGTTGCAAGAAGTGGATTTCCTGACTTCTCGACGGCCATTGTGAGTCCCCAGCAGAGCTGTGGCGAGTGGACCCCACGAGTGACGAGGAACAGCAATACCCATGCAACATGCACTATTGTCAAGTGCAAACCCTTCACGACATTCCACGACCTTGTGCATTGGACCATTTGTGGCCCAAGCCTCCAGCAGGTTTTGCAGTGAAAATCAGAGGCCTACCCCATCCCGAGTGACCGTGGGCTCCTGTGAAGCATTTCCTGAAGAGGCGTCTTCGCAATCCCTTGCCTGTTGGCTGGTGGGTCCCCCGAAGACTTTGTTATCGACTCAAAGGGCTCTCCTGGTTGCTCCATGCCTACTTTCACTTACTGGCTGGGTGAGTACCTCAGACCTTGCTGGTCAGCACCATTGACTTTCTTCAGTCTACACAAGACTTGCAGATGCCAAGGTTTGTTAGCTCCAATCCGGTTGTCGATACCGCCATCAGCCGCAGACTTTGTGGGACACTCCGAATCCAGATGCTGGTCATCGTCAAGCCCTCTTGGACCTCGTGAGCGAAGAGTCAAAACACCATCGATGACCTGAAATCACCCGACATCCGTGGTCAGTCATCTTCGTGGCCACCGGTCACTGGCAAGTGACTTTGAACACGGTCCCTTCAATTTTCAGGTCACCTCCATCTTGAATCCACCCTTGGATTCCACCGGACACTTCTTCAGTCGACGCAAGCAGCAAGTCTTCTTTGGTCTCCATAGAAAACAGCGACGCGACCCGACACCAAAAGACACCTATGCACCCGGCTTCCCTGGGTGAGGTAACTCGTGCACTCCGGTGCCCTAGTGTGTGTTGGCCCTCGAAGTACTTACCTTGTAAGTTGCTTGCTTGTAGACTTCCTCGAAGTACCCTAGAACTTTAAAAATCAAACTACGACTTGCACCAATATAGTCAATAGGGAACCCGCGGCTGTGTTCACACACTGCACGCATCTCCCGTGAGCCTGTTACTTACCTGCTAACACTGCAGTAGTGAAGCCCCAGCAATTCCCCAGGCCCTAGGCCTTGTCATTTTGCAAGTCGACATTCTTATACCATTTTTTTAGTATATGGTCTGGTACGCCCCTGTGCTTAACTTATTGAGAAATGTTGAATTTAAAATTCTATCTGGCTTCTAATCTCATAAAGAGATTAGTAGAGTGTGTCTAGTAATAAATAAATATATATTTGATATATATACCTGTGTGGTGTCCTTTCATTTAGTAATTCAAGAGATTATAAGGTAAAACAAGCTGCTTTACATTCCTCTGAGACTTAGCCTGAAGGTTGCTCTCCAGAGCTACCACTAAGATAGCTTTCTTTAAAAGGTTGTCTTTAACCTATCTACCATAAGAGTCGAATTGGACTGGTGCAAGGTGGCCACTATAACTAGTGACCAGCATATGCCAGGGCAACTTCTCACATTGGTGGGCAGCGTGTGGGATTCCAACTTGCCATTGTTTTCCCAGAAAATCTCTATTTGAATTACTAACTGAAAACCACTAAAGATACTCAAGGTACATATAAAGTCAAGCTTAGTATCAATAAGTTCTACTGAACTTAAAGCTGTTTGTGAAGGGATAGCACACCCTTGCTACAGCTCAAGCTAGGTTCAGTAGGCCACAAACTAGTGTAGGTAGTACAACACTGCACAACACTAGAATGCCCTTTAAAAGTTGGAGCCAGTGGGTCCACCCAGCCTCAGTACAAGGACATGGCCTACACTGACTTGTGTTGAAAGACACCTGAAGCTAGGACAGAGTCCCTCAGCCCTACACCTGATAGATCTGTTAATAGCAGATGACCTTAGGTCAGCTCTAGGAGCTGACAGGTCTGAACCAGGGGATGGGTCAATTACAGTGTCTGGGTCTGATGATAAAAATCAGGATGACCAGGACTCTGTCATTGAAGGGCCAGACCCAGAAAGATCTGAACAGGACAGAGGAATCCTCCCTACGAGGACTGATAGAGTGGAAGAGAGGCCTAGGTCCCGTTCAAGGGAATCTGACCATTAATATCACTCTAACAGAGAATCTGTCCATCAGAGGAACTAATACTTTCATAGAGAGATCTCCTCTGAAAGAAGGTACAAGATGCTCCAGTATGAGGAAGCCAGGCTTACCCTCAGAACCAAGCAATTGGCCTTAGATAGAGAAGCCTTTGAGCTCCAGAGAGCTTTTAGAAAAGAGGGGTTAGATACCCCTGGTGGCAGCAACAGTGTCCCTAGAGGTAGAGAATATATTCCAGACCATAGGAACCTGTCCAAGCTTGTTCCTCCCTACCAGAGTGGGGATGATATTCACAAATGGATAACTGCTATGGAGAAGGCCTGTAAAGTTCAGCAGGTCCCCCAGAAACAGTAGGCAGCAATCTTGTGGCTCTCCTTTTCTGATAAAGGTAGAGACAAGCTCCTCACTGTTAGAGAAGAGGATGCTAATGACTATGAAGCCCTGAAGAGTGCATTAATAGATGGGTTTGGCTTAACCACTGAACAGTACAGGTTGAAGTTCAGAGATACCCAGAAAGCACAGACTCAGGATTGGACTGACTTTGTTGATTGTGCAACCAAGGCTCTAGAAGGTTGGCTGGTTGGTAGTAGAGTTACTGATTTTAAGGGATTGTATAATCGTATCATGAGAGAACAGATCCTTAATAATTGCCAAAACCAGTTGTTGCGTCAGTACCTGGTGGACTCTGATCTGACCTCTCCCCAAGAATTGGGAAAGAAGGCAGACAAATGGGTCAGAACCAGGGTGAGGCAGAAAACCCAGAACCAAGGGGGTGACACTAAGAAGGCTCAGATAAAGGTGGGGATAAGTTTAAAGACCAGAAGTCTTCACAAGGGCCCCAACAATCTGCATCTGGTGGGGATTCACAGTCTACAAAGGGAAAAGGCCAAAAGAAGCCCTGGTGCAAATTCTGTAAACAGAAAGGGCACTGGACTTCTGATTGTACCAAGTCCAAAGACCAAACCACCACCACTCCAGCCCCTAAGGCAGGTGTTCCCCCTAGTGCAGTTATTGGTGGAGGTGGTAACCAGAATAAGGGTGTAGTAGGGTTGACCCTGGGTTCTGATGTGGACTCTGGCCTAGTCAGAGTACCAACACAGGCATTGCTAGTTTGTGAGGGAGACCTTGATATGTCCTTTCTAGTGAGCCCCAGTAATCTGGGCAAGTACAAACAGCAGCCTATCATTAATGGCAACCAGGCTTTGGCATTCAGGGAAACAGGTGCTAGTGTCACCATGGTGGCAGAGGATCTAGTGGACCCTGCACAGATCATCCTGGGTGAAATGTACCAGGTGACCAATGCAAGCAATGTCAAGACCAACCACAGTCTGGCAGTTGTGAATTTCTCCTGGGAGGGGTAACTGGCCTCAAAAAGGTAGTAGTCAGTGCAGACCTCCCTGTCGAATGTTTGTTGGGCAATGATCTGGAGACTTCAGCCTGGTCTGAAGTAGAATTATGGACTCATGTTGAGATGTTGGGCATACCTGCAGAGGTGTTTGATGTGACCAGGTCACAGGCCAAAATGAATAAAGCTGAACCAGCTCTGGATCCTGAAACTTTGGACCAGATGCTACCCAAGAGGAGGAGCAGTAGGGTTAAGGCTGTGCCTTCCCCTCTGTCTCAGATCTCAGATTCCCCTCCTGAGGGAGGAGAAGCAGAGCCTGAAGAAGGAACTGCCCCAGAGGAACTTGAACCTGGTCAGGTTGAGTTCTTGGGGGCAGGGGGACCTTCCAGGGAAGATCTGAGCAAAGAGCAGCAGTGCTGCCCCTCTCTTGAACCCCTCAGACAGCAAGCTGCTGCTGAGGCTGCTGGGAGTGCTAGTGGGCCCCATAAAGGTTATTGGGATGAGGGACTCCTATATGCTGAGGCTAGAGATCCTACCCCTGGAGCCACCAGGAGGTTGGTAATACCTCAGAGGTTTAGGGGGTTCCTCTTGACCCTAGCACATGACATCCCATTGGCAGGACACTTGGGCCAAAACAAGACCTGGGACAGGCTTGTCCCTCATTTTCATTGGTCACACATGTCTGAGGACACCAAGGAGTTTTGTCGCTCCTGTGTCACTTGCCAAGCCAGTGGCAAGTCAGGTGCACAACAAAGGCCCCCCTGATACCACTACCTGTGGTGGGGGTTCCCTTTGAAAGGGTAGGGATTGACATTGTTTGTCCCCTTGACCCTCCAACTGCATCTGGGCACAAATTTATACTGGTGGTAGTGGATCATGCCACCAGGTATCCAGAAGCGATACCCCTCAGGACTACCACAGCCCCTGTGGTAGCAAGGGCACTCACTGGAGTTTTCTCCAGAGTGGGTTTCCCAAAGGAGGTCATATCTGACAGGGATACACACTTTATGTCAGGTTATTTAAAAGCAATGTGGAAGGAGTGTGGTGTCAATTATAAATGCACTACTCCCTATCACCCACAATGCAATGGGTTAGTTGAGAGATTCAACAAAACCCTAAAGGGAATGATTAAAAGCCTCCCAGAAAAGCTTAGGCGAAAAAGGGACCTTTTACTTCCCTGCCTTCTGTTTGCATACAGGGAGGTTCCACAGAAGGGGGTTGGCTACAGCCCTTTTGAACTTCTGTTTGGGCACCCTGTCAGAGGACCCTTATGTCTGGTGAAGGAGGGATGGGAGTTACCTCTCAAACCTCCCAAACAGGATGTGATGGACTATGTACTTGGTCTCCGCTCCCGGATGGCAGAGTACATGAAGAAGGCAACTAAAAACCTTGAGGGTAGCCAAGAATTACAAAAAGCATGGCATGATCAAAAGGCTGTCCTGACTGTTTATCAGGCAGGTCAGAAAGTGTGGGTGTTGGAGCTTGTGGCCCCAGCAGCTCTCCAGGACAAATAGAGTGGCCCCCATACAATTGTTGAGAAAAAGGGAGAGGTCGCCTACTTGGTGTATCTTGGAACTCCCAGGAGCCCCCTTAGGGTGCTCCATGTCAACAGACTTCAGCCATATGTGGACACGGCTGACATGGGCTTGCTCATGGCAACTGATGAGGACCAGGAGGAGGAGAGTGACCCTCTCCCTGACCTGCTCTCACAGAACCCTGATGATGGGTCAGTTGATGGTGTTGCTTTGGCAAGTAGCCTCACTGAACATCAGCAAACTGAATGCAGACAAGTTCTGCACCAGTTTAGACATAAGTTTAGCCTGACCCCAAGTCAGACTTCCTGGTGCACCCATGAGGTGGACACTGGAGATAGTGTTCCTGTAAAGAGTAAAATCTACAGGCAACCTGACCATGTCAGGGATTCTATCAGGACTGAAGTCCAGAAAATATTGGAACTAGGTGTTATTGAGCCTTCAGATAGCCCTTGGGCTATCCCAGTAGTCCTTGTACCTAAACCTCATACCAAGGGTGGTAAGAAAGAAATGGGGTTTTGTGTTGACTACAGAGGCCTCAATGCAGTCACCAGGACTGATGCCTATCCAATTCCCAGGGCAGATGAACTTATAGACACTTTGGCCTCAGCCCAGTATCTTAGTACATTTGACCTAACAGCTGGCTACTGGCAAATCAAGTTAGCTGATGATGCCAAGGCCAAAACAGCATTTTCCACCCCTGGTGGGCACTATCACTTTGTGGTAATGCCCTTTTGTTTGAAGAATGCACCTGCCACTTTTCAGAGGTTGGTGAATAAAGTTCTGACTGGCATGGAAACCTATTGCTCAGCTTATCTTGATGATATTGCTGTCTTTAGTTCCACGTGGCAGGATCACCTGGTCCACCTCAGGAATGTTTTGGAGGCCCTGCAAAAAGCAGGCCTCACTATCAAGGCCACTAAGTGCCAGTTAGGGCAGAGTCAGGTTGTGTACCTGGGCCACCTTGTAGGTGGAGGCCAGGTTCAACCATTGTGGAGCAAAATCCAGACCATAATGGAATGGGTAGCTCCAACAACCCAGACAAAGGTTAGAGCCTTTTTAGGCCTGACTGGGTACTATAGGAGGTTTGTTAAGGGATATGCATCTATAGTGACCCCCTTAAATTATCTGACCTCTAAGAAAATGCCAAAAAAGGTTCAGTGGACAGCTAGCTGTCAAAAGGCATTTGATGACCTCAAGCAGGCAATGTGCACTGCCCCCATCTTGCAGAGTCCAGATTACAAAAAGAAGTTCATTGTTCAAACAGATGCTTCAGAGCTGGGTGTGGGAGCTGTACTGTCTCAACTTAATGATGAAGGTCAAGACCAGCCAGTAGCTTTCATAAGCAGAAGGCTGACCTCTAGAGAGAAATGTTGGTCAGCTATAGAGAGGGAGGCCTTTGCTGTGGTGTGGGCCCTGAAGAAGCTGAGGCCATACTTGTTTGACACTCACTTCATAGTTCAGACTGACCACAAGCCCCTGCTATGGGTCAAAGAGATGAAAGGTGAAAATCCTAAATTGCTCAGGTGGTCCATTTCCCTACAGGGGATGGACTATACAGTGGAACATAGACCTGGGACCCAGCATGCCAATGCAGATCGACTCTCAAGGTATTTCCACTTAGACCGAGACTCAACTGGTCAAGGTTAGTTTAATGTCCCTGTGTTTTGGGGGGTTGTGTAGGAGAGTAGTATCTGCACTTATGTTGCCCCCACTTTTTTTCTGATGTATACACTGGTTTCTGGCTATAGTCTGGCTGGGTCCCTGCTAATCAGGGCCCCAGTCTCTCTGTTCTCTCTAAACGACTTGGTGTGCATATTAGATGCACTAGTGATTGGATACTGTGGTACCTTATGAGCCCCTAGTATGTGGTACCTTAGGTACCTAGGGCATAGGCACTTCACAGGCCTGCAAGGGACTGCAGCATGTATTATGCCACCCCTGGGAAGTAGACTCAATCTGACACCACAGGCCTGCTACTGCAGCCTGGGTGAGGTAGTGCTAGCACTCCTCACAGAGGTATAGGTTTCTATTTCTCACCATACACACACATGTAAACCTATCAGCCACCCCTATGGCAGGCCCTATCAATCCTAAGGGCAGGGTGCTTGGTTTACAATGTAAGGGGGTGCCTCTGCATGAGCAGGGCCCCTCTGCAGCTACCAGAGTCTATTCTCTATGGCTGTTTATGGATGCAGTTAAACCATATACTCTTAAGTGCATTAAAATGCTAACTTTGGAATGACTGCATCAAAACATGTCGTGTTTGGTGTCAAACAACTTGGAATCATACCCCCACATCAGTCCATGATGTGGGAGTATGATCCCACCCTTCTAGAGGGGATGACATGTAAAACAACAGAAATCTAAAAGAGCCCTGGCATCAAAAAATGGATGCCACCAGCACAGACACTGGGCTGCCCTCCTGCTGCTGACTGAAACTCGCAGTGGAGGAAGAACAACAAAAGGCATCCTGTCACAGGGAGGTGTCACCACCTTCCTGACAGGATTTAGTGTATTGGGGCTGGGTGGGTGCACTCCTAGAGTGCTTTGAAGATCTGCACTGGGGGAGCAGTAGGATCCTCTGTGCATATGCCAGCTCAAACCGGTTCATGGGCTACCTGTCCCTGCTCTGGTGCAAAACTGGACAAAGGGAAGTGGGTGTAACCACCCCCTTCCCTGACCCTCCTAGAGGAGTGGTCATAGAGCTAGTCCCTCCCCTATCTTCACTATAAGATAGCAAACTTTGCCATTGCAAATCAGATAACCCTGGACGACGCTTTACAAAGAAGAATCCTGGCCCTTCGACGTTCCACTACCTTAGGAAGATAGAAGAATCTCCCTTGGAGTCAAGGAGTGACTCCCCTGCTTGGCAGGCACCAAACATCTTAATCAACGGTTTCAAACCTTCCCACTCCCGCCGGAGTTCAAAGTCCCTGCAGCACCAGAAGTAGATTCCCTGACTTCTAAATGGCCATTGTGAGTCCCCAGTAGAGCTGTGGTGAGTGCACCCCACGAGTGACGAGGAACAGCAATACCCAGGGACCATGCACTATTGTCAAGTGCAAACCCTTCACCATGTTCCACAAATTTGTGCATTGGACCATCTGTGGCCCAAGTTTCCAGCAGGATATGCAGTGAAAATCAGACTCCTACCCCGTCCCGAGTGACCGTGGGCTCCCGTGAAGCATTTCCTGAAGAGGTGTCTTTGTGATCCTTGCCTGTTGGCTGGTGGGTCCCCCAAAGACTTTCTAATCAATTCAAAGAGCTCTGCTGGTTGCTCGAGGTCTGCCCTTACTTACCATTGCTGGGTGAGTCCCTCAGACCTTGCTGGTCTGCACCATCGACTTTCTTCAGTCTACACAAGACTTGCAGTTGCCAAGGATTGTTGGCTCCAATCTAGATGCCATCACCGCCATCAGCCGCAGACTGTGTGGTACACTCCGAATCCAGCTGCTGGTCATCGTCAATCCCTCCTGGACCTCGTGAGCGAAGAGTCAAAACACCATCGACGACCTGAAATCACCCAACATCCGTGGTCAGCCATCTTCCTGGCCACCGGTCACTGGCAAGTGACTTTGTACACTGTCCCTTCAATTTTCAGGTTGCCTCCATCTTGAATCCACCCTTGGATTCCACCGGACACTTCTTCAGTCGACGCAAGCAGCAAGTCTTCTTTGGTCTCCATAGAAAACAGCGACGCTACCCAACACCAAAAGACACCTATGCACCTGGCTTCCCTGGGTGAGATAACTCGTGCACTACGGTGCCCTATTATGTGTTGGCCCTCGAAGTACTTACCTTGTAAGTGGCTTGCTTGTAGACTTCCTCGAAGTACCCTTGAACTTTAAAAATCAAACCGCGACTTGCACCATTATAATCAATAGGGAACCCGCGGCTGTGTTCACACACTGCACACGTCTCCCGTGGGCCTGTTACTTACCTGCTAACACTGCAGTAGTGATGCCCCAGCGATTCCCCAGGCCCTAGGTCTTGTCATTTTGCAAGTCGACATTCTTATACAATTGTTTTAGTATATGGTCTGGTACGCCCCTAGGGCTCCAGCCATATTTGTGCTTAACTTATTGAGAAACGTGGAATTTTGAATGGGTATCTGGCTTCTAATCTCATAAAGAGATTAGTAGAGTGTGTCTAGTAATTAATACATATATATTTGATATATATACCTGTGTGGTGTCCTTTCATTTGGTAATTAAAGAGATTATAAGGTAAAACAAGCTGCTTTACATTCCTCTGAGACTTAGCCTGAAGGCTGCTCACCACAGCTACCACTAGGATAGCTTTCTTTAAAAGGTTGTCTTCAACCTTTCTATCATAATAGTCGAATTGGACTGGTGCAAGGTGGCCACTATAACTAGTGACCAGCATATGCCAGGCCAACTTCTCACACTCAGGCTCTGAACTTGAAGGCTGCCCTGTAGGACTTGTGCCTGGAGAAGTGAGTCTCTAATTCCCTGCCATCTTTTTCTAGCTCACTGCCTTGCTCAGCTATCCTTGTTTTGTATTTTCTAACATCCCTGCCTGAAAAAGGAATAAAAGTGGACAGTAATGGCTTGTTCCGTGGATCAAGAATTGGGGCCCAGGTGTAATTTTTGGAGGACACAATGTCTCTCTGAACCCTTGTATTAGCAGACAAGGGAAGGATTAAGCTCTCCAACAAGCCATATGCATCTTTTGATTCCTCTCCTCACCTGTGTACATCGCAGATACTTCCTTTAGCTGTTCCTGTAGTATGTGCAACAATGGTATAGCGTGCCAAATGGTACTGTCCTATTTGCTGACTTCCCGTGTGAACATCTCAAAAGGAAGCAGCATCTCTGTCTGGCATTTGACTAAGTCCCCTTGGTTCATCTCAATTATCATGCCTTTTACAGTTGCATCCTCTCTTTGCATGACATTCATTGATAGGTCTGAAGTGCACAAACAGGCGTTCAAGCATGTAATAACTCTAATTCCAAAGTGTTGTCACCTCCTGTTTGAGGGATTTAACTGACATTCGATTATCACACTGAATGACCCTCAGCTGTTTCTGGGCTTTAAAATAATGGCTGAAATGAGTGCAGATTCTTCTCCAGGTGGACAGTAAGTTGCTTACTTGGTCATCTATTTTTAGAAAGTCCTGTACAACAATATTGATGCAGTGCGTCAAACACAGGCCATGAAATAGTTACCATCGGCCATGGCCTTATCTATATTACTGCCATTGTCCGTGGCAACAAATCTAATCCCAAGCCCTCTTGGTTGCAGCCATTCAAATACATTATAGGTAAAGACTTCCAAAATGTTTTCAGCTGTATGGGATTTCTCCATGGCGAACATGGCTACTGTTACATGCTTCTGAGCAGCATTTAAAATCTCAGTAGTCAACACCTGCAGATATTCTTTCTCTAGCCCCCACAAAAGAGATCCAGTGTGCAGTGATGCACATGTAATGAAGGCGGTGCGTCCATTGGGGGCGTTGGGGCGTTGCCCCACTAAGCTTGAACGACCACACACAAAAATAAATCAAGTATATTTAGGCTATCTGGTTTTAGGTTTAAACCTATAATAACTGATAAAACGTCACCGAAAGGAAAATAGCCATCACCGGTGTAAACATATAAACACAGAAAAAACACCTTAGCCACCACAAACTAAGTGCCATTCAAAAAGGATAAGATGAGTGAAATATACACTTTTATTTCTTCCTGAAGTGGCCACTACAATGTAACTTTGTTATACAAGGTAGCATCAAGAAAGACTGGGCTAACATTATTCAGGTTGAGTTTTGTTGTTTAGGTATGTCACTAAAACATTGTCTCTTCTTCCTTCTGCTTTTTTAAGTTTTGTGGTCTTTGGTCTAAAAATGCAGTGTTTAGAAGCATGTTTTAGGTCTTATTTAGTTACTTTATAAACTGCAGAGAATTGGGAAATATCAAAATCATATTTGATATTTTGGCTACATTTAATTTCACTGATAGGTAAAATGGCTGGTTTCATAAGAATCTTTCCTAATATGTACCATCACATTTACCCACAGACAGAGAATGGGTGAAATCCTTTGATACATCAGCCCCCTTTTCTAGTGAGTCAGTATTGATTGCAAGTAACTTGCCAAACACCCCAAGCTTTAAACATGTGAAAAGAATGTTGTCACAAAGCATCTGAGATAGTGGTGAAAACATGACACCAGACATTTGATAAAAATAGAACACAATGTTGCTTGGAATGCTGCTGAAAAAAGTTCCTACCAAGCTCAATAAAGATTGGAGAGATAATGTTTGTATTTGCAGTAATTCAGGTACGTATGTGAAAAAGTTGTATGATGGTCTGTCAAAATCGATACCTGAGCTGAAGTGCTTACCTGTAAGAGATCCTTGTCACGTGCTAGACGGTATGCTGTAAGCATCTTTACAATCTTCAGAGTTAATGAAGAATGCTATTGACTTTGTAGTCCATTCTGGTGCAGTAAAAATGTATTTGGACCTCATATACCTCATCAGTGCAGAAAGCAAGCAATAATTAAAATTAAATTAAAATTCCATAGACACCGTAAAAACACTGTTTCCGTTGTTTTTAATGGAGCGAAAATGTGTAACCACTGATAAACACTGTTTTTTAAGGTACTGAAAAAACTGAAAAAAAACCACCAGAATTTAACAAAAATAGAAACTGAAAACAGGAAAGCCTAAGTATATTAATATAATTCCCCAAAATTATATTTGCAATAAATGCCAGCGCCGCGGCCCAGCGCACTGACTGAGAGTGACTGTCAAGTGACAAGCGCACGCCGCGCACTCACTCGCAGTCTGTGGGTGTGTGTGGGGGCGGGGCTGCCGCTGACGTCGAAATAGCGTAGCCGACATTCAGTGGGCATGTCAAGTTTTGGGCTATTATTGTGGAATCCTGGCCCGAACATGCGCACACGTGTGTGTGCTGTAGTGCTATAGCACCATCGACTCCAGTGGCGACTGGGACCTGAGGGTGCTTCTCATAACGCAGCCCCCGGGTCTCATTATGGGCAGGGAGTATCCCTGCTCTTAAGCCAATCCTGGTGCTGCTGGCGCAGTGGCGCTGGTAATGCAGCGCCAGGATTGGCTGAGTCTATTCACCGCGCAGCGTGCAGTGCAGCAGCATGGTCATCATGATGACTCATAGTGCCGTGTATGGCCAATCACACTGCGGCAATGTGAAGCCATGCAGTAGTGATTGGCCATTCCTCACGCTGTCGGCGCACCACGTCACCGCGCCAGTGCGCCTGCTGCCACACGAGTCGACACGAGACGACACGCGACATGAGGAGTCAGACTGTCAGAGAGTCACCAGTCACGAGCACGAGTCGAGAGTCAGAGCAGACAGAGGAAGCTCAGAGTCAGTCAGGCAATCGTTCTCCCATTATCCATTCATCATTCATTCCCATATAATGTACGTTTTTATTTTAATGTGTGTAACAGTATAAGGAAGTGCAGCAGCAGCGCTCGGTCGGTCCCTTAGAGGTGCAGCGCGACCTTCGAAATCCGATCAATGACATCTAGTCTCTGGCTGATCTAGATACGCAGGTTCCCCTGGTTCCGTTAGTGTTGTGTTGTGGCACTGGCAGCTAGTAAATGACCTTCGACTCGAGTAGAGCTGCAGTGCTTCTTTTAGCAATGCTGCGTCACACCTATGGCTGGCTAACTGTCTATCTCTGTTGCAGGTCAAACAGATGCCTGGCTACGTAACGCTATTCAATGTCCTTCGCTTCAAGCTAATGTCCGACCTGGAGGTTCTCTGAGTCTGCTGGTAGTTGGAGAGGGGTGGAATCCACTTTGATTCAAGGGAGGGACCGAGCGCTCGGTGGAATGATAATGATGGCGAGAGCGAGAGGAAGTGGAGTGCGTGTCAGGGCCCATACAGGCAGATTGCCGCACGGTGCATTAGTCGACGGGAATATCTCAATCCGGGCTATTAAAAAAAAAAAAACAGGTAAAAGAAAATTCCACGACAACCGCGGCGATTGATCTCACCCACCGCTTCAAGTAGGAGGCCTCTGTGCCTGTGGACCACACGGCGCGCTCGAGTCATCAACGTTATGCGACCTATTTTATTCTAAAAAGCAGGAACATTTCATGAGCATGACATATTTCAGACCTCCTTGATGCCATCAAAGGATAGGTAAAGAGGAACCCCGAGCCCACCCCCAGCGTTAATGAGATCTCCACTGGTAAAACTGGAAGCACGCGCCTTATCTTTTATTGATGGCGGCTCGCGCCAGAGGGGGCCTTGAAACCGTGGCGTTTACTTCTTTTCAGCTTATTGTAGCCACTCGACTACTCCATTTTCAATTGCTGTGTGCAATACACACAGCATTGGTCCTTGTTGCCACTTTATGCAGTGATTAATTCTCTCATTGCGATGGCAGCTCATTAGTTCACTCTCATTGGCACAGTCAGAAAGTCATTCTTTGATTTATGGGCAGGACTTCATTAAATCATGCATTAGACTCCCACATATTTCCTCCCTCTTTCATTTATTTGCTCTCCAGGCTCGCATTCTATGCAATAATTAAAGGCATAAAGAATAATGTGAGACAACAGTGTGAAGGCCCTGAAGGGCACATACTATCTTTAGGCCTCTTTTAAAGCACCGACCCAAGACAAGAACGTTTCTGTAAACATGGCAGTCATGCCATCATTGGCTAGAAAATTGCCAGCACCAGCAGTGATTCCCTTCAAATTTAGATGCAAAGCTCAGCCATATTGAGTAATTTTCTTGAAATTCCATGAGAATTTCACATTATGGTTTCGTAGCATAATTGTATTTGCTGGTATTTTGTTTCACTTTTTTGCCAAAAAAACCTTGCAAAATACCTGCAAGAGACTAGTTTGAGTAAAAAATGCCACTCTACAAGACATTCTCCCGCTAGTATGTCGTGAAAGTTTTTAACACCAGATGGACACTAAAGTTTTTTTAAAAAAGTTGTGCAAATCTATAATGTGTAATTTTGCACATTTTGTTGTACATAACTTTAATTTCCCCAGGCCTAATTTAGAGGTTGTGCCAGAAAGTTGTTGGATAATTGATGGTAACATCGCTGCTGCTAGAGATTTCTGCTCTGCTCGCCTTTTACTGCTGCAAAATTTGCCAGAAATGTCCAGGAGCTGTTGCAGTGTCACTGGCCATTCGTGGTAGCCTGGATGGATGCAGCATTGTTGATCCTCAAAAACGACATAGTGGGAATATTGCTGACAAAGTTTAGAGTCTCAAAGACCACAAGTGAATGCTGAGTGGCCCCACTATTGCTCTTCCATCTTAAGGTCAGACACATACACACGCAAATGGACTCAGAGTTGCACATGGATGGCACATGCAACGTCGTCTACAGCTACATCACTGAGAGGAAATCCCCTTACATCTACCGACCTCATGCAAGGCTCACACACCTAGTATTTGTTCCAGTGGCCATCAGAGTAGAGGCACCCCGACTAACCATTGTGGGATCTGCTGGCATTTTGAAGGTCAGGTCACGTACCCCATCACTAGGATTATTTCTGCCAAAGGAGAGCTCTTGCTGGGCCATTTTAAGGATGATGGTGGCCACGGGCAAGACAAATTTTAGGAGTCCCTGTTTGGAACAATTTCGAATTGTTCTACCCATTGCCTGCTAATTCAAGCCCACATAACGCAAAACAATACTTAATTATGTGCGAAACTTTCAATAAAAGTGTCACACAAAAGCAGTTGACATATGTCTTGCATGGGTCTCAGACCTCCTTCAGAAGGCTCTGTGGAGACAGAGGCACATAGAGAAGAGGGAGAGAGGTTAAGATAGGGAAATCGAAAGAAATGTCACTCTCCCAGGGTGCCCCTTGGATGGTGGAGGCCTTCTGCATATGCCAACTTTGCCCATGCATGTCTCTGAGCCTGTGCGGTTCTGAAGTGGCTCACAGCTGCACAGCCCCTCCTTTACTGCTGTTGCATACAACGCTTATGAATACTGTAAAATGTCCTATACAATAGACACCGCCATGGCCAGGGCCATCATAAAGTAAAACCACATTAGAGTGTCATCTTTGTAGGTCTGCCCTATAACTGATCACCCAGCTGCAAAAGGGACAAAATGCTTTTCACAGAACAATATTATTATGTTTTCAGTAACTGTAAAGCACGGTCTGTCGATTTGTATAGGTCTCACAATGCTGCCGGTTATGCAGGAGAAGTGTGGCTCAGGGGTTAGAGGCGGCAGACCCGGAAGCTGAGACCGGTCCTGGACCAGGGTTCAATTCCCCGCCTCGGCAGGTCTTGGGCTAAAAACTCCACGGACTCGATAATTCTCGCCCCGGTGCCTCCTCAACTCACGGGTTCACACTCTGCGACTCTGGGCAATAGCTTGCTTAATCTCCACAACGGCCCCTCGCGGCGGGGTGCCTGACTTTCACCTTGTGGATACCCTGCTATCTCACAGGGGAATACCAGGATGGGTTCCCTAAGCAAGCGCCGGGAAACCCTCTGTGGTAGCTGTGCGCTATATAAGCTCAACTACATTTACATTTTCCCCTAGGTTCTGGCCTTTCTCGCTGAGCAGAGTCATGGTAGTCTGGTCTTTTTATCACCTCTGTTGAACTGTGGGACTATTCTGTGTATTGGTTAACAGCTATTCCTACTGGATTAATGGAAGAGCCGCTTATGTGCCGTTTCTGAGTCTAAGTTTGCACAGAGTCGCTTTGATGTGAGTTTTGTATCTGAATGAGTGAGAGAATGAACTGTGCCATTTCTCTTGTTTAGAAGCATTACTCAGTAGTTTGTATTGAGTAGTCGTTTTAGAGGGCATCCTGCTGCCCACTACATGGCACTGGTGATCTATTGTGTGTGAGGGTGAAATGGACTATCTAATAATGTCTGTAGTATCTTTGGGTGTTGGTGTGCATGAGGAGCATATTGTGAGGATATTGTTAATGTTTTTCCTAGAGAGAGATCAGAGTTTTGTGTAATGGAAGTTTTGACTAATGGAAAGGTAGCGCAGAACTTCAGAAGGTTAATGTGCCTGCTGCAAAGAACATGTACCTGATGCAGATCACAAAATGCACATGATGTAAATATGTCAGTGAGTCACTGCATTTGTCAGAGACATCATTTTGTAACTTGCAGTTTGTAAGTTGTAATCCTAATATACAACAGTGAGCTATTATTAACTGTCATCTAAGAGCTGCATGCAAACTGCAAGCAGGTAAAAATTGTAGCGTTATTCCCCCCCCCCCAGTCTTTGTTTGATTACCCTAATATTTCAAAAATAAATTGTTATATTTTTATTTTCAGCACCTGGTAAAGCCTGAAACATTAACTGAAGAACCCCTACCTAATTTTTGGGTAATTTTTGGATAGAGAACAGGAGGACCCAACCTCCTTTGCTGCTCTTTCATCCCGTCTACGACCCAGCAAACAACAGTGTTAAAGGTAAGGAAACTGATGATATCTTTTTTTAGATTGGAATTAGGGCTATGTTTGTGGTCACTGATCACTCTAGATGGTGGTTGGGGTGGGTGCACATTCTGAAGATTGATCTCTCAGTGGATAGCATTTACTAATACTGAGCCTTAGCCCTGTGCTTTGGGCAATAACGGTTGTTAAAGGCACTATCTATTCCTTCCTTGCCTTTTTCAAGCCCCTAAAACAGTCTCTTTTGCAGTGTCTTCAGCAACCACTATGGCACACAGAGGCAGCAGGCAGTAAGGCTGTATTTTTAGCACTCCTGTTGTCCAAAGGGGAGCTTTGGAGATATATTGCGATAATGCACATGATAGATGTATTTATACTGAAATTTTATATTATTGCACCAAATCTTATACGTTGCACTTTGACTATTGACAGGCTTCTTTCATATTGGTAAGGACAGCATCGACATCCATGATGAATACGGTAGAACAATTAATTACACGGTCATTCCCTGCACGGCCACTAGAAAATAAACTACATATAAAGAGATTAGGACCTGATCGGCCAGACCTACAACTACAACAAGTTACCCAGGACAGAGAAAAATCTTACACACGTACATTCTCAAACAACTGGTACACAAAAGCTGATTGGCTTACAGGGTGTCCGTCAAGAAACAAACTGTTCTGCTTCCCCTGCTTGCTGTTTGATGGTGATTTTCCTTGGACAAGAGAAGGAGTGATAGACTTGAAGCATCTGTCTGAAAAAATCAAGAAGCATGCACACACAAGAAAGCATATGGAAAACGTGACAAGACTGGGAATGTTGGGAGACACACCGATTGAGCAGCACATAAACAGTGCATACCGCCAAACAATACAGAAACACAATGAAGCAGATGATAGGAATAGGCACATACTATCAAAAATAATTGATTGCATTCGTTTCTGTGGTGCTTTCGATCTGGCATTGCGAGGCCATGATGAATCAGAAGATTTCACAAATCCAGGAATATTCAAAGGCCTTGTGGATTTAATAGCAAGCATAGACAAGGAAATGGAAGCACATTTAGCAACTGCTACAGTCTTTAAGGGCACCTCTAAAACTATACAAAATGAACTCCTTGAGTGTATGCTCGAAATTATGAGAAGCCATATTGTCCAAGAGTTGCAAAACACAGACTTTGTGGTTATTCAGGCTGATGACACCACTGATGTGGCCACACAAACACAGTCCGTATTAGTCTTTCGGTACCTGGACATTGACAATAATGTTGTGGAGAGGTTCTATGGTTTCACTCATTTAAGAGACTCTACTGCAGAAACCATTACTGCAGCTATACTGCGTCAACTGAACTTCATTTTTCCAGAGGTGCACCAAAAAAAACAACTTATTGCACAAAGCTATGATGGTGCGTCCGTAATGAGTGGAAGCCTTGGTGGAGTACAGAAAAGAATTAGAGATGTGTACCCTTATGCTCATTACGTGCACTGTTACGCCCACCAACTTAATCTTATTATGCAGCAGGCAGTATCAAAGATCTGTGAGTCACGAATTTTCTTTTAGGATGTAGGAGTCATGGCAACATTCTTCTCGCGTTCCCCAAAAAGAACGGAAGCACTTCAGGAGATTGTGGACAAAAGGGTTCCAAGGGGATCCTCAACTCGTTGGAACTTTAACATACGTACAGTCCAACTAATATATCAATATAGGGAGGACCTTGTGAAATGTTTTCAAACTATAGAAGTCAATGAAACCTTTGATTTCAAAACTCAAAGTGAAGCCCGTGGCTTTGCTAGAACACTAGAAGATAGAGAGTTTCAGTTCTTTCTGTTTTTATTTCAAGACATAATGTCAGCTGTCGAAAATTTATACAATCAGTTACAAGCACGAGAGATCGATACTGTCTCTGTGAAAACAAATACCGCTATGTTTGTCGAGCGCATAAGCATAGTGAGAAATGAGGTTGACAATTTAGACAGCAAACTACCAGAGGCTTCAACTTTTTCAAACCACAGGAAAAACATCACCACTCTGGTCCGAAATGCAAAGGAGATATGTGACATTGTAATTGTGCATGCACAAGAACGTTTTACTTTCACAAAACATTTGGTGAGTGCCGCATTATTGGAAAGTCAAAACTTTGCAAAATATGGTGAATCCTTCCCTGAGCATGCTCTGCATGAGGCTGTGGAAGCTTATCCTATGCTCAACCAAGAGGACCTCAAAAGTGAGTTGACTGTACTGTACTCAATGCCTGTGTACCGAAAGGCCAGAGATGCCAGGTCTTTGCTGGCTTTAATTCATAAACTTAATATGGAAAAGACATTTACAGAGACAGTGGCTTTACTTAAAATTGTCATAACCACTCCTATGACAACAGCAGAGGCAGAACAATCTTTTTCCGCCTTAAAGAGGATTAAGACATTCCTAAGGAACACCATGCTTCAGGAAAGACTAAATGCTTTGGCAATGCTCTCTATAGAGAGCAAGTTAGTTCAAAATATCTCAGACTTTAACGTTCAAGTAATTGAAAAGTTTGCTGCTCTTAAAGACAGACGTGCTGATTTTAGATACAAAAAGTAAACATATGTTGAATACTGCTAGTTTCCGACCACCTGTTTAGTTGTTTGTTAAATAAAAAACACCTGTGAGGTACTCAGAAATGCATTATATCTCAAAGTCTGTTATGAAGCTCTGTGGTTATACTGAATAAGCAGCTACCTGTGTTATATGACCTGATCTCTTTATTACTGTAATAACTGCACTTTCTTAATTGCTTTATTAACCTTTCTGCTTTCTCAAATTTGCTTGAAAATGCACCATTTTTCCACTCTTTTTTCAAAATTTTCTTGGGGGGAGAAAACCCCCGAACCCCCCCCCCCTTAGGTTGTTCGGGGTCACTGGCTACGCTCGCTCGCTATGCTGAAGTATGACAATCATTTTACGGCCTACCGCTTTGAAATGTCACCGTCCGCCACTGGTGGTTTGGCAACTGATCCACATGTCTGTTGTCAGGTGGATACTGTGAGCAGCACTCTGGTGCTGTCCAAGCAATTTAAAGACATCTTGATGTGGGACTGGAACAGCAACTCTAGCGAAATAGGACTGACTGGGAACCTTCCATTTTGGGCAGATGACTGTTGCAAATTCCAGAAAACCCACCCCTTCTACAAAAGAAAAAGGGAGGAGGTCCAGTGCTAACATTTTGGCCAACTTCGTATTGTACAAACGTTTCATTGGGTGGTTGTGTTCACGCTGCCCCTCTGGCCTAAACATGGCAGGAATAGTAGCCTGAATTTTTTTCTTTCCTGATGTCTCTGATACAGGAGACTTCTTGATAGCAGGCGGTGGTAGGGTAAATGTGCTTTGCAGCAGGGAAGTCGCTGTCCTCTATTGCCTTGGTGTCTCGACCTGAGTCTTGTGCCATTGTGAAGTTGCTAATTTGGGTGATACTACTGCACTGCTGGAGAGACGACTGCCTTGCATAACAAAGATGTCTTCCTCTTCTTTCCCTTCCAGCATGATCGGATCAGATTTGGATTCCCTGCTCAGGCAGTTTTCATCCCCTTCACCAACAACACTTTTTTGGTCGCTAAGGTGTGCCTCCCAACGGATAATATGGTGCTTTCTCAAATTAGTTGTTTGGTCCGCATAACATAGTTTGTACCAAGCTTACTTCGACTAACAATTGCTCTGCAAAGGGAGCTTACGGTAAAGTTGCAATACCTGGATACTTAACCATCTGTGCAGTGCAGTGTAATAAATCCTTATGTGGACTAGGAAATTTCCAGGCCAAGCTCACAAAACAGTGTTCATCTGTTGCAGTACCTAAACACTTCTAAATACATGCAGTGCAGTGTAATCACTCCCTATGCAGACCAGGACACTTCCAGGCCAAGCTTCCAGAAAAGTGTGCGTCTTTTGCAGCACTTGGACATTTCAACATCCCTGCAGTACAGTGTAATCATTCCTTATATGGACTAGGACATGTCCAGTCCAAGCTCCAGGAACAGTGTGCATCGATTACAGCACCTTCACACTTCAACATCCGCACACTACAGTGTAGTCTCTCATTATATGTACTAGGACACTTTCAGTTGAGGCTCACAAAACAGCGTGCATCTATTGAGCAGATGGACCCTTCAGCATCCGTGCACTGCAGTGTAATCCCTCCTTATATGGACTAGGACACTTCAAGGCCAAGCTCCTGGGATAGAGTTAATCTATTGCAGTACCTGGACCCTTCATTATCCATGTGGTGCAGTGTATTCACTCCTTATATGTACTAGGACACTTCCACACCAAGCTCATGGAACAGCATCTATTGCAGTACTGAACAATTCAAAGTTCAAGAACAGCAGTGCTATTGCTCTTTGTATGGACTAGGACACTTCCAGGCCAAGCTGCCAGAACAGCATGTATCTACTGCAGTACTGAACACTTCAACATCCGTGAACTGCAGTTTAATCACTTCTTAAATGTACTAGGACACTTCCAATGCAAGCTCCTGGAACAGTGTGGATTTATTTCAGTACCTCGACACTTCAAACTCCCTGCACTGAAGTGTAATCACCCCTTATATGACTGGTACACTTACAGTCAAGATACAGAAATAGCGTGCATCTTTTGCAGCACCTGACATTTCAACATCTGCGCACTGAAGTGTAATCACTCCTTATATGAACTGGGGTGCATCCAGGCCAAACCCACGGAACAGTGTGCATCTATTGCAACATCTGGACACTTCAACATCTGTGCACTGGCGTGTTACTGCTCCTTATATGGACTAGGATACTTCCAGTCCAAGCTTCAGGTACAGCGTGCATATATTGCAACACCTGGACACATCAACATCAGTGCACTGCAGGATAATCTCTCCTTATATGCACTAGGACACTTCCAGTCCAATCTCACGGAACACTATGCATCTACTGCAGCACCTGAACACTTCAACATCCATGCAATAAAGTTTAAACAAACCTTATATGGACTGGGACACTTCCAGTCCAAGCTGAAGGACCAGCACCCATCTATTGCAGTACCTGGACCCTTCAGAATCTATGCACTGCCGTGTAATCACTCCTTATATGGACTAAGACTCTCTTCGGGCAAGCTCCTGCAATAGCATGCACCTATTGCAGTACCTGGACCTTTCAAAATCCGTGCACTGCATGGTAACTACTTCTTATATGGACTAGGACAATTCCATGCAAAGATCAGGGAACAGCGAACATCTATTGCAGTACCTGGACACTTCAGAATCCATGCACTGCAGTGTAATCACCCCATACATAGACTAGGACCCTCCTCAGCCAAGCTCCTGGACCTGCATGCATCTATTGCAGTACCTGGACACTTCAGAGTCACTTCACTGCAGTGTAATCACTCCCTATATAGACTAGGACCCCCCTCGGCCAAGCACCTGGTACACTTCAATATCTGAGCACTGCAATGAAATCACTCCTTATATGGACAGGACACTACCAAGCCAGCTCCCGGAACAGACTGCATCTATTGCAGCACCGGTACACTTCAAAACTACGTACTGCAGTGTAATCACTCCTTAAATGGACTAAGACACTTCCCGGTCAAATCTCCTGGAACAGAATGCATCTATTGCAGTCCCTGGACCCTTCAACATCAGTGCACTGCAGTTTAATCACTCCTAATATCGTCTAGGCCACTTCTAGGCCAAACACCCGGACCACTGTACAGCTATTGCAGAACCTGGCAACATCAACATCCATGAACTGAGGTGTAATCACTCTTATGTGGACTAAGACACTTCCAGGCCAAGCTCCTGAACCAGCATGCATCTGTGGCACTACTTGGACAATTCAACATATGTGCAGGGCAGTGTAATCACTCTTATGTGGACTGGAACACTACCAGGCCAAGCTCCCTGACAAGAGTGCATCTGTTGCAGTGCATGGACTTTTCAACATTCGTGCAGTGTTGTGTAATCAATCCTTATGTGGACTTGCACACTTCCAGTCCAAGCTCAAGAACCAGCGTACATCTGCTGCCGTACCTGGGCACTTCAGCATCCATGCAGCGCAGTGTAATTACTCCTTATGCGGACTAGAACACTTCCAGCACAAGCTCCCGGAAGAGCTTTCATCTGTTACAGTACCCGGACACCTCAACTTCCGTGCAGCGCAGTGTAATCACTCCTTATTTGAACTAGAACACTTCCAGGGAAAGCTCCAGGAACAGCGTGCATCTGTTGCAGTACCTGGAACTTCTAAATACATGCAGTGCACTGAGTGGAATCACTCCTTATACGGACTAGGACACTTCCAGGTCAAGCCTCCAGAATAGCGTGCATCTGCTGCAGCACTTGGACTTTTCAACATCCCTGCAGTGCAGTGTAATCACTCCTTATATGGACTAGGACACATCCAGGCCAACTTCAAGGAACAGCGTGCATCTATTAGAGTACTTGGACACTTCAATATCTGTGCATTGCAGTTAAATGACTCTGTATACATATTAGGACACTTCCAGGACAAGATCCCAGAACAGGATGCATCTGTTGCAGTACCTGTACACTTCAACATCTGTGCAGTGCAGTGTAATCAATCCTCATGTGGACTAGAACACTTCCTGTCCAAGTTCAAAAAGCAGTGTGCATTCGTTGCAGTGTCTGGGCAATTCTCAAGCCATGCAGTGCAGTGTAATCACTCCTTTTGCAGACTAGGATACTAACAAGCCAAGCTACCCAAATAGACTGCATCTATTACAGTACCTGGACACTTCAACATATGTGCATTGCAGTGTAATCACTCCTTATATGGACTAGTACACTTCCAGGCCAAGTTCCGGAACAGTGTGAATCTTTTGCAGTACCTGAACAGTTCAACATTCGTAGACTGCAGTGTAATGACTCCTTATATGGACTAGGACACTTCCAAGACAACCTCCCGAATAGCGTGCATCTATTGCAGAACCTGGATTCTTCAGGATCTGGGCAGTACAGTATAATCATTCCTTATATGGACTAGCATGCTTCTAGGCAAAGCTCCTGGAATGGCATGTATCTATTACAGTACCTGGATACTTTAACATCAGCACAGTGCAGTCTAATAACAGTTTCTATGGACCACGAACTTCCAGGGCAAGCTCCCGGAACAGCGTGTATCTATTGAAGTACCTAGTAGCTCAACATCTGTGCACTGCAGTATCATCACTCCTTATATGGACAAGGACAAATCGAGGCCAATCTCCAGGAACAGAGTGCATCTATTGCAGTACATGGACTGTTCAACATTCATACACTACAGTGTAATTACTCCTTAAATGGACTAGGACACTTCCAGGCCACCAGTGGCGGCTGGTGACATTAGAAAGTGGTGTGGTGTAAAAGTCGCGATTGAGCCTATCATAAGG